>NC_051156.1:185030181-185337681 GCF_013339745.2 Dermacentor silvarum
ACAGTAGCTTGAATTTAACGCTTTAAAGCTCGCCCTTCGCTAAACCATGGCTATGGCGAAACCATCGCTACTGAAAGGTTCCGTAGGTAACTCTATCTATATATTATGTTTTTCGCCGTTCCATTCTTTCGAGAAGTATATGAAATTCATACGGGATCCGTAGGTGTTTCGTAAAAATGATACACAGAAGACATTGAAGGACAAAATTGAAGGACAAAGTTTCTTGCCAGCCCAGCCAGAAAACAAAGTGGTCATCGACGCCAGTGGATGTAGCCTTCAGTTCCCGCGGTGGTCGTTCAGTGCGGGCAAATCCACTGCGCGCGGTCAGGGATCTTCACAGTCACGAACTACAGTTGTGGTCTGCCTGCGAAATATGATAATCGACGCAGGCGTAGCGAAAAACATTCCTATATATTTCTAGCAATGAAAACATGCAGAAGACGGCTTCCAGGTAAGCGAACACTGTAATTGTGAGACACTGCCTGCAATAAAATGATAAAGGACAAAGGTTGGTTCTAAAGATTTCTATCACGTTTCCTATTGCAAAGAACCCGCCAAGAACCTCCCAGAGTGATACATTGGCCGTAACCAAATGGGTGTCGCTCTCTTTTGCATAAGGTCGTGGGGATATTACCGAGCCGTTTGACACCGTCTTCCCCTTCCATAGGCGTAAAGAAACAGATGCTTCTGGCGTAGAATCCAGATAAAATGCGGCAAGCCCACCGATCACCGGACGCTAGTAATCACTACACTGCATGAACCCTCGGGTCATGACCACTTTGGCCACATATCAACAAAAATTAAGCCTCGGTAATGGGCGCGAGCCGCTGGACTCCACCTCATTAAGCATGTCGCTGTTTTCGCGGCGCACCCAGCACCGTGGGCATTCTCGATCCCATATATATATACATGCATCGCGTGCACACAACGCCACACTGTAAGCGGGAGCGGGCAACGATTGATGGCGTCGCCGGTCACGCGGTAGCCAGCCGCGCGATTTATCGTTTATCACCAGGAGCGATGAAGCAATCAAGGCAGCTCGGTCGCTCGATTCATTCCGCTTTTTTTGCCGAAACGTCGCCCCCTCACTCAGCTCGACAGTTTGGCCTCGGCGCCCCTGCCGACCCGACGCAACAAGTGCGTGCAGTGTATGTGTGTGTGTGCGTGGTGCATGCGTTCGTCTGGGTGTGTGTGTGTGTGTGTGTGTGTGTGTGTGTGTGTGTGTGTGTGTGTGTGTGTGTGTGTGTGTGTGTGTGTGTGTGTGTGTGTGTGTGTGTGTGTGTGTGTGTGTGTGTGTGTGTGTGTGTGTGTGTGTGTGTGTGTGTGTGTGTGTGTTTGCGCGTGTGTTTGTGCGCGTGTTTGTGCGTGTGTGACGTGTGTGTGTTCTCGGACGCGCGCCTGTGTGGACGTGCTGCATCTTCGTTCGACAAGTGCGCGACGTTTTCGCCGCGACAAACCGGCAATTACGGCCAAGCCCACGCTCCTGGTATGCCGCGCGCGCTCGTGGCCCCTGACTGCGCAGCGCTCACCCGTCGCCGGCCTCCGTATACCAGCGGGCTACCTCGGATGCCGCAACCCACACGCACACATACGCACTCGGGAGTGGCCTGCAACTCATCATGCGAACCGCGGCGCCGTAACGAGCGCAACGAGCGGCCGCGGAGTATTATAAGAAGAAAGCCGCTGCGCGCAGCTCGCGTGCGCGCCCTCCGCGCCTCGAAAGAAATCGTGGCCCGAGGGCACATTTTTAGTTGCGTGGAAGCGGTCCGGCCGACTTCGTGTGAAGATTCCCTGTTCTCTCGCTCTCGTTTTCTCGTTTTAGCATTGCAAACATCGATCTTGCATCGTGCCACAACAGATTACCTTTTTTGGGAGCCCCGGCAGACGTCAACGTTAATAGCGATCACGCGGTGCTTCCTACTTGCTGGACGTTATTAAAACGACACTGTTAAGGACGACCGCCTTCCGCACCGTCAACTCCTTGATTGTGTGTTGCTCGTACGAATTAGTCGTGCTTGCATCAACCTGATTAGCCGAATGTAATTGCATGTCTCCCTTGCCTGCGCACGTATAACTCTTCCCCCACTGCAGGGTAGCGAACCGTATACGTGCGTCTGGTTAAACTCCCTGCCTTTCCTTTCTTCTATTTCTCTCTTTCTCTCTCTCCTGTCTGCGCACATGGGCCTATCGCGAGGTTTTTGCTAAAGTTCTGTGCACCAGCAGACTACTAGTGTATCAACGTCCATGTAGGTAGCCACACCAGGAAGGTTTCTTCGGGCAGTCTGCAGCATATGATTGAACTCATTTAAAAAGCAAGTGACGACGGTGATTTATTGCGAGCGATTTAAAGCTTGAAACTTTGTCTGATATGTTCGACCGCACTGTCTGTTTCGCCGTCGTTGTCAAATCTGCCACCTGTCGGAGGAAAAAATTTGAGGATTTTCATGCTAGACTTGAACGAGTGTATGCGAAAGCATATGTGGTCTTTCTTCCGGTGTTTATATACATGACTATCTTATGTTTTACCCTGTTCTTGGTCCTGGCCATTGTCTACATTATGACCAGTCATTATGGCTTATTCATAGACTCGTGTATAGGTGGTGGTCACGCCACGCGACGCAGTCAGTCTAGACCCACAATTCGCCATCACGCCTTTCCGTCAACACAAATCGAGCCCCCGAGTGCGCGCTGCGCGCACGGTTCTCGTCGGGGAGGTGTTCGACGACAGGTCCCATTTGCTGCCCCTCCTGTAGAGTCTCCAAGTAAGATGCGCACCGCAGATGCGCTGTAATATAATGTCAGTGTGTGGAAAATTTCGGAAATATCCCCCACCGCACGACTCCCTCACGCGCGCCGAAGCAGTTTCATGGAAGCAGCTACAGACAAAGACCTTTCCGCACCGCACACTTTATCACGCCATGTACCCCACACAATACCCGCAACCGTGCACAGATTGCAATGCTCCGGCCACACGCTCGACCACACCGAACCACACGATAGTGGGAAGCCTCGCTGTCTAGCGTCAACTCCCGGGACCAGCTCGATCTGGCCGTGAAAGCGCGCCGGGCGGCTGTGGCTCATGGGGCCCTGGACTGAGGACTCCACCCACGTCCAGGGCCCGCTGAAGAACGCTGCTGTTTCCTTTGACTTTAAGAAATGTTTTCTTCGTCTCTCTCTGAAATGCAGGATGGTAACACTTGTCATTGTCGTCACACAGAATGACATCTGATGTATAACTGAAAAGGCGAAGCACCGTGATATACGTGCGTATACGCATGCGAAACTTATCACACGGTCAGCACAAGTTAAGTGTTTCCGCAGAGTGTGTGCCTTCGTCATGCCTGGGATGGTTGTGATTAACAAAAATCGGGCCTTTTGAATCGACCCCCCCCCCCCCCCCCCGACATCTTCTTTATGCCTGTATTCCATTCAATACTGCTCCTGTGTTACTAAACGACTCAGCGCATACGTGCTATAATATCCGATTTCTGCAACATTGGATTCTCGCAGACGTGCAAACATAGTTAAAACAGAACGAAAGAACATGCAAAACAAAACGTTCTGCTGTTGCTTATTACTTGGTTCTTTCCCCTCCTCCTTCTCCATCGTCTCAGTTCGTCAAGGAAGGAGAGGAGGCGGAAAACAACAAATTTCAAGATAGTAGCACAACACTTACAAATTTGAACCGCGTTCCAGCAAGGCCTTGACGCACCCACACAGCCTGCTGCTGCCGACAACGCTCTCGACTTCACCGCTTACAGCAATTCAGTCGATGTCTGACCAAGAAGAAAGAGAAGAACAAGAAGAAGAAGAAAAATAATAAGGTGAAGCGAAGCGAAATGAAGGCGGTCGGCGCTGTTTGTAGTACGCATAGCGCGCCACCTGAGAGCCCGTATACCTACCTGCGAACACACACACACACACTGCCGGCGCACAAACCAGCGAGCTGCAACGCGTGGCGGCCCATCCCTTCAATGAGTTCGGGAGGAGTGAACGAACTGCACGCCGCTTCCCCGGAATACACCCCGCGAACGAGACGGGTGCGTACTCCCGCGTGCTGCTTCATCTACGTGTCTGTGGGCTCGAGGACGTACGAGGCGAGCACGCAATTTCCACGGGCGCTCCTTCGCGCCCGCAAGCAGACGAAACAGGGCGCGCGCGCGACCGGACACTGCAGCGAAAGAGCAGCTTCGGGTCGGAGGTCCGGCACTCTGCTGGCCCGGCAGGTGGTCGATAATTCATTTCCGAGCAAGGAACGACTTCGCTTATAAGCGAGAGGTTCGCGCACCGCCATGGCTATCGCGAAGTTGGCCAGCCGCGTGTGCTGGCAGAAGGCGCACGGCGTCTATACGTATACGTACGCGTCGAATATATGTATATACTTAAAGAACGGCGTATAGAAGACGTGGTCGAGTTGAGGAGACGACACAAGCGCCGACTGGCAAATGAATGTCGGCGCTTGTCACCTGCTTGCTCGTACGTCTTCCGTGTGTCGCGCTGCACTGGTCCGTCATCACCTGAAGCCATCACCTAACGCGTTGACATTCGAATGCCAGCGTCGACTCGGAACGAAGCAGAAGAGGAACGTGCATGTTATGTGCCTGTAGGCGGTCATTTACGGGCGTCAGCGCTCTGTCAAACTTCTGTGCGGAAAATGGAGATATTATAGAACGAACGAACGAACGAACGAACGAACGAACGAACGAAACGAACGAACGAACGAACGAACGAACGAACGAACGAAACGAAACGAAACGAAACGAAACGAACGAACGAACGAACGAACGAACGAACGAACGAACGAAACGAACGAACGAACAACGTATGACGAACGAACGTATGAACGAACGAAACGAACGAACGTATGAACGAACGAACGAAAGAACGAACGTATGCACGAAGAACGAACGAACGAACGAACGAACGAACGAACGAACGAACGAACGAACGAACGAACGAACGAACGAACGAACGAACGAAACGAACGAAACGAAACGAAACGAACGAACGAACGAACGAACGAACGAACGAAACGAACGAACGAACGAACGTATGAACGAACGAACGTATGAACGAACGAACGAACGAACGTAGGAACGAACGAACGAACGAACGAACGTATGAACGAACGAACGAACGAACGAACGAACGAACGAACGAACGAACGAACGAACGTATGAACGAACGAACGAACGAACGAACGAACGTATGAACGAACGAACGAACGAACGAACGAACGAACGAACGAACGAACGAATGAACGAACGTTTCACGCTGCACTTCTGAACAACTTGTATAGGTGTCGGAGCCCACCGACTGGTTATGCCAATTATGCGCATACTATGTACTAACACACTAGGCAACTATACCCAACACTATGCAAGTATACGGGGTGATCATTTTAAGTTTTACGGAATTTTTGAAAAGCGCCTGTGGTAGATGGCATAATTCTTATCAATGAGCTGCATTATTCGAAGAGGCTGGCATATAACACGTGAAATCAAAGCGCATATTCAACTCATTCCCAAAAATTCATGAATTAACTTCCTAATTAATTACTTTACGGCACATATGGCAATTTACGAATAGTAGCGAATATATAAATATATTCTTCTGATACGCTTTCAGCGCTTGCTATATTATGACATGAATGACATCTAGCTGGTTATATAAGAAAGATAGGCTTAGCCCCCTGGACGTTCCACTGAATTTGTAACTGTTGTGACGTCATGTCAAACGTGTACTTTGAGGGCGTCGTCACAACTATTTCCTTTCTTGTGTATTTTCCGTCGTACTAGGTTTCTTTTCACAGTAGGCATGACCATTATTGATGGTGCAGAAGCGTAGTTAAGAGAAACACAGGCTGGCTTGTTATTCCTTTTGGTGCACCCTTTAGGTATGTTTAAAAGTATATTTTGCATTAGTCGCAAAGACCAGTTCCTGGTGGTCACTCGTACACTGATGTTTCATTATCCAGTGGCATACCCTACGCTTTGCGTGACTCAGTGTGCCAATAAAGGATACGAAGGAGACCGTAATAGAAAGCACCTGCCTCCTGCTGCTCTTGCACGTGAAGGAAACAGAACGTACGAGCACACCAAACCAACGAGCCAGCCAACGCGCCCCTCACACACACGCCCTTGCAAGAGTGCGCTTACGACTACGGCGACGGCCTATACACACCCACCAACCTTTCTGTTTCTTCCTATTAGCGTCTTCTCTCGCTTTCTTTCTCTCTTTCTTTTTTTTTTTTTTGCGAGCTGTTTTTTTTTTTTTTTTTGCTTTGTTGTTCCGTTCTCCCAGCTCGGCGATACAACCACGCCTTCATTGAAGAGGAGCCCGAACGAAGTTGGCCCCCGCTGTTGCTCTGGGCAGCTGAAAGATGAGATAGAAGGAGGCAGCCAAATAAGCCTGGTAAGAACGGCAACCGTCTGAACTGTTGCGTTTATGTGCTTACAGTCGCTAACTTAGCAAAAAGAAATTATTGGTAGCATATGCCTAATATCCGGAAACAGGCGTATACGTGAAATGCTCGTCCACTTGAAAACGTTATTAAGTATGCGTACAGAGTTATCTTATTGGACGTCTCTCCTTGCGTGATATACCCCAAAGATGAAATAATTTTTTGGGAACGCTCAAACACGTGTTGTATGATGATAATACCAGCTTTCTTAAGAGTGTAAAGGTCTAATCAATGCGAAATGAAACACCTGATTTGCATTTAGGGCCTGCAAACAGCCTTACTTAAGCTTTGAAATTGAAAAGGTTATGGAAGGGTCGACTGCAGTCTAACAGTTTACATAACAAATGTCAACACGTAGTGTTTCAACTGCCGTTCCTGCTATGGATGTTACTTGATTGTCGATTACGAGCATCCTTTCATATTGTGCGTCCCTCTACACGGTAGCTCGTAGAGCGCCATATAATGTTTCGTTGCAGCAGACATGCGGAGACGCGAGTTCCAGACGCTGGCAAGAACACACGAACCGCATACTTACTTGGAGTGTCGTTATACGCTGGCTGATTGTGTGACAATCACTGCGTATAGATATTGTGAAATAAGAACGTGTTTTAGTTCTCACGGACGCATCTATGAAGCATTAATATTCACTTGCGTACGCATATCGAAAACAAAACACGGACGCGTATGCACGTGTGGGGAGGGTTCAACTATAGCGAGCACTCGCATGGTTCAGCATCCTGTGTGGCGGGCTGGCTGTATGCATGCGTCAATCTCTCCTTCTTGGCGAAGCTCGTATATACGTATATACCAACGGCACGCACTATCGGCTCGCATATCGGACGACAACTCTTACCGCGCACGGTCATTACGGGCGTCCGGGGCATAGCCTGTTGTTACGGCGGCGAAGAGAGCATGCCAGGAGAGAAAAGGAAGGGAAGAGGGGGGGGGGGGGGGGGGCGCAGAAATATACATACGCGGGCACTGTGGTGTGGCCGCCGTATACGCGGGGCAATCTCGTCGTCGGCACTGCGGTGCTCCATTTCGGCCCAGCCATTGGAGTTAGGGAGAGGGGGGGGGGGGGGGAGCAAGCGTGAAGAAAGAGGCTAACCTCACAGGCCCTCCTCAATGGCCGGGCAGCGGGAGACGCACTGCCGTGACCCCGGAGGACCTCTATACTTCGTCCCAGCGTCGCGGACACACCCAAGTGCGCGCGAGTCGGCAGAGGCTGCAGCCACCGCCAGCGAGCAAGCCAGCCAGCAAGCCAGCCGCACACAGCGCGTGCGGTGGTTTTCCGAACGCGGGCATCTTCTGCCCAGATGCCATCGGGGGTCGGCACACCACGGCCTGTGCTGCTGTTTCTGCTGGGCGAAAACTGGACGGAAAGCGAAAGGCTGCCGCCGCTCTTCACAACAGCTCCCTTCCTCTTTTTGTTCTCCTGGTCTTCTTCTTTTGGCAGGGCTATCTGACCAGGAGTGGCCGAGGCGGGGACGGCTACGCTTCATCGCCAGGGAGCGGTCGCGCCCTGCGCGCCAGCGCACTTTGGCCCTGTCTGCGTGCGTATACGGGACTACTATCATCGTCTTCGCCCTCCCCTGGCTTTCTCGCTTCGTTCGTCCCGTAGACCTCTGCGCCCCTCGCGCGGCGGTCAAGAGTGGGGCCCAACCCACAAGCCAAGCCATACCCACAAGATGCAGTCCGTGCGCGCGCCCACCTCCGGAGTTTTGCCCCGTTGTCCTGACCGGTGCTCCGTTCTTTTTCGCGCGGTGAGAAAACAAGAACGCCGCCGCGAATCGCTGTTGCCCATTAGACCTGGCCCATGAATATACATGAACTGTCTGTCTGTCTGCTCCTCCTGCAGTTTTTCAGCTCAGCTGCTCCTGATGGTGCCGGTTTCTTCTCGAAGCCACCGCGGAACTTGGGCTGGGGCCTCACGTAGTGAATTCCTCAAGGTGTCAGTGTGTGTTCGCGTGTATGTGAACGCGCGCGCGCGCGCGTGTGTGCATGCTCATGCTTGGGCGTGAGCGCCTGTGTGCGCGCGCGCCTTGAGAAGAGGGGGCGTGGGGGCGCGATGGCCGCGCTGCTGCTATATAAAAAGCGAGAGGTCAAGGGTGGGTCGGTTGAGACGCGATATGCGTCGCAAGCAGCGGCAGCGCATGGTCTATATCTTCCTGGTGAAATGTGCGCGCGCCACACACGCCCTGTTCCATCAGCTTCGCGGCGGTCGACCTTGCTACTCTTCGACACTCATGCTGTTGCGTCCAGCGCGACGGGCACACGCTCTGGGTGCTAATTGGAACGGCATATCTGAGGAGCAGCTGCCCTCGATTTCGCGGTTGCAGCTGTACCCGGTTCGTCGAAGGGCACTGTCTCGGGAAATGAATCGCCGCTATTGCTACGCGGCTAACAAAACAAAATAAAATGAAACAAGAAACAGACAAGAAAAAAAGCGATTGGAAGCGCCCAACCCGTTCGTCTGCGCTCGCAATGTCTGAACGCAAGGGCAGTGGCAATCTGTTACATCGAGACAACTGTGCCCCTGCGGTAATAAGGTAGCCATGGACATATTTAGGAATAGCAGAACTGTTTTGATGGGAACATTAATCGGTATAATATTTAAACTCGAGGTTCGATAAATAAAGAGAGATACGTGGCCCTGACGTCTGTTTGCAACATTCACTGTATTTGGCTTTACAAGTAGCCCTTTAGAAGATGACTTTGCACTTCGCGGGAGTTCAGCGACATGATCTACAATAATAGAGTACAAACTCAGTGAAATAGCGGCGGGCGGAGAAAGAGTAATGTTTTAGGCCCTGTTGAGATGTACTTGCAGGCCTGGGTTTTGGCTTCCGCTACTATTGCACGTTTGGTTATTCTAAGATTTTTAAGGCGCAAGCCTTAGATCTCTGTTTCAAGGTCGCGTTGGGAGGTACAGAAAGTCACGTGGCCCAAGGAAGGCCAGAAGCGAACCAAAGCATGTCCAGCCGTGTATAAGAAATGAGTAATGATTAGCAAAGTTAATTAATGATTTATTAGTGATTGGATTAAGGTGAATCAGGGCGGATTAAGGTGTACTGGGGTGGAAGAATGTGAATTAAGGTGATTAAGGTGGATTAAGGGCGATTAAGGCGGATGAGGGAGGATTAGGGTGGATTAAGGTCGATTAAGATGGTTTAAGGTAGATTAAGGTGTATTAAGGAGGATTAGGGTGGATTAAGAATGACTGAGGTGGATTAAGATGGATTGAGGAGGATCAGGTAAATTAAGGTAGATTAGGGTGGAATACGATGGATGAAGGAGGAATAAGGAGGATTAATGGATTAAGGAGGATTACAGTAGGCTCTAAAGGCTTTTGCCTTCGCGTTTCTTAGGCGATAGCTAAGGACACCGGGGGAAATTTTTACGACAGTCCAAGCACACGTTGATACTCAAGAACACACGTCCACAAGTAACACACGCACAACACACCGACAGAATACCCTAGTCCCCGTGGGATCAGTGACACTAAGCAGCATTGAGTTTGGTCAGCAAACTTCCGAGTGTTCTTAACCACCCTTCTGTTAAAGCGGAGCGCGGAATAGTTCAGGCGTCATCCTTGAGAAACTCAGTTATGGTTTATGGGAGCGGGAGATGCGACATGGCACCATGCATTTAGTGCCACACGCACGCGCCATGCATATAGTGTAATTACGAGCACACGTCAATGATGGCAAGCACACACGCGCCCACACATTTGGGCAATAAACATTTTGTCGTTCTCAGCCGGGCGTCTTCAGAGTCGTGTTTTCTCATGCTCCGAGCCCACACACGACCCCTTGCGTACAGTATTTTTGATCTGTCGGACGAGGACCGTCACAGTTCTCCAATTACTGCTAGCTGTTGGCTGTTGCGCAGCTGCCTCCCAGTTGCCAGCGACGCAGCTCGTGTTGGTGCCTGTCAAGGCACTTTTTTTTTCATCAGTGTAAGGACATGTATAGGAGGACATCTTCTGCTTATGTTATGGCTGGTACTGCAAGGGCTTTCCACAGTGTTCTTCCGACTGTGTAAGTGTTGTAAGAATGTCTCGCCAGGTGCCGATTGTGTCCTTGCAGTTGGTTCGATGTTATCGCCAGTTTTTTTTTTTTTTTTACTGGCCGAAGTATGCTATTTTGTCGGTTATATTGGCTCATAGATATTTATAAATTGAAGTATAATCATTCAATGAGAGAATACTAGATAGCGCCAGAACATCACATCGCAGCAAGCACATAGGCTTCATCCATTGGCACGTTGTATCTGCTGCGCCTTGCTAGCCCAAGTACGTTCGTCAACCTAAAACGGCGATTGATTCGCGTACGCCAGCAGCACCATACGCAAGAAATACTTGAACTTATTGCAACTCCTTTCAGTCACGCTTTTATGCACTGTCCTGAACTTAATTCTATTTCCTTTCTCTCGTTTCTTTTCACGCTTCTTCAACCTGATCTTAAGTCTTGTATTAAAAAAAAAAGAAAAGCCAGAGGGTTTGACTACCGAAGGAAGCCAGCTACGTCAGCAATTGGTGGCAAGAACGCTAACCTTTAATGACCCGCAACGCTCTGCATGACGAGCGGTATTTCGCCGCAGACCGCGTGCGCACGCCACGTATACTTGTATACCTATGTTTCTCCAGTAGAACTCGAGGGGGCCGCCTTTATAGAGCCATTAAGAAAAGGAACGAGACTTGAAAGCGGCGCTAAGAGGAAGGGGGGGGGGGGGAGGGGGAAGGCAGAGATTAAAACAAGAGAAGGCAGCAAGAAAAAGAAAAAAAAGGAGAGACGGGCTGGCAGTCCTTCCTGGACCTTCTTGGCGGCGGGTCTAAAGTGGACGGAAATCAACGCAAAGTGTTTGTGCCGGACAGAGAGCGGCTCCGAGGAGGCGAAAGAGAGATCTGGAACAGCGATGCAGGTCAGGCTGAACGCGGCTCGTTACCCCGCTGCCAACACTCGCCGCCTTATATGCAGCGGCATGCGGCGGCCATCCCGCGAGAGACTCTTTAGCCGCGTGCGTCGAGCGGCCAGCGAGAGGCCCGGCCGCACCACACGCCGCGGCGCGCACTGCGATTGAGCAGTTATCGGGCATGCGCTCGGCTCGGCCAAGCACTCGACCAACCAACCTGTGCCCACCTCCCCTTGTCCCCCTTCCCCCGCCCACCCTGTATATCTGCGCGGTCTCGAGGACGCCGAGCATGGCTGGCTCTACTTGCTTTGTCTCGGCCGAGGGACGGTGAACGAACGGTGGTAACGGCACGCGCTGCAGAGGAGTGGACGGCTACTGCCACCGCGGCGGTAGGTTGGGGAGTCATGTTGTGTACAAGGCGAAGCCGATAACAATGAACTCGGGATATTTCGGGCTTTCTCTCGCGTCGAACAATGTGCGAGACGAGCAAACCGGAAGAGCGCGTGTACTTGTCTTAATCTTCCAGCGTTTGTTCGTTCTTTCGTCTGGCAAGCGAATAAATTTTGCATCAAGCTCCGGCGCGCCTGTGGGCGTGTTCTTTTTGCGTGAGGGTGTGCACGTCAACACAGATACGGAACGATTCGACAGGTGCCCAATATAGGAGGCGAGGAGGAGAAGGAGCAGGTCTTGACCTGTCGTAAAACTTCGCGCACATTCGCCGTCGCGAATAACGCTTGGTATCCGATACGGTTCATCAAATCTGATCAAATTACATCGTGCATGCCTCAAGCAGGGGGCGGCTATTTGCGGGCAAAATCGGGGATGCCACTTTAAGGTATACGTGGTTCTTATCGGCCACCTCACGCCGAGGAAGGAAAGACGATAATGAAAGAGAACAGAGCCGCAGAATATAATCACGACGCTTGCGCACAAGATGCATATGTTCGTCGTTTGGCGGTTCGGATTTCAATCCTGTCTCCGGCCAAACGGCAGCATTGTTATTGGTGGGCAGACGTTCTGTCCGGGGCGTGAGACGACTACTTCACGTAAGGTCGAACAATATAAGGTAGCTAGGCGTACGGCTTCTCGGCACCTTCTCTGCGTGAATGCAAGCGGTGGGACAACCTGCGTGTGCAATAGGGCGAGACCACTTCTCTCGTCATCGCGCAGTGCCCGGGCATGCGCGTTTAACGTGCACTCGCGAACATCGACTATGCGCGCCGCGTTTCTCCCCTGCGATGCCCTACCTGGTAGTTTCTACGCTCCTTAACGGCGCCTGTGCTCCCGAGCGCACGTGCGAAGTCGCACGCGAAGGCCCGCCTATGCAGTTCAGCGCCGCCGACAGTTCCTCCTCCTCGGTTTTCAAGTTGCACGCGCCGTAAACAATGTTTCCTTCAGAGGCCGCAGGCCTGCAGGGGCTATTATTAAACGGTATCCCGGCAGCAGTTCGTTGCGAGCTTAACCACATCTGGGACAAATTAGGCGTAGTCGTTAACCGCTGGTAACAATGTGGGGGGTACGGGGGGGGGGGGGGGGGAGGGTTGTTGGCGCCCCCGGCTGATGAAGGGGAAGCACCACGCGCGTTTCAGAAGCAGCTATACGGAGCACATACACAACCAGGTATAAGGCTGGTAGGAACGCAGACTGGCAGGCAGGTGGCGGGCCACCGGGATTCGCGCGAACGTTGCCGCCCATAGGAAGAGACCCCCGCTTCGGTGCCCCGAACGCGCACGTATAGTACCCGAGTGAATGCGCAGCAGCAGCAGCTAGCTCTTCGCTCGCATCCACTGCGCTTAGTCTGCTCGGCCTGCTGATCGAGGCAAGAAGAAGGCATGAGCTCCTCGGGGGTGCGGTCTTCACGAGTGGCCCTTCCTGCTTTGCATGTGGCGCGGCCCGCGCGAGTTTCGCGCGCACACGTGGTGAGCATCCAAAAGGCCCGTTTCAGAATGCAAGACACCTCATATGCGCCCCCGTGTATATGCGCGCCCGCTCCTCTGCAACCAGGCTATTCGACCACATAACGAAACAAGAAGTATAGACTTCTCCCTATACCGCCCTCATCCTGCGTATCGTTGCGTGTATAACGTTCTTTCGTTCGCGTCAATACGATTGAAGCAGTGAACTGTAACAATGACATGATTGAGAGCGGGTCCTCTTGTATATATACGTGTAACAAACGCTGCGCGAGGGAGTTATGAATGACTCGAGGAAAGTGGCGGCCGCATGGATTGGTTTCTTTTGCGGTCCAGTTGGCTGAACGTTCGCGTGTCCAGCTTCTGGGTCAGACAGCATGTAGAACATCGAGACGGCGGTGACCAGTGAGTCAAAGAAGAGAATGAGTGGGGAAGGGATGGTTTGTAACAAAGACTTTCTTCAATTATTGAGCCGAGTCCTATGGCCTAGCCTATCGTGTGGTTGTGCAGTTAAACGGTGTCTGGGTGGGTATAGCTGTAAAGGACTTTGCCTAAAGCAGACAGATACCTTTACTTGAAGCACGGCCAATCCCGATTACTGTGGTTTAATCTGCAGTTAAATAAAATGATTTACGAAACTGCGACGTATGACAATCGCGGAGAAGAAAAAAAACTTCTTCTCTCTACCATTCGTTATTTAGCAATTATTTAACGGATAATGATATGTGGTATTTTATGGAGCAAGGGCCAATCATGGCTAAAGAGCGCCATTATTTAATGGAGCATTGTGACGTAAAACTGAATCTGTAAGATGATGTCTTCATGTTCACGCCACGAAATGGAGCGAACGAACAATTTCAACGGGCGGTGTTAGCAAGAAGAATCAGCGCCTGTGACCGGAAAAGAAAACGACAAAAAAATCTTGAATGAGAGACAGTTTACGAAGACATGTCCCGGCCGCTTTCAGAAAACTGTAAAATCGTCCCTCAAGTTGTGCTCCTTCGCCCTAAGACAGGCAAATGATTTATTACAGACACTGCATTCCAATTTGTTCATGCCGTACGTTCCCTTGTATGCCGTAAAAGCATTGTGTCTGGACGATTGGACAAAATGTAGGTGCACAATAAATTTTTCTTGGGCGAATTTGTGCTTGCTGAACGACATGAAATTGTAGCGAAGAGATCCCGAAAAGATGCCCAATACGTTTACGTACCTGCAAATTTCCTAACTTCATCACTCCACCTAGTTTTCTGCCGTCCCCGACTGCGCTTCCCTTCTCTTGGTATCCATTCTGTAACTCTAATGGTCCACCGGTTATCCATCCTGCGCATTAAATGGCCTGCCCAGCTCCATTTTTTCCTCTTAATGTCAACTAGAATATCGGCTATCCCTTTTTGCTCTCTGATCCACACCGCTCTCTTCCTGTCTCTTAACGTTAGGCCTAACATTTTTCGTTCCATCGCTCTTTAATTTAATTATGGGGTTTTACGTGCCAAAACCAGTTCTGATTATGAGGCACGCCGTAGTGGGGGACTCCGGAAATTTGGACCACCTGGGGTTCTTTAACGTGCACCTAAATTGAGCTGTCCTTAACTTTTTTGCGAGCTTCTTTGTTAACCTCCAAGTTTCTGCCCCATATGTTAGCCCCGGTAGAATGCAATGAGGCAGGCGCAAGTTGGAATCAGCTAGCGCAAGACAGGGGTAATTGGAGATCACAAGGAGAGGCCTTCGTCCTGCAGTGCACATAAATATAGGCTGATGATGATGATGTGTACGCATGTGGTGGTAGAATGTAAACAAAAAGACCACTTCCTTTTCGTTGCATTCGCCAGACCGAGCAGGCTCGAAGGGGCGCAAAAGAGCAAGAAGCACTAAATTAGTTTTGAATGATGAAACACATCTAATTTCCGCACCTTGCTTTTACACATTCGGCGGGAAAATTGTACAACAACAACAACAACAACAACAACAACAACAACGACGACGACGACGACGACGACGACGACGACAACAACAACAACAACAACAACAACAACAACAACAACAACAACAACAACAACAACAACAACAACAACAACAACAACAACAACTGAACTAAGGCACTTTCCTTCCTTCTTGAACTTCGCATTAATAAAGAACAGTGCCAAAACGCAAACGTATTCTTTCATATTTATTGGCCGTTTCGGTGCAGTATATGACGTCGAAACCCGATAAATTGAATTCGCTAGTTTCTCTGAAATGCTATGCAGTTATTCGTTGTCAGTTAAGAAATAACCAGACTCTAGTAGACGTTGTCGAGAGCCATGACGTCACGTCACGCTAGTGCGGGAACAACCAGGTGGCACCGCCACCCGTCTTTCATTACTGAATATTTTCTGGCTTGTATTGAGCCTCAGCTCTTGGTAAGCTGCAGTGACCATTTTTGCTATTGTAGAATCACATATTACTAATACAACGTTTTTTTAACTTTGTATAGAGTTGCTAACAAGGGGTTATATTCACAAAGCTTCCTTTTTCCAAGTTACAAGTTAATTCATCAACGATTTCGGTTGTATACGCTCGTAAGAATTGTTGTTTTTAATTAGTGAACAGTTTTCAAAAATAAAATGTTCACTATCGCGAATGGCCTCGCCGCCTTTACATATTCCCACGAAACTTCCTCGTGAATTACAGACAGACAGACGATGAACCTTTATTAACACGAAAGTGTTTTATGCCGGGGTCCACCAAGACTTCACTGACGTATTTCCGTCACGGAAATACGTCAGCTTACAATGTACACGAACATAATACAAAGAAAGAAACCAGAAGAAAAAGTTCCACAAACATGCAAAATTTGGAAACCGAACCCACGACCTCTCGGTCCGCGACGATAGATCGCCGAGCGTTTAACCCATTGCGCCACAAACGCATTTGCAGAGAGCTACACAGACGCGCCTTATATATCTAACACTCCTCCGTGTAGCCGCGCTCTTGCTCGGGGCGGTGCCGCCGCCTACGAGCAGAAAAAGTTGTCGCAGTTTCACCTGAAAGGTGAAGCATCAATTGCGATAGCAAATTTGTAGAGAGCTATACGGAGTAATGATATTAGCTTTATCAGCTGTATAAACTTGGACATGCAGCAGCACCGGCAACGCGCAGAACTGTTGTCGACGCCGTCGGAGTTTTGCCCGCGTTCGCTCAAAATGCGTGCGGCGTTGGTGACTGTTGCCGGAGCCTCTGATATAAATAGGCACTTGGTGCCGCAGCTAAACGTCGCCTCCCTTCCCTCCCCCACGGCCTCTCGCGCATCGGAAGAAGGCGCGTTTGCTCCACATATATGGTGATTGTAAAGGAGGAAAGAGACGCCTACTTCTGCAGCCCTTAAGCAAGCACGGCGCGGAACGCGCGTTTGTTCTCCGCCGTGCGTTCAATCCCCGTGAAAGAGCGCGTCCCTCGCGCCCTTTCACTCGCACATACAGCGTTCGGCGGCGCGCGGTCACGATTTCATCTCCATTGACGTCATACGGAACCTCACGGCGACGGCGACGCCGACGGCAGAAATCTGCTTTTGAGTGTCCATATAATTGCTATCGCAATAAAAGAGCAGTACTGCATTATGACACTAACGCGCACCGACAGTGAACGCTTCGGTGGTCTCAGCACTACGACGCCTCGATGCCAGCATTCGAAGGGACGCTGGCATCAAGAAGCACTACCAACGCCACCTAGGTGGCGTTCACCGTACTCAGCACAGCGGAGCGTGGCCTCCGCAATTAGCTCTGAAAATGTTTCTGAAGTTGATCGCGGAGGCTGCAATTACGACGCGCTGTACGCGCTGATTTGACTCGGTGACGATTCAGTTACGTGCTTTGTCTTGCGCGTTGTATTAGTGTGTCAGTTACGTGCTTCGTCTTTCGCGTTGTGCTAGCGTGTGCAGCGTAGTGCAGCTTCCATATGCACGACGGTTGCTCATGGTCATCGACGTTGGTAGTCGTGATGGAGGAGACGTGCCACCAGGCGTCAGCGTGGGTGCATCAACGCCTAAGGGCGCTTTAGCCACAAAACACCAATAGACATTATATATCAATGTGCAATAAACATTACACTACTTCTGTGAAGACACGTTTCACTTTCGTGTTCTATACCGATTCCTATATAAGAGGGATCAACCACATTTTTTGAGATCCTCAGGGACCAGCCCGCGGAGACCCGTTAGGGCCCCCAGCTCGGCGCTGGCTGCTCCCATGTCGGAATCCAGACAGATGTACCTCAGATGTTTTGAGAGAGAGAAACATGCTTTAATGATCCTGGCTATGTTAGCTTGGCTGCTCGCCTGACATGCTATTCCAGGGCGTTTTGAATCTACCTACTACCCTATTTATCTATCTAGCCTCTTACACCGACCCAGTGGCCAAAGTTGTCTATCAGCATGGGCCACTAGGTCAATGCTGATAGACAATGGTCGTGATGCCGTCACGATCGTTTCATCGTTGTCATCTCAGCTTTGCCGCCTATCTCTCGTCATGACGTCGTCGTCAGGGCTTCTACGCCCATCGAGTGGGCCAAGATGTCTAATAGCTTGAGCCACTAAGCATGTGCTCATGGTGGTGATGCCGTCGGGGTCGTTACGTCATCGTCATTCCAGCTGCGTCTATTACATCTATAGTCATGCCGTCGTGGTCACCCCATCGCCTTCAGGCTATTGTCGTCACACTGACTGCGTGATACACCCGCCTTTACGCAATTATCGTCATATACTCGCCGTCATCCGAATGCCCTCATAACGTTGTCAGTGTCATCGTCGTCATCGTGTCCTCGTCATACAGTTGTCGCCATGCATTCGTCCAATGCCGTATTCTTGATGCCGTCGCGGTCGTTCTATCGTCGTCGCTCAATTCTCGTCATGCCGTCGTTGTTGCACAGTCGTCGTCATGACGTCATCGTCACGCTGTCGTCGTCATCACTTCGGTGACGTCATTTCATTGTCGTCCTGTGGTCGTGGTCATGTTGCCTTCGTCGTTTCATTGACGTCACTCCTTCTTCGTGATTCTGTCGTCATTGCACTGTTGTCACTCAATCGTGATGTCTTCATGTCGGTGCGCTCTAAAATTAAGGTGCACTCTAAGAGAACCACAGGAAGTCTTGTACAGACTTACTGTAGAGTGCACTTATACCCTAAAGTGCTCATAAAAAAAAAGAAGAAGAGAGACACGAAGCACTAATGGCCCGACAAGCACTGGCTTATTACAGAGAAAGTGCGCTGTGCAAACAAAATCCGTCTCGGTGCCCTCACCTATAGGGCCAGTCGCGCAATGTAAGGTATGCGCTAGTTTCATGGCAGCCCTCAGCTTTTCTTTCAATTAGGCATGCATCTCCATAGAGCCAGAATAATAATGCCACCGATTTTACTAGCAGGTGGCATTGAGCAAGAAGAGTGAGCATTACGTGTTACCTCGCGCACACAATTCTTCGGTGCAGAAAGCTTCCCCAGGAATTGGTAGATGAACTATTGCGTGTTGCATGATTCTTTTTCTGCAGCCACATCTTACGGTATGTCATTCAATGTTGTAGATCACAATATAACTGCAAAAAAATGAGTTATACAGGGAGAGCCAATATAGATGGTAAAGAGATCTAGGTGAAAATGCGTGCAGATGTAGCTGAGGTAAAAGACGAACTCTTTTTTTATTGCGATAGCAATTATATGGACACTCCAAAGCAGATTTCTGCCGTCGGCGTCGCCGTCGCCGTCGCCGTGAGGTTCCGTATGACGTCAATGGAGATGAAATCGTCGCCGCGCGCCGCCGAACGCTGTATGTGCGAGTGAAAGGGCGCGAGGGACGCGCGCTTTCACGGGGAGTGAACGCACGGCGGAGAACAAACGCGCGTTCTGTGCCGTGCTCCCTTAAGGGCTGCAGAAGTAGGCGTCTCTTTCCTCCTTTACAATCACCATATATGTAGAGCAAACGCGCCTTCTTCTGACGCACGAAAGGCCGTGGGGGGGGGGGGGGGGGGGGGGGGGCAGGGAAGGAAGGCGACGTTTAGCTGCGGCACCAAGTGCCTATTTATATCAGAGCATAGCCTCCTCTATAACAGTATAGAGGAGGCTATGATCAGAGGCTCCGGCAACAGTCACCAACGCCACACGCATTTTGTGCGAACGCGGGCAAAACGCTGACGGCGTCGACAACAGTGCTGTGTGTTGCCGGTGCTGCTGCATGTCCAAGTTTGTACAGCGGATAAAACTACTATCCTTACTCCGTGTAGCTCTCTACTAAGTTGCTATCGCAATTCATGCTTCGCCTTTCGGGTGAAACTGCGACAACTTTTTTAATTTAAATTTTAAGTTCCGAACATTATTACTTTTCCAGACAGGACTCACAGCCGTGGCTGTCCGGGAGTCCATATGACCTCGTTTCAAAGGAAGATGGGACGCACGTTCTCGAAATAAAGTGCTTTTTCTTCAGAAATGATGAGAAAATGATAGATTTCGAAAACTTTATCACATTTCCGCCGTACATTAAGTACCGTAATGAAGAGAGGAAAGGCAGGAAGGTCAACCACACGAGCGACCGGTTTGCTACCCTACACTGTGGGTAAAGGAAAGGGGGAATAGACATAGGAAAAGACGAAAAGGGTTAATACAGTGTGTGCAGCGAAGCGCCGTAATGGGATATGGAACTAGTGAAAGGATAAAGATACTGCACTCAGGTACAGTTCCAATTTTGTTTATGTGGCATTGAGAAATGTTTATTTTTTGTGTACAGCTCAAAGGAGAGCATTGTAACTACTGGGAGAAAATACAGAAGCTTTCTTTCTGCAGCTGGGCACTGCTTAGAATATTTTTATTTTGCATGGTTCTTGCCCGCGCTTGCCAAGCTGTAAAACCTAGATTGTTTCCTTCAATTTAATAGAACAAATGAAATCGATCATTCATCTGAGTAAGCTTGTTGTGCCTCGTAGTGGCATCGGATGCACGCACTTGCAGTTGAGGTTGTGAATATGTAATTGGCAATTACCAAGCCTAGTAAGCTTGTATGCAACAGTTCTTTGAGGCAAACTTTAAAACTGCCAACTCGAATTTTATGGAAATTAAAATAAAATAGCTTGTAGCAATAATGAGTTGGTATGTGTGCCTGTCATTTGTCGTTACTACACTCACATAACAGAATGAAACGGCAGAATGCTGCAGTTTGAAAAGACCATACAGGAAAGTTTATTTGTGTTTCCCATAAACAACTTACAAGATAAATACCTTAACATTACTATTATAGAGACTGCAATCTTGAAAATACCGCGCCCTTCTCATAACTGTCCTTACATTAACTACATAGATAGCTTTAAACGCAAAGCAATCGCTTGGATGCATTCAGCGGAACTTGACACAGGCACCTTCATCACTATGTTTGGTTTATATAACTCTAATAAGCTCGAAACCGAGTATGCCTAGCCGGGATCGGAGCCATGAAAATCTAAAACATTAAGCCATAGAAATATAATGCTACACGTTGGCACCTGCAGGCCCCCTTTCAAGAACGATCGGAGGTTGTGAATTGGCTAGGACAAAATATACAAGGGACACGTCGCTCATTGCTGAGATCAGCTTTGTGGGCAATCTAGTGTTAAGGATACTGCAACATTTAATTATCTGGATTACTCTATCAAAATGAACACGAACCTATACTATACTGTACGTCTCTATTGCCTCTATCTTACTGAAATGATCACTACTTTGTGGGAAGGCAGGCATCACCAACACAGCTTGTGCCTTGTTCCAGCCCACACTTCATCCCCGGAAATTCCTTGTCGGCCGTGGCCACGTCTCCTGGCGGCATTAAATCTAAGAATGCGGAATCTACAGTGATGTATGCTTCAGAACATCTTCCACCGTAGACATTTGAGCAGAAGCAGACTGCACCCACACGGGCTAATGCTCGCAAGAAACTTTAAAGTATATCCTTCCTTGTAGTTGGAGTAAAGAACTCGTTGCTGCTGCACGGTGCTAGGTTGTTCCGTACGCACTTGGTACATTCTACGATCATTGAACAGCCTGGGTAGTTTGCTTTGAAGCACTCGGGCATTGTTTTCATAATTACGTGAGCTGGGGGACGAGAAATTCATTTCTGGGTGGCAGTGCTCACAATTAGCAGCACGCTATTAAAGTGACGAAACACTGTTGATCTACTCACTGCATAAAGTACTGCGAGGGATGAATAGCTGATGCCCAGCATAAGCTTCATCAAAAACATTAAAACCCTCTTTGCTACTGAGATATCACAGCTTCACTCTGCACAGTCTGGCATTATCCTCATTAGCAGTGCAAACGCCTCTGGTGAATGAGAAGAAAGGAAACCGAGGGCCCGATTTTTATTAGTGATATCATAACAAGCCAGCAAACAAAGACACCGAGGACAGCATAGGGGAAATTACTTGTACTTGGTAATTGAATTAAAGAAATGATAAGTTAATGGAAATGAAAGTGGATGAAACGCCTCTTGTGTCACTCCGAACAGCAGGTGCGCACTGTTTGACACTTTCATAGCCACTGAAGCAGCTAGTTCGGTGGTCAAATCCACTATGGCGTGAAGCTATAGGTGGTTTGCACTGAACCGCTGCGCTACAAGAACTTTTCGGCACAACCAGAGTGCAAGATTCATTACCCTGCACAGAGCACAACAGAACACTACAACTGTCGAAGCCCGCAAAATCACCGTCAGTTTGGCATGCCTAAAAGAAAAAAAAAAGACAGATAAACTCAATTGGACAATGTGGTAAGAACCTACACACTGGCACAACACTAGGCGAATGTGCATACATTTGAAATAAGTTGATCAGACAAGAATTACATGTCTTCAAGAAAAGAAATACAAAATTTAAATGTAGCTTAGAAAACGATGGACACATTAAAAGTAATGCAGCTAAATAATGATATTCTAACTGAGCCTGAAAGACGGGCAACATTCTTTTACAAGCTTTCGCTTCACTGTGAGCAATACCCGTGCAGAAGTGTGTTTAGGCAGCCACAAGCAAATAAAGGTGCCCTTAACAACTCACACATAAGCTTCATGCTTAGATTACAAAGTATCAATATCATGGTTTAGAAGAACGTTTTGTGAGCGTTCGTGCATACTTGATAAACTTTTTAGAGCGCAAACAAGAGACACGGCACAAAAAAGAGGTCAAAAACAGGACAAGCGCCTGTCCTGTGTTTGACCTCTCTTTTGTGCCGTGTCTCTTGTTTGCGCTCTAAAATGTTTATCAGTATTATGTCACTGTACTTAATGCTTCCTGTGAGACACGTTATCTTGTGTCACCTGTAGTGACGCAGCAGCAGCCAGCAGACCCGCGGCAATCAGGAAGAGAGCGCAACGACTGCTGATAGCCTTCCTGCGAGACACGGCACTCATCGACACCTGGTGACACACCCCTGATCTCAAATCAAAGGAGGATCAGGCGGAACAGTTGCCGGCAATATATGTATGCCAGGCTAACCCCACCTGCTTCCACATTATCACCTCCACCACGGAACTCCAAGCCAGTTGGACGCGAACAGTAATAGCATAGAGAATAAAAAAAAATGCAGCCGCAGTCTTGCCCCTATAAAAACGGGGTGAAGATTCTTCAGGACCTAAATAAATGTTACCACCACCACCAGTCAACTAGCTGAGAACGATATATATATATATATATATATATATATATATATATTAAAATAGACGCTCTAACTAATATATTGAAACATCGGAATGCCGTGCGGATGTCCGTCGCCGCGAGCAACGCATTCCGTTCCAGCATTCAAACTGCCCGCTCATATTGGTATCCAGGCAACCGAAACCGGAAGTTAGGGGTTAGTCTTCCATCTAGCCGCTTGGTGTGCTACAGTCAGTCGGGCCGCTGGGTCCTATGGGAGTCTCCTCTCTTTAATTTTTTTTTCATTCTCTATGGTAACAATGACCTGCAGTATCAGTGTCTGCTTTTATATATTCGCTGCCTCGTTCGGTATCCCAGCTAGCAATGGCGCAACACCCTTCTCCGGTTGCTACTGACCTTGCCTCATCACGTCACCAGAAAGCACAAGAAAAAAGAGTGTCTAAACGACTTTCGCTTTTTGCGCTATTCAGTGTCTCAAGTCGGGCTTCAACAGTTGGATTTGCAGGTTAGTTATGACATCAAATAAATGAGCCACTATAATTGAAGTATACAGTATCTACAGTATCTGAATTGAATCTTGAAAATCACTACAAAAGCACAGTACGCGGATAAAAAACACAATTGGCCACTTACCTTCCATACCTAGACAAGCTGGTCAGTTGAGTTTATAGGACGAACTTTGTAAAGATCCGGGAAGATGCTTGGGTGATAACCAGGGTGTGTCGTTATCATGCTTCATCCGCCGTTTACGAAGGGTTTGGAGCAGATCCTGCTCGTCTGTTTCGGCATCCACGGCGAGCCGTCTTTCTAGCAGAAAAAAAGAAGAAAAAAAAAACAGAGAAAAAGAAAGCAATAACAGCATAGTTGTAAACACTACGCAGTTCATACTGAGGACACAGTGCCCTATGCGTGCACCCGCAAGCAAGAGCGCGCGTGCAGTAAGCGAACGGCTTCTTCACGTGACAGTGAACGAGGTAAACACACCGGAGAACACGCCACAAAGCGTTGACGAGGGCGATCACTCTCACGGCGGGCGCCACATGGGGAAGGCATTTGGAGTTTAGACGCTATACACGCACCACCACCACCGGTCAGCACCATGCAAAATCAATGCAAACCAAGTTGACTTACTTCACTGGAAATGTCACTGAAAATTATTAACTCCCCAGTTAATCACCAGACGACACGCACGCAAGCAAAGCAACAAATACTCTCATGCAGCCAACAAACATCACAGCATTTTGCGTTCGCATAAGTTCCCGCGTAAGGTTTCGCGCTATAGCACGCCTGCTGTGAAAAACGTGCCCCAAACACCGCCCGTCGCGCTAAACACGCAAATGCAGTTGCAGAACCTCAAGCAGCTAGACCTTATTAAACAAAGCGTATAGTTTCTATGGTTCTCGTAAAGCGCAGTTCCCACGATTGCTTACTTTACTCTCCGCACATAGACGATCCATCTTTTCCGTCGTTCGTGCTCCCACGGGAGGCCGGGAAATCGGTACAGCTTCACGCCCGGCTGGCCTTCGTGGCTGTGGCAATTTTTAAAGCAGCAGTACCGCCGCTTGTTGCTCTTCCTTTTGTTGACTCTTTCAGTCGATGAATTAGAATCTATAGCTTGTTAGAATCTAGCCAGAGTTGGATAGAATCTAGCCAACTCATCTAGCTTGTTACTCTGCTCAGGGGAAAAGGCGAGAGGAGAAAAATAGGAGATTGAGGAGTAATGATGAGGACAGGCAGTAGGATGCGATTAGACCATAGTATGCACTTTCGTGTTCGAAGGGGCCAGCCCATTCCCAGTCTGGCGCAGGGTGTCGGAAAGAAATGTTTTTCGTTCTGGTTTTAGTTTCCTTCCACTGAAAAACATTCCGTTCCGGTTCTGCTCTGGAACACACACACACACAAACACCCTCCCCCCCCCCCCCCCCCCACACACACACACAAAAAAAAAGAAATGACCCGGAACGGTTCATAACGTATTTGGTTCGCATGCAAAAATTTTCGAGGCAATGTAACGATTAAAAAATCGGGATAGCTTGCACTAGGGGTGCAAGGCTAAAGAAACAGCGGAGCTGATCGGTTCCCAGCTGGTCCTGGCTATACGAAGTGATGGTAAGTTATACGAAGTAATGCCAAGTGATGCTAAGTTATACGAAGTGTATAAGCAGTTCCTCGTGGTCCGTGGCATCGTGGAACGCCTCGCGAAGCACTTGCAGTCCGAGCAAACGTTAGGGAAGTGGGGCGAAAGGTAGCACAGTGTACGGGCGGCGCGCAGCAGATGACACACCGGGATGACATAACGGCGCATGCGCAGTAGCGCGCAGCTGGTGGTAGCTCGGTCGAGCCGCCGCCAGAGGCGCCTGCTGCAGTCACGGGCACCGCGAGCGTTCGGCGCTAATGCGGGGAAACGGAGAAGCGTGGATGGCGTCGACAGCACCTCTGCGCGTTGCCTCGTTGGTGCTGCTACAATTTATTTCAAGCAAAAATAACGCTTTTTCTTTCGGTTTTCGGTTCAGTTCCGCTTCGATGCCCTGGGTACAAGCACACACGTACAGTCAACCACAAAAATTTTACTGAACACGAGATCTTAAAAAAAGCTGAATATCTGCGCAGCCTCACAACGCACCTAGTATTCGCATTTACATTCTCTACTAGTACACGTGAACGACATTGCGATGTTCGGTTTTACTGACTACTGTTACAGGCTGCTCGGAAATATAATGTTTTCTGAGATCCCGTGGTCCATAAACAGTTGCGGTTCATTGTACGTGCACATTCAATCTCAAGAAACGTCACACGACTGACTCGGGTGACTGAAACTTTAGGCACAACGGATGTGACGTGAAACGCAACACTCGCGCCGCGCGCATGCGGCTTGGCAGTTTTTGCCGAGCAAGAAGGGCGTGCGAACCAAGCGGCCTTAAAGGCGCAAAGCCGCGTCCGGTAACCGAAACACAACGCCCCCTCGCGGTCGCGTCTCTCACCCCTCCGCTGCCGCCACCAACGGCCGGTCCGTCGGTCGTGTTTGTGCGAGGTAGCCGTGTCGAACCCTCTCGGGTATCGCTCTTGGTTCTCACGGCTTCGGCGACGACGTTTATTCGCGCGAAGTTCACGCTCGCCTCAAAACACCAAACTCCGGTCTTGTGCCTGTGTGTGTGTGTGTGTGTGTGTGCGTGTGCGTGTGCGCGCGTGTGCTCGCCTTCTTTGTCCTTAGCTGTTTCGCTTCGGCTTTCGCCAAAACACCTGCCGTCCGTGAGCTCTCTCTCGCGCGCGCTGATCGAGCGGCGCCATGATGCCATGGCCGCGCGAAGAAGAGGAGCTTTGTTCTTCATCCAAGATTAATCGCTTTGTGTTCACCCGTTCATTAGCGGCATCGATGCGGTAGCAATTAAGGCGTATCAAAACCCCGCGCCGCGGCGGAATTGCGGCTAACTTCCTCGGAAGCTCACCAGCGAGCGCTATGACCAAGAAGGCAATATTTGCCTGTTGGATTACTCGCGGCATGCGAACGCACGTATGCACAGCCATGTAACTCGGGAAGGAGAACTTGAAAGAAAATCCGACGGTGCTAATTCCGACTTGGAGAGTTTGCCTGAGCGGGCGGTGAGTAAGCACGCCACCTTAACGCGTGTTGTGGTGCACGCGTCTTCTTTCCTGACTCACCCAAGAGGACGTGTCAAGTGGCAGTCAGATGAAGGCTGCTAACACATTGCGTAGCACTTGATGATTTAATCAGGGTCGTGTTTTGTCGACTTCGTCTGGCATCGCTATACATATAGCGTTAGCATCGCGTCAACCACGTAGAGCGTATTTTAGATGTATTTTAGGCAATGTGTCCCCTAGAGGTAAGCGCGCCCACCTTAAGCGGGTACACGCATGCATAGCACCCATTTGTTTCGTCGGACGATGAGTTGGAGAGAGAGAGAGAGAGAGAGAGCTCTGTTCGGACTCGTGGAATCTTGTTGGATGCGGTTGCTCGTACGAGTAACCGCATTTTTAATTAGATCGTTACAGACACGTGTTTGAGACTGTACACCACGTGATAACTGCTTGTTCACTAAGCTCTTGTTGAATTTAGAGTTCGGTTCCAGGCCTCTGTGGTTGCACTTCGGTGGTGCGCGAGTTGGTGAAATTTACCACCCACTTTAAACTAAACGTTTAAATAAGACGACATGATTTTTGTTTACATACAGAAAGCCGAAGAGGTGAGCTTGAGACTCACTTCATGAACAAGTCTAAGCTCTCTGCTGAAGCATGTATAGGCCTAGGCATTGAATCATGTTCAATTCTTCTGATCTGCCGCATTGAATGGCCGGTCTTTGAATGGCCGGACCTATGCCTGCTGAAGTCAATAATACTCCGTCAAAAAAAAAAAAAAAGGTTTGGCAGTTTAAATTGTTCCACAGTATTTTCGAACTTACCAGAAAGGAGCAAAGTTAATTCTTGCTTTCCAACATTATCTAGCTCTCAATCACCTACTACGCATGGCACAACCAAAAGGTCTATTTGTCAGGTGGGTCAACTGTTTACAACCGTTCGACTTTGATATAAAACATCGTCCTTGTCCACCGCTCACGGATGCCGCCATATTGTCCAGATTCCCTTTTACCCGAGGCAAGATCCAGGAAAAATCCGTCCCGTTAAGTTTTGAGCAAACACTGAATAAATTAACTTTATATAATACACCCAGTGCCACCAATAATGGCTCTCAGGCTCTTTAACCTTTCGATTGCTATAACATATAGAATATAGAATCCTGGGTCGAAAATGACAGCTTCTGGAGAGCAGACGGCAAACTTGGCCACATAGAAAAAGAAATCAGAAGCTAAATTTCTACTTTCCACCTAGTTGAAAAGTGAAATTCGCTGAGTCGATATATGACAACTGTAAAATATTACGGAACAATTTCAAGGCTGTACATTTGCACTTAAGATATTGGAACACACACACACACACACACACACACACACACACACACACACACACACACACACACACACACACACACACACACACACACACACACACACACACACACACACACACACACACACACACACACACCACACACACCACACACACACACACACACACACACACACCACACACACACACACACACACACACACACACACACACACACACACACACACACACACACACACACACACACACACACACACACACACACACACACACACACACACACACCGCCTGCACTGAATAGTCCAGAAAAGACAGCTATCAGTGACAAAGAATCAGCTTTAAACACAGGATCACGAATTGTCACTAAAAACTGCGCGGATAGGCTCTTAACAGCTTAATAATCTGACTGCAAACAAGCTATCGAATAATGAATGACTTCTGTATGGAATAGAGAGAGAGAGAGAGAAATGAGGTGGGAAAGACGGGGAAGTTAACCGGTAGAGATTCTAGTTTGCTACCCTGCACTGGGGTATAAGCATTGGTAAATGAAAGACAGAAAACATAGCGGAGAGATAAAGAAAAGTCACGAAATACAATTAGAGGAGGTGGGGAACGTCCGTAAGAACTATACTTCCTCTAATAGGTGACTCAAACGCAAAAGCTTCAAGAGTGCCTCAACCGACTTTCGGCGTTCCAAGACTGTCTGCTCCGAAAGCGGTCGGTCGTCAAGACACGACAGTGCGGTCGCGAGTGACTGCCTGTGTGCGCTGTATCGGGGACAACGGCAAAGAACGTGTTCGATAGTTTCCTCGCTGCCGCAGTGGTCACACGCAGCACTGTCTTCCCTTTTCATGCGAAAAACAATGGATTTTGTAAAAGTGATGCCATTCTACAGTCGGCAAAGTACTGTTGTCTCGGGTCGGGATAGCCCATGTGGAGGACGAACTCGAAGACAGGGGTCCAGTCGATGCGGACGTGTGTGCTGGAAACTAGGTGTGTTCCATAAAGATTGTGTGGCATCATTCTCAAGCACTCGAAGTTTAGCTGCTATATCTGTTATTGACAGCGGCATTGGTTCCTGCACGCCATCTGTATTGACATCTTCGTTGCCGCGGGAGCTTGCTGCTCTTCGTAACGGACTTCGCATAATTCGTGAGGGACCACCTCAAAAATGGAGTGTTTCCAGTACTAAACGTACCACCTGAGACATCCAGCAATACTGAGGGTTGCACAAATAAATGAGTGCCATGTGTATATTATACGAGCCTTTCTGTTAAACCACTGACTGATGGATCTCCGATCAAATTGCGCGCAGTGGTGCCGTTTTGCACTTAGTTAGCGCTTGTGTATGTCTTCTGTCGCGCCCTCATCCTCTATATGCGCCTGACCGTTGTTAAGTATGTCATACGGACACGACCCAACGTCCACGCTCATTAAGTTATGTTTGTTACCACGTTTTTGGGAATTACCAATTCTGTCCACAATAAGCTCGAAGAGATTGCCGTCTGCGGCAACGTCACTCAAAACAAGTCTATTCTGCTGCAAAGGCGCTGTGGCGCCATCTGTCAGGGCTACAGTGAACACCGTGTTTTCAAGGTAACCGTGACAAATGAAGCCACGGTTCAGTTGCAGGGCTACGCTCAGCACATGAGTGCAATTTATGCAACCCTTAGTGCATGGATATGCACCCACAATTTCCAGTTGCTTGGGAGTGCTGTCTCGAGGCTGCCTCATTGGACATCGCAACCTGCAACCCTTAATTTGCCACGCCGGGAATCATGCTTACGCTTCCTGCGGATAGTTAAACTGGAGCTTTACGCCAAGCTCAGTCTTAATAAAGTCAAGGAAAGTGAGAGACAAAAATAATCTTACAGACGGTACACGATTAGGAATTTCAAAACAGGAAATGACTTGGATTTGGAAATTCCAACGCTATCCACCTCCGTCCAAGGATATGAGCAGGTGGATCCACCTGCAGCAGACACCATCCTCCTCCTAAGTCTTAAGGACAATTCCTTACATCTGGTCATAAAGGCATCCGAATACGTAACAGGGAGCCTTTAATTTGCACCCGGGCGCCTCCGCTCAAAGACAGTGCGTATCTATTGGAATGTGCTCCCATATTACGCCAGGAAGCGTTAGAAACAGAACCGGGAAAGGATGAAACAAAAGCCTGTGACACATTATGGAAGCGAGGAAGTGAACTGGGGGAAAAAAAAAAAAACAATACGAGGGTTTCATTGGGAGTAAAATTTAAATTGTGGACAGCAGTCGTCTTACTGAATTTATAGCTTCTGGTTAGTTATTCACCTCAGCACTGCTGCAGTGGTATAAATGGTATACAAACACAATCACTGGCACACAATCCCACGCAAAGCGCCACTAAGAAAGAGAGAGAGAGAAAAAAAATGAAGCGACCTGTCCGACTTAATTGCTATTTTAGGAAATGCGAGTGTATCTCGTTCCGCTACTTATATTTCTTGCTTAGATCCGAGCGAAGAATTAACACCCCCGTTAAATATAAGGCCGCGACGAAGTCCAAACAAAAAGCGAAAATTAGCCCGTAACCTCTAACAGATAGTTGGGCTTCACGGCCCGGCGCGCGTGCGTAGGCCAGCAGTGGCGTCGAAGGGGGAGAAGGAGGATTATGTGGAAGGTAGTCGGCAATTCTTTCGGCAGGGTCCGACACGGTAGGCAATGGGGGGGGGGGGGGGGGGAGCAGTAGTAGGAGCTAGGTCGTAGTGGTAGGGGGGGGGGGGGGTTGGGGGGCGACAATCGGCACGAATCACGTACGTGCCCGGACACCACGTAGGCGGCGAAAGAGGCAAGGCTGTCCGGGGCCCGCCTCGCCGCTCGCTCGCTGCTGGTCAGAGACGGAGTAAAAGCAATTACTCGTAGCGGTATTAAAGCGCCGCCGTCGTCGCTGGCGTTGCAGACCCCCCCTCCACTTCTTTCGACGGCCCCGACGTGGAATGCACGGCCCGCGCGATTGCCGCAGTGGGGCCGAAAATGAACGAGCGCAGGAAACGGAGTACGCATCGAGCCTTGTCTTTGCTGCGCAGATTACGGATTTCTTTCTTTCTTCGCTTATTCCTTTATGCGTTTTCTAACTAATTCCTTCTTTCTTTCTTGCTCTTATTCTTCCTTACTCCTCTATGCGTTTTCTAACTCATTTCTTCTTTCGTTCTTACTTTCTTTCTGAACTTACTTCTTTCCTCCTTCTTTTCCTAACTTACTTGATCCTTTCTCTCTCTCTCTTTCTTTCTTAACTTCTCTCTTTGCTTCCTTGTTTTCTCGTCGCTACAATTTTGTCTGTCTTCTGGTTAGCGCCCGATTCCTGGCTCTTTCCCGTCTAAAGTCTAAAACATTTGGGGCACTGCGGCGTAAGGTTCGTTAGTACAGAGCATGCCCAGCAGCCAAGCGGAGCACAGCAGCAAGACATTCTTACGTGCTCGCGTACGCGTTCGGTCCTTGGGAAGCTGAACTGCGTAATGACCGCGGCATTAACGGCGGCGTTATCTTTTCGTAAGAGTGCCGCGCTCTTTACGTCGTTGTGAGGCGGGAATTTCGTTATGTGAGAGGAAAAACAAAAGAAAAAGAAAGAAACAAAGCGGGAGATGTGGAATGCTGCACTGTATTCTATGTGGGAGTATGTATGTTTTCATGGTAACTTATTGTTATGGGGGCGCATCATAAACGTCATGTAAACAACGAAACTAAAGCAGCATGATTACCAGACAGGTGGACGTTATTGGGGTCGACCTGCATGCAACGGTATAGAGGCGAGCACGACTAGGTTTAATGCCGTAACTTTGTTCCTAAATTTATTCATTTATTATTTTAGAATTCTATAAAAAATGTCTTGGTGCTGATGGTACAGGGATACGTGTGCGAAAACAAATCTTTTCACTGATGATGCCAGGCCCTTGCTGTTTATTTTATGACCTAATTACCACTTAGACAAAATAAAGCATGATTTAACTTAGGCAAGTGCGAAACGCAGCGATGCTTGAGTGCAATTCTAAGCATTAGTGCATATTAAAGCGAAGCTTTCCTTGCCAGCTAGAACACCATGGTTTAGCGCACCTGGGTCGGTCAGTATCTCGCCGGATTATTTGTTGGTGATAGCACTGGCCTATACGGGACGGTTCTTTTTTTTCTATTTTTTTCTATACAGACCTTTTAAAAATCGCCTGTGGCAGATAGCGCAATTGTAGGCATTCAGCGTGCGCGAGCTCACTCCGTCCTTCCTCTCTCCCCCCCCCCCCCCTTCCTCTCTCAATCTCATATTTCTATTCCTTGTTTCCCGTCCCCCCATGGTAAGGTAGCCAACCAGACACATTTCTGGTTAACATCCCAGTCTTCCCTCTTTCTCTCCTCCTCCTCCTCCTCCTTGAGCTGGATCACTAGAAGCGGCGGACGCAATTCGCAGAAGAAAAAGAAATGTAAAATCAACAAATTAACAAACAGTCACCAATTAACTGTTAAAGTAATTGCTTTACGACACCAATTTACGAACTGCAGCCGGTGCTATTGCAAGGCATGTCGAGTTGGAATGGATTCTGAGGATGCCAGTGGTTTCGAGATTTGCGCAGTTTAACTTTGCGGTGAAAATGCCCCGTTGTTCCCTGTACTTAATTAGCAATACCTCGTTTTATCTATTGAAGAAAGAAAGTATCTTGACCGCCAATGTATTTCGTCGCCTGCTTCGGAAATGAATATCTGGAAACTGGCGTCATCCTGAGAATTCGTTCCAAGTGCCTTGCGAGCTCACCTGCTAAAATGCGTGAATTGCAATATGTCATCATCATCTTCATCATCATCATCATCATCATCATCATCATCATCATCATCATCATCATCATCATCATCAACATCATCCTATATTTTATGTCCACTGCAGGACGAAGGCCTCTCCCTGCGATCTCCAATTACCCCTGTCTTGCGCTAGCGTATTCCAACTTGCGCCTGCAAATTTCCTAACTTCATCATCCCATCTGGTTATTTGCCGACCTCGACTGCGCTTCCCTTCTCTTGGTATCCATTCTGTAACCCTAATGGTCCACCGGTTATCCATCCTACGCATTACATGGCCTGCCCAGCTCCATTTCTTCCGCTTAATGTCAACTAGAATATCGTCTACCCCCGTTTGTTCTCTGATCCACACCGCTCTCTTCCTGTCTCTTAACGATAGTCCTAATATGTTTCGTTCCATCGCTCTTTGTGCGGTCCTTAACTTGTTCTCGAGCTTCTTTGTTAACCTCCAAGTTTCTGCCCCATATGTTAGCACCGGTAGAATGCAATGATTGTACACTTTTCTTTTCAACGACAGTGGTAAGCTCCCCGTCAGGATTTGGCAATGCCTACCGTATGCACTCCAACCCAATTTTATTCTTCTGTAAATTTCTTTCTCGTGATCAGGGTCCCCTGTGAGTAATTGACCTAGATAAACGTACTCCTTTACAGACTGTAGAGGCTGACTGGCGATCCTGAATTCTTGTTTCCTTGCCAGGCTATTGAACATTATCTTTGTCTTCTGCATATTTATCTTCAACCCAATTCTTACACTTTCTCGATTAAGGTCCTCAATCATTTGTTGTAATTCGTCTCCATTGTTGCTGAATAGGACAATGTCATCTGCAAACCGAAGGTTGCTGAGATATTCGCCGTTGATCCTCACTCCTAAGCCTTCCCAGTCGAAGAGCTTGAATACTTCTTCTAAGCATGCTGCAATATGTGCCATACGGTAATTAAGGAATATGTATTTAGCGAGTGTTTGATAATTAGTTGATTATGCATTTCGATGTGACGCTCAAGTACTGTAATCCTCTTCGAGTATTCCAACTCAGGGACTAGAATTGTGGTATCTGCCAGAGGCGATTTTTAAAAATTATTTGCAATCTAAGAAAGAAAAAAAAAACCTATAAGCAATGCGTGAGGACCGACGAAGATGTGCGAAAGAGCCCACCTGCATTCTGCGTAACCACACAAGATATCATGGCATAAGAACTCCACATAAAATAAAGCGTCCTATGCATCTTCGAAGAATGCAGACCCGTTAATGGAATAGCTCACGTATTCCACCAAAATACCGATACTAAGCAGCTGAAGAGTGCAACTGCCAGACATTAGCAGACTCTGGTGACATACGCCTCACCGTCGGACGAGCGTGAATCTCGTATCGTATCATTTTGTATTTTATTTTTTTTTTACTTCTTTTCATTTTTGGATGTTGGTCGTAATTCATTACGCTGCAGATATTATCATTGTCAGCTTTTTGGCCTTTCTGGAAGTGGTTATGTACTCCTTCAATGACGAGCTTCAAGTCTCACCTTACAGAATAAATTGCCTGTATATTTTGGGGATATAAGACTATACGCCTGATTCCCATAATTACTTGTCAAATTACTAACCGGAGCGATCTTAAGTATAGGCCTCTGCAGTAAAGGCAATCCAATGGAACATGCTTAACTATCGCGTCCTCTCTATTTGAAAGAAATCTTGACCACGTTTCCTAAAATAGCTTGTTTATATAATATATGCTCCATGTTATATATATAAAGAAAAAATACGGGGGGAAGTAAAAAATAAAGGGACTTTTTAGAAAAGGTACATTTATTATAATGATCGAAAACGAAAACATACATTATTTTTCTACATAACCTACCTGCGCTTCAATGCACTTTGCCTAACGTTTCCCAAGTTTTTCTATTCCGTCGGAAAAAAGGTTTTTTTTGGTTGCACCTGTAACCAATTTTGCACCGCATCAATGACTTCTGGATTGGTTGGAAATCTTTTTCCCCTGAGCGCTTCCTTCAATGGTCCAAACATATGAAAATCGCTTGGAGCCAGGTATCGACTGTATGGCGGGTGTTCCAGCAATTCGAATCCCAACTCCTTTATTGTTGCGGCTGTCCGTATGGCAGAATGTGGCCGAGCGTCATCTTTCTGCAGGATGACACCTTTTCGCAGTTTTCCACGACGTTTGGATCTGATTGCAGGTTTCAGTTTAGTTCCCAACACATCACTATAGTTTTCACTGTTCATAGTTCGGCCTCTAGGGGTGAAATGAACGGCAACCACAGTTTCCATGTCCCAGAATAGTGTTAGCATAATCTTACCAGCTGATGGTTGACGTTTAAATTTGGTAACTTTTGGTGATGATGAGTGTTTCCAAACCATGCTCGCAACCTTACTTTCGGGTTCGTCATGATGTACCCAAGTTTCATCTACAGTAACAATTTTCTGTAAAAATTCATCTCCCTCGCGACGATAACGGGCCAAATGTTTACGAGAGATGTCCAACCTTTGTGCCTTATGCTGCGCTGACAATTGTTTTGGGACTCACCTTGCACACACTTCCCGAAAATTTAGCCTGTCGTGTAAGATGGAATACGCTGAATCCTGACTGATATGTAAAGTATTGGCGATTTTGTCCAATGTGATTCGTTGGTTTTTCCATCGCCATACCCTCAACAACTTTCAAATTGTCCTCAGTCGTTGACGTCGATGGCCTGCCCGACCTTTCCTCGTCACATAAAGAAGGTCTTCCCTGTTTGAAACGCTCTATACATTCGTAGATCTTGCTTCGCGATAAACAACTGTCCCCATGCATACTGCGCTTGCATTTGACGAATAATTTCCGCAGGTTTAACACCTTCCGCAAACAAAAAGCAAATCTCGGCCCTCATTTCCTCCTTGTAGCAGATCGACAATGGAGCTGCCATGTTTAACGGTCTGCCACACTCTAACGACTAACGCGGGAACAAGAGTGACACGTTCCATAGAAGTGTTGCAGACGACACTAATTCAGCGCTGGATACTAACAGTGTTACCAAACCCTAGTGCGAGAAATTGCAATAGTTCCTTAACTTTTTCACCTCCCCTCGTATATATTGTAACTGGATTTTTCAATGGGCTAAACGTATTTAGAAAGATGAGAAGCACAACTTCCTGGTTATCTTTGGTTTATTTACCCAAGAGTTTCAGTCGATCCACCGTCGGAAACTGTTGAGAAACCAAAGATAACCGCGAAGTTGTGCTTCTCATATTTCTAAGTACGCCCAGCCCATTGAAAAATCCAGTTACTACTATATACGTATTTATACGTATATATACGCAATATACGTATATATATATTTGTAAGAAAGATGTCACTTAATCGTAATGTTGGACATATACATTAACGATATGGTGGCAAACGGGCACTGAACGAAAATTTTTGTGAACTCGGCCCCACATAGCTAACAAACCGACCAAGAAAGCCAAAGTTTCCTCTTAATATAGAGCAAGTCGAGAGATGCATTTTTGTCCATTTTAAAAGCTTTAATTGCGCAATATTTACACGGCGAAGGAAAGGGTCTTCTGACTGAGCCCCTCGGTGTTTAATGCTTCAAGCATGAGAAGGCGAAGTCCATAAATTAAATAAAAATAGTTAAACGTAAAATATTTATATAAAAAAAAGAAAAAAAAGCGAGCGTACGAAAAGATATTACAACCAGTGGCGTTTCTCGGCGCACACACATTTTATCTTTCCGCTCTTGTTGACTCGAGAAACTGGAAAGTAGAGAGAGGGAGAGATTAAAAAAAATACAAACAAAAGAAAGAAAGACCCGTACGAGCAGAGGAGTTTGGAATCGTGATAAGGGCGCGTTATTTAATCGAGCACCAGCGTGGCAAGCGCGCATCGCAGTCACTTCCTCGTGTTTTGCCGCGAACCAGGCGAACCCGCGGAATCAAGGACACATACAGATAAGCATACACGCCGGAGAAGAAGCAAGACGCGACTACTGCGAAGCAGGTAATGCGAGAGAAGCCATTAATTAAAAACCATAGAACGAATAAACCCGAAGGAAGGGAGAGAGAGAGAGAGAGATAGGTTTCTTGATAAGGCCGCGAAAGGAGGAATCCGTAAAAAAGAACTGCGTCTCGAATGAATGCACTGAAAAGAAAAGATAAACAGAATTTAAAAAAAAGTGATAAAAGATACGCATTCCGCTTGTGTGCGCGGGCCTCTCGCAATTAATTAAGGTAACACCGCTCCGCGGTCGTGAAGTTCACAACTCATTAGACAGATAGCGAATGCTTCGTTTCGCCCCTTCTTCTCCTCTTTCTTATCGCTATTTCTCTCTCTTCTTTTTCTTATCCGTGTGTAGAGCTCGCCAGCGTCAGGATTCGAGGAGCGTTTGCAGGAAATGAAGAAACCAAGAAAGAAAGAAAGAAAGAAAGAAAGAAGAAAGAAAGAAAGAAAGAAAGAAAGAAAGAAAGAAAGAAAGAAAGAGAACCGAAGAAAGGTAGAAAAACGAAGAAAGGTAGAAAGAGAATTGAAAAAAAAAAGAAGCTATTGGGCAAGAAAATGACTCCATCAGATAAGCCGTCGACCGATATGCGTTGCGCCGCGAACAGTAGGAGCAACACTTTAGAGCTTACCGCGGTCGCCATCAGACCGACAGGAAATTATTCTCGGGCAGGGCGTCTTTCAACGAGCGCTAAGCAAATGCAGAATAGTAAGAGAGAGAGAGAGAAAGAGGCCGAGACTGATCTTCTCGCGTCGATGCTCCGGTATACCATAGTCGGCTTCTGCAGTTTGCTCCATCTTTCCTGAGGAATGAATGGAAGAAATGAAATAGAAAAACGAGCCTCACGAAAATGGAGGTTGAGAAAGAAAGCAAGGAAAAAATAGCGCCTGTAAGATTACTTAGCTCCAGAAGCCGAATCTCGCACGCCGCATCACGGTAGCCCAAAGCGCGTGCTTATGTGCTCGGAACCCTCCGACGTGCGCGCACAAAGCTCTCTCGCAGCAGACAACTGCTATACATATACTCTTCACCACCCTCTCCATACCTTCAATCTTTTTTTCTTTTCTCTCTATCTCTCTCTTCCACGCAATTCAAGCGGCGGCTCGCCGTATCTCTTTTGAAGGGCTACCGTACCTGACGAGGGGCTCCCGTCTTGCGCCTTTTCGCCGACGTTTTGTCCCGACTAAAGCCGTGTTCCTCCGCTGCTGGGGAAACTCCATAATCAACGGTGTCTTAATCTTTACTTCTATAGGGCGACTCGCCCCTCGTTTACCTCACTCCTTCTTATTTATTCCTCGCTGAAGAGTGTAATACCTGAGGCCTCGTTTCTGACTCGGGTCGTCAACCCCGGCGAAGTACTTCGAGAGCGGTCACCGGGTGTATATATGCGTGTCGTCCATGCTTCGCAGCTGAGCAATCTACCGGCGGCACGCTGGCAATTATGACGCCCCCTTCTAAATACACGGGCAAGGCACGTCTCGGAACCCGCGGCTTCTTCGTCGGGAGCTGCGGCTGATGATCGAGTGGTCGGCGTGAAACTTGTCCGCTCTCGATCCGTTAACTCGTCTAGAAAAGGGGAGTTCATGCAAAACCGCCCGCCGCTCCCGGAGGCTGACTCAACTGCGTATGAGGTGCGCGTTCCTCTATAATGCATGTGCATTTTCTAAGGAGCCTGATAGCGGATCTTACTGTTATAGACGGCTACTCAGGGACCCGTTCAAAGAATGAGCGCGCTCGACTGTGCCTCGATACAATGTGAAAGCCTGATCTGTAAGTTCTTCATCAGTATCTCCTCTGTCGATTGAGAAAACAGCTGGCAGTCGATTACCAGCGACGTATCGGGGTTGATCGAGTAAAGGGAGCTTTTTTATACCAACTATAGACTATGCCTGTGCGCATTCCTGCAGTAGGAAAAGAAGATAAAGAGATAATGACGATTATCTGAGTGCGCGTGGGGCAATCCAGGGCCGCTAGTTTGTAGTGATGTCTTCCGCTCGATTCTGTGCCACTTCTATCATCCACCACTCACGGCCGGCTGATCCCGTTGATAACGAGGGCTCTGGCAACCGACTAAACGAGAAAAGCGTGAAAATGAATGGCATCGGAAAAGGCATAGCTACAAAATGGCGGCCTTGCACTCGAAAATCTAACGCGGCGGACTTTCTGCTGTTTCAGACAAAATTTGAAAACATTGTTCGCACAGTTCACTTCCAACTTGCCACTTTATCTGTCATCAGGAACTTCCGAAAAAGTTCAAGTTCTACTGCCTATTGTGCTTGTTTGTCGTTGCATGCTTTCGAAGTTAAACGAGATAATGGGCGGTAAATTACCAACAACTCGAAACAAACCTGTAGTTCATACGCCTCATTCGAACTGACTTCTCGAGCGTAGAATATCAAAGGCTTGCATTCAACGCTATAAACCAGCTATAGATAGAAGACCTCTCGCAGTGAGAAAAATTTCGGGCCCACCCACCACAGCTGCATGAGACCACAATAGCGCTGCTGGGATTCCTATAAAGTCTACCGTGCGGAGCTACTGTCTGTGACAGACCACTGAGAATACGTCGGTGACTCCAGCGTGCTTACGTCAACTCTCGAAGTTTTTTTCTCTCCTGCTCTGAATATCCCCCCCCCCCTTTTCTTTCCTCCAGTGCAGGGTATAAAATCAGGCTCCCTCCTGGTTATTCTCCCTGCCTTTCCACACCAGAACGTACTCGCTAGAAAAACGACGCATTTAGACGTAGGTTTTGGGCACACATTTCTCGAACCTCGCGCAAGGCAGAGAGCTTCTGGCAAAAGGTTAAGCTTCGAGTACTGGCTTTCTTCAATTCTGTCATTAGAACATGACCCCTTGAAGCCAATCACTAAAAATAGTTAATTAGCGAGAACTGTTAATCAATCATCGCTCGGGTGATCATCGTGCAAATTGTGATGTCCACCGCTTTTATGAAGCTTTCTCAGTAAAAGCGATCATTTTGTCTGAAACACCCTACATTTAAAAATGTGAGACCCCGAGTCGCCGCAAGAACACGTTCTACTACGCTCGAATGTGGTATGTCACACATCCTTCTATAAGCACGTATATATTTGGCCTGAAGTGTGGAGGAGGACGAATGATTCGATGAAGAAATAGGAGGATAGGTATGCCTGAAGAGCGTATGTCTAGCCTGCAATTCTTCACCTGTGTAAGGGCAAGGAGAGAAAGAGATAGATGACAGGTGATGATGTAATAGTACAATAAACGACATACATAGCATCCAGCGCGCAGTATGTCGACTGTGCACGCACTACGCGCACATGCAATGTGTCTATAGAGAACGTCATCACGCAAACATTTCGAACGCACGCTACACATGTTACAAAGGCGAGCGTCCAAGCCAGTCTCGCATAGAAAGCCGAGGTAAAAGAGTGAATGCGAGAAACTTTAATCAGAGAAAGGTGGAGTGGTCGGCTGAGTGACAAAACTCTGGCCTCCTAGACGAATCGAGGCAACAGCGCATTCAACACTTTCTGTGCCGAGGACGCTATCGACTAGTGTCCGAGGATTCCCGCTTCCGACGAAGGGCGATAATCCAGTCTCTCTAAAACGGTTTAAGTTCTCTCCTAAGCGCACGGAAACGAGGACATCCATAATTAACGTTACATAAAGTTATTCATCAGTCAAAATGCTCCTTGTCATGGGAAACATCACTGGGCCGGTACATCCAAATCTCCGCTCATCATATGAGCGGAGCGTTCTAATTCACGGGCTTCAGCCAGAGTTCGGAGAAGACCATCGTCTTCCTGGTTCCATTGTAATACGTGGTCCCCCAGCTGTCAGTCGCGTGAGAAAAATAACACGGCAATAGAGGAGAGATATAAAAGCAAGGAAAAACAGGGAAGTCAACCAGAGTATATCACCAGTTGGCTACCGTGTAGAAGGGTAGGAGAAAATGTGTATACGAGGTATGAGAGAATGCATGGATGGATGTAAAACTTTAATGAACGTCCTGAGGTACGCGACTCAGCGCGCAGCGGGCCGCTCCCACGTTGGGACAGTCAGGCCATGCCCGAGAAGAATGAACAAGATATGACTATCTGCCTGAGTACTGTCACACAGTTTGTCAAGACGCCACGTATCGGGGGTCAATCTCGCACACAGACATACACCGTTACTGAGTGCGCGATATAACCCAGTCACGATTGGTAATACAGGCCCGATATACGTGCCGCAGTATTGCCTCTAAAGCCTCTCGCGATGCCTGTCGTGTAGGCCAGTATCCAAAAGTATATCTGTAAGTGGGCGATTGTTCGGCTGATTTAACTGCGGATGAGAGTGTTTCTTTTTTCTGGATGCAATAAACTTCACATGTGTGCATTTGAAAATGAGTGCGCAATTGAAAATGCTACTTCAAGCCAGCGAAAGGGTAGAAGGGAGAAGCAATGCAAGTGAGGCCTCTACAATGCTGCCTGTGAGGTGGCAGGATGGCAGCTGGTGGCGCTCTGGACCTCAGAGGTATTTGGTGACTAAAAGTTGAAATAAATGTCAGAATTACACGTTATGACCGAGTAACCTCAGCGTACGCCTACCGATGTGTTTGTTCCCCACTAACTAGGGTTGGAGACGAATGCATGCTTGGCTTCGCGGCAAGTATGAAAGCGCGCCGGCGAAGCAAAATCTAAAAGCAGGTGTTATTCTGCTCCGCGGCGATCGTTTGAACGTGCAAGCGAGTAAGCAATAAAAAAACCCGAAGGCGAGAGACCAGATGAAACCCGAGCACATTAGCGAGTCGGCAAAGCGTACGACAAAACGGCCCGCTCCAGATCGTGACAGCTGATTTTCTTTTCTTGTCATCTCTCCTTTACTTGTTTCTTTCCGATTGCTTTTTTTCTTCTTCTTATTTTTTTTTCTGAACAGTTAGCTGCCGAGGAGGCACGATGCATCGTCGTCTCTGCCGCTGGGGCCACGCTTGCCTGAGCAGTGCCGCCGTGTCGAGAAGAGGTAAGGGAGAGCTGACTTCACGACGCCACTGGCCCGCCTGCCTGCCTACCTGCCTCGAAGGCAACACGTTTTCTGTCTCGTCTATCTCCCCAAACAATCTCTCTCCCGTTCTAATGGCACCCAGGAAGCCAAACACGCATTATGTCCACACGCGGGTACAACGAGCATAGAAGCTGGCAACGGCAGCGGCACGGCAACGGTGGCTGCGCTACCTACTGCTCCTGGTGCCGGTGCTGCCGAGAGCACAAGGGAAACACGTGCCCTGCCGCGGAGCATCCGTACCTCGTCTCGCGCGCGCCGAACTCTCTTCAAACAAGAGCACAGATAGAGGGAGAAAGAACGAAACAAGAAAAGTAAAGGCGGCAACAAAAAAATAAGGGACCGAGGAACAAAGAAAGAAAACAAACAATCAGTGTACGGTTAAGTCGTCTCTCAGAAGTCAGGCAAGGCAGGCAGGCAGGCATCGCTCTTGCCAGAGCCGCTGCCCCTTTTTAACGGAACGCGAGCAGCGGCCCGAGAAAGGGGGTGTACGAGGGGCGGGTGGGGGAGATAGACTTCCTCTATATAGATCATTCCCCGCTGCAGTTATACTGCTACCGCTGCCGTTGACCAAAGCACGCCGGATCGTGACTTCGCTCTTTTGCTCGCGCGCGCGTGTGTGAGCTCTCGGCCTAGGAGGAGGAGGAGGAGGCATTGGGGGGCTCGGGGCGAACAACACAGTACGCGCGCGCGCGTGTGTTGACGACGGTGTGGCCGGCGGCAGATGGGGGAAGGTCCTCCACGTTCTTGGGCTCCCCGAAGGAAGGCCGTCTGAGATCGAGCTCGTCGGGTTGCCGCTCTATGTAGAGCAGCGTCGCTGGCTGAACCGCTGGCTGCGTACTCTCGCGCAAACACCGAGCACGCCGGCCTCAGCTCAGGCCTTTACAAGCGCTGCTACTGCTACCGCTTGCTCCCTCCCTCTCTCACGTGGGCACGAGCAGCGCAGTCCACGTCTTGCTGTTATTGCTGCAGGGCTGCGCTTTCTCAGCGGCCGGCTGGCAAGGCTGATCAGCGCGTCTCAATGTCAGATCGAAATCTGCGGCCACCGCGGCCCTCCCTCTCCTTCACCGGGCCGATTAAGTGGCCCATCGGCGCTCGTCAGGCTTCGCTGCACGGTGCGGTAGTCCCTTCGCGTAGAGCCGTACAGGTTGCTGTTTGTGCCACGCCACTGAACCCCTCCTCTTCCTTCTACTTCTTCCTCTTCTTCATCTTCATTGGATGCACTCTGAACACCCGGCGATTGCTGGCTAGTTTGGCTGGATGACTAGGCAAACGGGGGGAAGCAAGGCACTTACCTATTGAGTTGAGTTGCAGCGCGCCTACCGTCGCCGCGGCCGCAGCTACTGTGCGCGCGCTGATGCTCTGGAAACGCTATCACGCCCAACGCTGTGGTTGTGGAGGGAAGGCACAGAAGAGTAGACGACGACAACTTCCGCCATGCCTGCCGGCTTCTTCCGAACCCTAACGAGGCTCGTCGTTTAGGGCGTAACGATTGAACGGAACCGTATACAGAGCAGCGGCTCACGAAGAGCGTTTGTATACGCGAGCGATACAACAAAGCAACAAAAACGTGCCGGGAAAAAAGGAGTCAAAGGGGAGTGCTGCAGCGCGGACGGTGAGAGTATCTACGTCGTGCAGGGGCCACTGATCCTTCTATGCGGCCGGGCCAATGGTGAGAAATGCAAAAGAAATAAGCAGAAAAAGTGCGCGCGCACGCTTCGGACGCTATCTCGACCGAGAATCGCGCCGAGCGGGACGACACGAACGTCGATGAAGGCGTGGAGGAAGACGCAAAAGACGACGAAGAGACGACCAGGTGGCATCGTCGCTTGCTTGCAGCTGCAGACACGCCTTGCAGCGAGCATGCAGCGATGGGACGAAGAAGAAGAAAAAGAAAGTCCATCAAGCGTCCGCCGTCGTTGCCGAAGACGCGTGATAGGGAGCAGTCGTCGCGAGCAAGTCAGGTCAGATATAAGTACACGAAAGATGGACGAAGTGGGGAGGAGGTTACCAACGGCCGGCCGATGCATGGCTACGGCTCGGCGACGGCCGCTGCACACTCTGGCTAATATGGTGCAGTGCTATGCAAGGTGGGGCTGGTGTAAGCTAATTAAGACTAAATTACGAGAAAGAGCGCGGAAGTTGAAAACGATGAGCGATTGATTGGCGGACTTTCGCTGACCGATCACGACCGAAGAAGTTCGATGACATTACCTTAATGTTGTTGACTGTCAAGGTGCAGTGAGTAAGTGTCACCATTAGGACCCTCATAGCCATCTCGGAATAGGCCATGCAGCTAGAAATGTCAATATAAACAATTGCGAGAAAATTGAAACGTGCCAATTAAGTGTACAAATCGCACAGAAACCAAGGAATAGATACTGTTACAGGGTTATAAAAATACGTATATAGAAAGGCAGCTTGGTTAACGACGGCAGTATACAGATGTTAGTTCGGAAGAACCTTTTAACCCTCCTGTAAGTGCGCGTGGCTTTTAAAGAATGCCGGCAAGCTATTTCAAACTTCAGTTCATATGTACCCCATGCTTCGCTTGCCACACGTGTTATAAATTACAGCCTGGTGTAAACTAAGGTGAAAGCCAGGAGAGTGACAATGAAGTCACTGGTCAAACACGATCCTTTGTTACATGCGAACTGCTTTTGTAGATTCCGGTCTCAGCGTAGCTGACGTCGACCCTGGGCTTCCTAGCACTGCACCGTTTTAGAGGAAACGAGATCGCGCCGCTACTGCGATCCAGCGACGCGCGCACACACCGAGCAGATATGTTACGGGGGGTGAGGGATGTCGACTTCCTGGCCAGGGATGGAAGAGATGAGGGGTCAGAACGCGTTGCCGTGACGAGCCTAGGGACTATGCATTATACGGCGATAAACAAAGCAAAAAGCGACTGAGACAAAAAAAAAAAAAAGTCAAGAATCATGGCGGATCAAGAAACAGCACGTGGGAGAGAGAACGAAATGTCAGCAGAGAGTCAAGAAGGGCGCGTCGACGAGCGAAGAAAAAGATAGGAAGCGAGAGGCCGGTCAAGCCAAACCAAGCCAAGCCACACGACAAAGTCTCGAGCTGCTGCAGCAAGTTGTGTGTGTATTCTGGAAGGGTATACGGACGTAGGCCCCCATTAATTATTAATGTTCTGTCAGGCGCGGCTCGCGTCTCTTCTTTCCCCCGTGTCGACAGCAGGGCTTGACCACTCGTTGGACCTGTCCCTCGGAAAGGAACATGTTGCCCGGGTTGGTCCACCCGGTTCCTCCGCTTTGTCTTAATCCTTCGGCTAACACGGAATGTGTCCTGTTTTTTCGTCTTTGTCGCGACTAAATTATCTCTGCAAACCCTGCGTTGATGGCGCGCGCTAAGGAGGAGGCAGAGGACGGTGGTAGGGAGAGGAGGACGACGGCGAACGGGCCGAATATGCCATCCATAAAACCGCCACAACCGAGATCGTTCAGCGATTCTCGCGCTAGAGCGCTCAAGCGCTTCGTCTCCTATGGGGGAGGGGGGGGGGGGGGAGAAAAAAATCTCTAGGGAGCTTTTGTCTTAATTTTAGGAGTGCTTGCTATATAGTTGCTCTACGCTTTCTATATAGAGCTGTTCGGTCGTTCACCGCACGCGAAAAAAAAAAAAAAAAAAAGACGTTGCGGGGCATTTCGATTGTGAGGAAATTTGCGCCGACAACGATCAAGTTGAAGCCGCTTCCGCGCCGCGAAGCGAAGCGGCGCGTAAATAACGTGCACCGATTCTTTCTTCATTTATTTTAATTTCTTCTTTTGCCGTTGTTGTTGTTGAGGGCACTAGCTATAGTAGTGGTTAGTTGAGGGGGTCCACTTCCTCCTCTCGGGAATCGCAATCCACCGAAATACGCAGTGAGGAAAAACATAAATAAATAAATAATAAAGAGAGGGCCGAAGCGTGGCTGCGTTAATTAGCGACTACCCAGCCACGGTGGTATTTGGAACGGCCTAAGGATGGCTTTCGAAGTAGGGTGCACCTTGCTTGACGAGTGAGAACAGTAGCCCCGCTACACCCCAACCCCCCTCCAGCACCGTTCTTAGTTCTTAGCCTAAGAATAAAAGACGGACGGTTAGGGGTGGGAGGGGGTGAATCGGTAGATGATGCTGTAGATTTGCGGTTGTTTGCCGCTATAGCGAAGTCCTACTCGCTTAGAGCAACACGAGGTGGGCAAAGCCGCTATGCCTCTATGCGTTTTTACTTCCTTTGTGTGTGCTTTGGTTTTTATATTTCTACGTTCGTGATTACCGGCGTATAACGGGTCGAGATCGAACTCTTGCAAGCGTCGGGATTGTGGAAATGGCTCTCACGCGTGCCATTCCGAACGGCCCACAGTGGATGTTTCTGCCGTATTCACAGAAGTAATCAGAGATCGGAATGGTTACGAAGTGTGGAAACGATATATACTGCATAAAAGACGCAAGGGAGGAAATTAGGAAATAGAATGACCGGACTGTCGTTTCTGTTTTGTATTTCTTTCTTTTTTTTCTACGCATTTAATACCGCTCTGCGCTACTCTATTACCCGTCGAAAAGGAACAAGCTGTTGAGGCCGTATTCTGACAGTGTAGAGCTTTTCCTCGTAGTCCCTCATTGGCTGGTCATTTAACTATCTGCATCTAAACTGTTTTCATCGCGCCTCGCATTTCTTTGCAGCAGTTTAATCGTTCTCCCTCCTCTGACGAGGCACAGCATTAAAGAGTCAAACGAATCTAAAGAGTAGGTGCATTGCTTTGGCGCCATGATTACTCTTGAAAGCAGACTGTACAGAAAAAGAGCGAGAGAGAAGTGGGATTTGAAAGGCGGCGACGTTAACCGCGGAATACAATCTTATTCGCACTACTAAGATTCCTGTGCGTCTACGGGCCTTCACGATATACTATAAGAACACCGCCCCCTACAACTCTATAGCGTACGCGGTTTGTTTGAGCTCGTATCTCTATCTCTCACTCTCCCCTACCGCTATCTTCCTCTTTTTATCCCCCTACTCCTTTTCCCCCCATGCAGAGTATCCAATCGGATCTCCTTTGGTTAATTACGTGCCTTTCTATGCGTCATTTATCTCTCTCGCTCCGATTCGATATCCTACACTGAGCAAGGGGTAAGAGGAGTCGGAGATTCTACTGGTGACTGTGTCACCAAAGGCGTAGGAAGAAGAAGAGTGCACGGGAAGGGTCTGGGGGGAGTGGGGATGTGGTGTTCGTGGAACAATTTATTACCCCTTTTAGGGGCGAGGAGAAAGGGGGGGGGGGGTTGTCACGGTGTCCAAATTTGTGTACGTGGTATGTTTTGTGGTGCCAAGGGACAAAAAATGAACATTAGACTGCGGGTAAATTGAATCCTGTGGTTACCCCAACATGGCACCACTTCACTGCATGCAATCGGCTCTAATGTGCTACACACGATGACATTACTGAAAGGACTAACACGTTTGACGGTATTTTTGTTGTGCCACGTTCCTGCAGCGAACGTGAAGGAATGTAGTTTATTGCAGCGCCTGCGGACAATGTTTAATTTGCGCAAGTGCTTTGAGTGAATGATTCAACTCCTTTAATGAAAAAGAAAGTGTGGTATGCATGGCTTACTGACATGGCTGATTGAGATTTGATGAACTTGTAGGACTCACTATACGACGACTCACTAGAAAAGGCACAAGTGACCATCATACAACCTTGACTTTCTTTTAGTAGAGTATGCGCCACCTTGGAATAAAAAAATATATACCTTTGACGAGTTTGTTGACAGTCCCTCATAATTCGCTACTGACGGAGCTATGCTGTCGGGCTCACTGCGGGCACCTGAGCTACTCTGAGGCAGAAATGAATCCATCAGCCCTCACAGTCCCCATGGCATTTCCCCTCCCAAGTATTAACCGAGCATGAAGCTGATTGGCTTCACTTATTTGGCAGAAGCAAGCGTATTCAATATGGCATGGTGCACAACCTGCTATGGGCCCTGTAGAAAACTACACAGGAAAATAAACTCCTTCCACCTATAAGGAAAGATTGAGCCGAAGAGGGCGCAACCACAACTCGGGCCTTGGTTGAACGGGGGTCCAAAAGAGAGGTTTCCCGTTTCCCGGATACAGAGGAGGGATCAAAGCACAAGGTCATAGAAAACACAGATGATAAGGGAGTCCTCTTTGCCGCCTCGGAGTCGGACCGTGGCACGCAGGGAATCCAGGTGCAGTGTGGACCGAAAGACCCTGCAGTGAAGACACGTTGTAGGCCTTCTTGTTAACACAGTTTGTTCTGCGAAAGTGGATCATGCGATTTCTTTCGTGTTGAGGTAAAGAGACAGTTGCTATTACATTTCGTACAACGAAAAGTGTAATGCTTCAACATCTATTCCAGGGCCGCTGTATACAAAATCATGTTTGTTTTACTTTTGTGATGTAGTGTCACTTGTGATGCACAACGTATTTATGTGGTTCCCTCGTGAATAGTAGTAGCCGGCATCACCTCTTTGTACGAACGTCTGATTATTTTTTCATGCCGAAAACAAAACAACAAAAAATTGTCTTACTTGAGTGTAGCCCATATAATCCATCACTGCTGTGATCGTCTCGTTATCACTGCGAAGAAATGCTCCTGCACATCACAAACATTTTGTGAATACGGGCCAAGTTGTCACCGCGACTACAAGTGATCTCATAAGAGTGGCGTCGACGAAACTGCGCCCGAATCATCCAGGTATCACGTTGCTATTCCTGTGACATTCGGGCACATTGAGGACGAGATGTTGTGACATTTTTTTTTTTTTTTTGTTGCTCGCTGAAGGGTCTGTATTCCGTTTGGTATTGAACCAGCAATAAGCAAAGATGCTACGTATCAATCGATAAGAACGCTTGTTATTTATGTTAGTTTCTTTCTAGTTGATATTACACTAAATTTGTATTGAACGTCTTCTACAGGCACACAAAGCGCGACTTCTGAAAACACCGGCGAAAGCAATTGCCCCAATAAAGAAAATACCAGAGCTTCTTTATTCTGTAGTGAATAATAATAATACAAAAAGCAGATAGTAAAAAGAGACTGTCGAAGGTGATATCACCTCAGCAGAGGAATCAAAAAGGAAATTTCCACCGCCCCGCTGACGCAAGTATTGCTCGCTGTACTTACAGTCCAGCCATGAAGATATACAGCTCCTATCAAAGAAGTCCAAACTCGCAGATCCATATAGGCCCGCAGTTCATCCAGTCATTGCCTTTCGCTATTGGCCTCCAAGGCTCTTTCCTCGTTCATGCAGACATACATCTACGCCACAAGCGATATTCGTTGCCATCGCTCTATATATAAGAAAGTAATAATAAGACAAAACAAAACACAAGAGTGAAATGATAAACAACTACGCGTAGGCGGGTCCCATTGGCATTGATCGCCGTTATTCGCAGTTTCCATTAGTGCCAAGCGCCCGCACCGTCCCCGTCATCGCCGACATTGATTCGCCTGCCTGCAACGTGTGCATGCCACTCTTGGATCGAACTCAAGTCGGAACGACGGGCGTAAAGTGCCAAGGTCGCGCGTCCCAATCGACAGCTTATATATGGAGAGTCGTGATCTATAAAAGCAGTGCCGCGAAAAAGGTCAGGCTACCGTGACGCCCGGCGCGGCCTTCGAGGTCGCCGTGAACGCGCGCCGCTTTCGCCGCGTCTAGTTTTGGCCGTCGATTTTGAGCCTCCGCGTTGCGAACGCAGCGGCCGCTTTGACCAACGGGAGTTGCTATGGTGGCCGACAGGGAGGGGTGTGTACGTAGACCTTTTATGGGCAGCTTGTCTAATTATAAAACCGTGCGTCTTTGACAGAGCTGTATTCAACTTGCCACGGCCATTAGTTCCTTCTCGTTCTTGGACCTATTCCACCCACGTTAGTATACGTGGATGGCTTTTGCACTAACGGATAAAGACTACAAAGGGAGAAAGAAAGCAAGGATAGGAAAGGCCAGACGAGCATCCGGTTTTCTTCCCTACATTGGGGTAAGGGAAAAGGGGAACAGAAAGAGGAAAAGAGGAAGAGAGTGAACACTGAGTGCACGGGGGAGGATGCACAGGGACACTATTAGCGGTCTCTCCAACCGCTGCACTTCAAGTACTGTACTAGTGCACGAATAGTTCTTTGTGCCAGTGACGGATGTGGCTGTGATGGTATTGGGTACAGGATCACTCCACAAAGAGATAGAGGCAGTACGCAGAAGTAATACATACATCAGACTTGTATTAGACACACTTACACATAGAAATAGCACACACACGCGATGGTTCCTAAAGCACATTCTAGAAGGACAGGCAGCTATATATGAATTAGTCAAATGTAATCGTGTGGCCTACAGCTCGTGTAGAAGCAGGTGTCGCAGTTCCGAAGACGTCGCGGCACTGGTGTCGGACAGCATGCTGTTCGACACCAGTGCCGGTGTCGGACACCAGTGCCGGTGCTGTCCGACACCAGTTACTTTTGTGCTTCAATGCATAAAACAACGTTTTGTTAAGAAAGTAACTGGAACGCCAATGCGTTTCTCTGCAAAGTTCGGGAATTATATCTGAAACTGGTGTGATCCTGAGAATTCGTTACAAGTGGATCCGCCTTGCGAACTCCATGGCTAGAATTTCTAAATTACAATAGTGGGCCATAAGGTAATTAGTTAAATTTAATTAGTGATTTTTGTTATTAGTCAATTATGCATATCAATATTTGTGCAAGTAATGTCTGCCTCTTCGAGTAGACCAGCCCATGAACTAGGAATTGTGCTATCTGCCACAGGCAAACCTAAAATTTTTTGAAAGTGTTCGCTGATGCACCCGCTATAATCGATGAACAACCTTTACGGACAGTCCTATGACGCAGCCGAATTTACTCGGCATTTTGATACACATACCGATTACGCACAGGCGAAGAACGACAAGAAAGAAGAACATGCTGTATCGAAAAAGATAGGCAGACTATGAGATGTCAACAGAGGGTCTATATGCTGCATTATTGTAGATTGACAAGTTTCATGAACTAATGTTGCTCGAACTGTTCATAATGATTTCTTGTTTACTAAAGGTCCTGCTTCAACTCCACATGAGTTTCACAAAGTTGTGCTGGAGTTCTTGTCAACCAGGGGACTAAACTCTCGGTGGTGATGGACGTAATCTGCGTGTAATGTGATTTGTTGTGATGTGCCTTCCTCTCCTTTTTTCCTTTCTTTATCTCCTTTCTCTTTTCTGTCTCTTTTTAAAGTGAATCTTTATTAGCCTGTTCTTTCGATTTACCTGCTGCTGCTGTCTTGCCAAAAAGCGCTTGCCGAATACGTGGTTAACAATGCGCACCCGCACCCGCACGCGCACACACACACACACACACACACACACACACACACACACACACACACACACACACACACACACACTCACACACACACACACACACACACACACACACACACACACACACACACACACACACACACACACACACACACACACACACGCACACACGCACACACGCGCACACGCACACACGCACACACGCACACACGCACACACACACACACACACACACACACACACACACACACACACACACACACACACACACACACATGCAATCACGCCTTACGAACGCAAGAGCAGTTTGTTAAGTATGACATCTACAGGCAATCTTCAGAAAGGACATAATTTAATTAGCGAAGGCGGCAAGCCAATGAGAAGCAGTTATTGAATTACGTCCCTGAGCGATTTCACTGCAGAAGAGGGCCGTTTAGCAGCCGCGTTCTGAACCGATTGCTTTCAGTAACATCAATTTTCAGCGGTCCCTGTTTGGCTGAGTGAGCCAGCAGAAAAATAGAGAGCGAAGGAAACGAGAAAGGCAAGGTTAACAATGAGCGAAAATATGGTTTGCTATCCTGCACTGTAGAACGGCGGAGGGGGAGGTAGAAAGATATAAAGAAGTTAGAGAGAGTAAGAGGGCACAGACACACGATCACAGCCGGCAATGACCACCGCACACTACATACAGCACATAATCATAGGCAGCACAATGAACACCAATTTAGGTTAAAGCCGTTTTCGTATGCTTGTTGTCCTTACGGATTGTAGCCGTGCCTTAGTCGTTTTCAGCTGCGTTGGCTGATGAGATCGGCGTTCAAAAATGGTTTGTTCCGACAATAGCCTGTGATCAACGCTAGATAGCGTAGTCGTGAGCGATCATCTCTGTTCACTGCAGCCACACAGAACCATGTTCAAGGGCCTCTTGGCGACCGCAGTCGTCAAAAGTTGCGTTGTCAGTAATCCCAATGCGAAAGCGAACTACTTTGGGAAGTCAACTCCGACAGAGCCGACAGAGCAGGCTCACTTCGGCACAGTTTAGATGCGATAGATGCAAAGAGTCCATGTGGTATACGTACAGTGGGTTGTCATGAAAACTTGAGGTGCTCCACACGAAGAACGTTATGCTTCATGCAAAGCACTAGAAGATGTCTACCCGCCGCGGTGGCTTAGCGGCTATGGTGTTGCACTGCTAAGCACGAGGTCGCGGGATCAAATCCCGGCGGCGGTGGCTACATTTCGTAGAGGGCGAAATGCAAAAACGCCCGTGTCCCGTGCATTTGGGGCACGTTAAAGGTACCCGGCTGGTCAAAATAATCCGGAGTCACCCGCTAAGGCGTGCCCCATAATCAAATCGTGGTTTTGGCACGTAAAACCCCAGAATTCAATTCAAGTTGTCAGATTTCTAGCTGCATCTGACCTTGGCAGCGGTATCGATTCCTGTTCGCCATCTTACACAGCTGCCCGAGCAACGTTGCCTATGATGCAGCAGGGACTTAGAGGCCAATTAAATGTGAGGTGGTGCCCTTTCTCGCGCCGAGGTATGAATAAGTTCTCTTATCTCAAACACCAGTTGTTCGTGCGGTTCCCGACCATGCTGAGAGCGAGCGGGCAGAATGCCCGTTGCTCCAGTGAAACGTCGCGTCACGCCACGCGAACGTGAAACCACGACGAGTACGATGGCTGCACGAAGACGACACGACGGCGGACAGATGGCGAACCTGGTATTGAACCTTGGGTAGGAACAAATAATCCTTTACTGCGGTAGCATTTGTCGAATCACTCGAAGAGGCCAAAACTGCTGATGTCGAGCGCGAGAAGAAGAGGGAGATCTGCGAGCTCGTGTCTAGCGGCTAGCGTAGAAAGGAGTATACCCGTAACAATTATAGGGTGACTAGATCTCTTTCCTTTATTTTCATCTCAATGAAACAGAATGTCAGCGGCAAGGTTACGTCGGCCAAGTGCGCGTGCCAAGTCCTCCTGGCGAGCTTTCGTCCTGTTTACGTTGGCAACGAAGTATTTAACTGATACTGTTTTACAACGTGCGAATCCGCCGCGAGCTGCGTGCACACTTGCCAAAGGTCGCGCGCGCGTTGGCGATAGAATGCTAACGCGGGCCAAGTCCCCATGGGAATAAGCGAGGCTACCGCATATACTTATCGCACACGCGATGGGGTGGGTATATCGTTCAACCCCTCATTATTTAGTCGTACAAACCGTACACGTGCCGCCCATACGGTGAGAAAAGAGAATAGAGGCATGTTTCAGTGACACTCACGAAGGCGTGCTATATAGTGCTGGGTTTTTTTTCTTGCCGGAGGCCGTCTTCGCATGAAATGAATTCTGAAACGTCATAGCCCCACTTGGCGCTGATGAACTTGTGCTTGTTTGCATAGTCAAGGCAGTATGTTCACGAAAAAAGAAAAAGAAAGAAAGAAAGAAAGAAAGAAAGAAAGAAAGAAAGAAAGAAAGAAAGAAAGAAAGAAAGAAAGGCAGAAAAGGAACAAAGAAAACGAAGAAAATAAAGAATTAATTTAGGCGTTTTTAGTGCCAAAACCACAATTTAATGATGAGGCACGCCGTACTGGGATACTCCGGAATAATACTGACAACCAGGGGATATTAAACGCTTCTAACTAAAGTTTCTAACTAGTTAAGACGAAGTTGCAACAGTCCGGCCTCACAAAAATGAACCGCATTCCAACTGCGGCCGGAAGTTGGCGGTGTAAACCATGGTTTTGTCTATGCCATCGGTAGTCCGTAAAGCGTAGTTCGTACGCAGTCGGAACCGGTTTAGCATTTGCGATGAAGGAATACATGCAGACACAAAGTCAACAATGAAGTTCCCAATTTTGCGGTATAGGCGTCTATGTACACGGTGTGACACAAGGGAATGGCTCGTGTTTTTGGTGTACTACAACGCTTTCCGCCCGCCGATGTGGTCCTGCACGATACGCCGAGATGCTATTACGAGGGACGCAGGCGGAGGCGCATGACGACGTTCTGTGATGACGGAGAAATGTACACATCAACCCGTTTTTCAAAGGGATTTGCATATAACGCAATGATGCATTTGTTACGTCACAAATACCGAAGTGCTTGGCGATAGATGCCATGAACTGCGCTAGTTAATTGTCAGCTTTAGCGATTTTGCGGCCGGCACTAAAATAAAGCTGCCCGCAAGAGCGGTACAACCAGCAATTCATAGCAGAAAAAAAAATTACACCATCTCCCCGTAGGGGAACCCTGAGTAGTATGCGAAGCAGCCATGGGGTCGACTCGAAGTTCGGGATCGGCCTGTCGCCGCTGCCGTTTCGTGGCAGCGGCTCGAGCCCTCTTCTCCGCGGCGCTGTCCACGGCGCTGACACTGGCGTTGACGCAGGCGCTGTCCCTGGCACTCATCGCGGCGTTGCGGGAGGAGAATGAGAGGAGCGGAGCGCGCGCGTAATCATTAGACAGTTTTAGCAGAGCGCCGCTCCGCTCAGATTTCACGCTCTGAGATACTGCAGGGAACTGCGTAGATTTCGCATTTGATAAGTGCGTCTTGCCGAGATGCGAAGGACGCGCTATCAATTCGGCTGCAAAACGACGAAGAGGCCAAGTAGACACACTGTCACGCTCCGCTCAGTCCGCTTTGTAGCGGAGCTAGGGACGCGACCTTCGTTCCGCTGTTGGTATGAGCGTTGTGCGCAAGCGCACTAGCGTTCCCGCTAAGCGGTTATGTGGCATTTGCTAGCATATGCCGGTCTGAGCGGAGCGGACAGCAAGCGCTCAGCTAAAACACTATTATACCGCGAGCTACAATGGCGCCCCCCAGCGGAGTATGCAGCGCCTACCGTCGCGCCTCTAACCTAAGCTGCTTCGCATTATCGCGGCGCAGCCGCAGGTGTTGCCATTCGTTGCGCAATCCGGAGAGGAGAGGAGGTATGCCGAGAGGAGAGGAGATGAGACAAGGAGAGGAGGGGGAGGAGGATGCGCATGCGCAGTGCGGGTGTGGACGCCGCACGGCGGATGGATGGATAGAGGGAGGGGGGAGAGAGTGACATAGCCCCGACCATAAGCTGCTTCGCATCTAAAGAAATCTTGTGGACACTATCGATAATTATTGTCAAGTACATCGTTAGTTTCTTTGAAATCCGCTGGAATTCTATTAAATGACATTTTGTATGCGCCACTTAAAGGTCGAAGCAAGGACAAGAACGCAACACGCTAAGTCGATACACATCCTGGAGGAGTGGCGTGATACGCTGTGGCTTCACCACGTTACCTATGCGACTGCGAATTACACTCTCATCAGGATGGGCTCAGTTCATTATTTGCACTGCCTCCGAAATTGCCCCAATTTACTCTGCGAGAAATCACCAACGCATCCTGGAAATTAATTTCAAGTGGATACGTCTTGCAAGCTCACCGGCTACAATTAATAAATTGCAATATGTACCATAATGTACATATTGCAATTTATGAATATTGCAATTTATGAATTGCAATATCTAATTACTTAACTTCTTGATTAATCAGGAAGTTAATTAGTGGTTTTTGTTAATTAGTCGAATCTGTGTTTCGATTTCTCGTGCTTGTAATGTCCGCCTCTTCGAATAATCTATCTCCAGAACCAGAATTATACGCTATCTGCCATAGACGATATTTAAAAATTCCATAAAACTTAAAAATGATCACCCCGTATATCACAAAGGTTGCAATGCTAGGGCCACCGATTGTGACGCGAAGCTGGTTATTCTGTTTCCATTCTTATATTTTGGAAATACTGAGGGGTCATTCTATAGTCTTACTGCGTAACTTGTTTGTTCCGTGTTGAATGAGGATCTTGTCACCTTCTGCGTGGCCGATAAGCCTCTAGAAGACGTGCCATCTCTTAATTATTTCAACAACAACAACGGCGATGACGACGATGCTTACTCGGGATCGAACCTCGGGCCACGGATTACCAGTTGTGTTTGCTCCTGAATTATACTGACGAGAAAACAAGATGATGGACATAATGATGATCCCTATGACAGAAGGGACGAAATGCGGCTGAAATACATTTGACAACTATGGCTATAAAACACTTTTTTGAGCTGCTACACTTTCCTTTTTTTTTCAGCGACGTTCATACATCAAGCGCGGACTATTCGCACGTGCTCTGAGAAAGAAAGCCTTTTTTTTGTGTGTGTGTGTGTGTGTGTGTGTGTGTGGTCGGTTGCACTACGAACAAAGGGGCCGAAATTTTCTTTCCCAGGGTTCTCGAGGCAGTGTGAGTGCTTTTTAGCGGTGCTGTAGACGCGAAGCACAAAGCAATCGAAGCCGCCGATCGGCATAGGAACAATTCGCACGAAAGAAGCGCAAGATGGGGAAAAAAAAAAAAGATGCCCGAGACCCGACGTGATCGACACGCGATAACTGAGAGGCGCCACTGCATATAGCCGAAGCATGCTTCCCGAGAGGATTAGGCTTGGCCCACCCCAAAAGCACGCGAGATCAGCGTAAACAATCCGTGGGCTAACCGATTAGCCTCAGAATTAGCCGCACGCAGAAACCTCCGGTTCACGCATGCAATTAGGAGGACGGTAGCCATTACGCCAATTACTTGGCTCATTTGTTCTGCGCCGTTTTGTTCTTGTTGTTCACCTGGCTCTGTGTGCGTGCGTTCCTTTCTTTTTTTCGTGCTTACCGAAACGGCAGGGGTCATTGTAACCACGCACTTCTGGAGCACACGGAAAAGCAGATCGGTGCTGTTGATACCAAAACCCTGTGTCACGCTCTACATGAGGAGGGAGCAATAAAGAAAGGCTTATAGAACTATAGGCGCTCCAAACCGCGGTCAAGAACAGAAGGCGTGGATGAACGGACGGGAACAAAAGTATGAACATAAAAAAAAGGTAGTACAAGGTGGGTACACCGAGGAAGGGAGTCGTGTTCAGTACATCAAGTGTGCGTATCGTTTGCGTCACAAGAAAACTATCCTGAGTAATGAGCGTGCAAAAATAGAGAAAAGCGCACGTTTCGATGGGAATAACCCCTTGGCTTAATCATTGCTGTGAGCAGGGTCAAAAGTTGGAGCGCGTTTGGGTTCGCCAATCTTAGACTTTGTGTTAGTAGCTGGCACGTTGTTGCCGCTCTCGCGGAGCGAGGCTTCGGAATGTATGCAGTATACAGCTAATACGCTTGGCAGCGCTGTTGCAGAGGAAGTATCCGTGCGGGAATTTTTTTTTCTTTACTCCGGCCAGTACGTTTTTACAATGCGCTCATTAATCGTCGTCTTTCTTCCGTCTTTCTTTAAAGTCGTATAGTGAAAGATGGTCTTTCTTTCCTCCCTAGACGGTGCGAAGGAGGCGGTCAGCCCAGAAGGCAGTCGGTCTAATGGACTTTTTCTGCGTGGGGTGCGGCTCGTAGCACGTGTATATACGGGCCGGTCGCGCTTCCACTTGTGGGAAAACGTTAACCGCGCCAGGATCATCGCTCGTGTGGATATTTCGACAGCTTCGTTCTTGTAAGAATGAACTCGAGCTCGAAGGTTATACGAACGGAAATGCGCTGAAACAAAAAAGAGAAAGATGAGCTAGGAACGACGGAACTTTCGCAATAGATGTGCGTGAGTGTAGTCAACAGTGATTGAACAAGGGATGTCACCGGACATGGATTGAGCTTGCGCTCGAATAGGAAGACAGAAAGAAACTGACATAAAGCGCAAACTTCAAAATTCATGTCAGTTTGTGTCTTATTTCTTATAGTCGGTGTTTCCTGTGGCCCCGTTTTGTATATACTGTCCATAGAGCAAAAACCATGAACGTATACCAGCTAGCCAAATTCATCGCTCTGTGAGATGTCACCGGAGCCAACGTTTTCACAAGAGGACTTGTCTTCGTCAGTGCAGGAGAGCGGGGGGGGGGGGGGGGGGGGGTTATTCTGTAAGCGTCCACCTAGTGGACTGTCCATTTCGGTTGTCGCTGATTGGCTGTAGCTGTACGAGTGAGAAAGAGACTGGCCGGGGGCACATGTCTCCTCGTCACTCGAGCAGCTGCAGCCAATCAGCAGCGCCGGTGGATTCTTACAGAATACCCCTAAACTAGGGGTCCGCGGCTCTTCGCTGCCGCTTCGATTAGGCTTCGGAAGTGCTTGAGCTAGAGCCGGCACGTCGACGACTAGCCTTTTCCCGAGCGAGTTCGCGGCACCGTTGCTCTTACGCAGCCTGCTCCTCGGCGGAACACACCACGCGTAGCCTTCCCATTTGTCCGCCGTGACTGGTCGGAGGCGAGAGAAGCCCGGCGGAGCCCGCGCCAACCCCCTTTCGTTCCCTTTCCTCCCCGCGATACACCTAACGACTCTGATTGGTCGCGCGCGTCACGTGATCCGGTGCCGGCTCGCTTTCTTCGCACTTGCTCTACTCTGGGAGAAGCCGGTTTTTTAGCGTTGCACCACCACCACCACTGCCGACACTTGTGAGGCAATACAAGCTTCGCTTGAAAAAGCGATTTTTCATGCACCAGCTAAAGACAAAGTCGTTTTAGCTGGGTCCAAACTGGAAGAAATAAAAATGATAAGGCAATAAGTTGAATTGCAATAGGTCACGCAAAATACCTTCTAGAAACGCTTCAGCGGGGTTATTCCTTGCACGAACACCTGCATATACAGAAAGACCGTCTCGCGCCCCCGCGCTAGGTCCGCAGTACTGCGGAGTAAGATTGAACATGGCGCCCACCGTAGCAGACGACGCGGTTGTCACCACCCTGTACGGAACGGCTGGCGAGGAGGACATCGATACACCCTATGTGTGTGTACCCGCTTCAGTCTGTCGCATTCGTTATTCTTGCACAAATCTCTAATAACTTAATTACGTAATTACGTAATAACGTAATTCAACTAGCCCACGTACTGCTAAATGTTTCTTGAATAGAGAGCGAAAAAGAAAACTGTCACTGCGCTGGCTGTGCGTGGGATTGCTGGAAAGCAGGGGCTTCCGATTGGCATGCTTCTTGTAGAGCCAGGACACCTCGAATCTCTGGTGAATCTCACAATGGTTGAGCCTGTACTCAAACAACGCGCAGACGTGCTGTTTTACCGCGACAGCGGCTAGGTGCTCTAAACTATACGTGTGCGGTGCACATGTCCGTTCGTCCGTACACCGCCGTGTTCTCAAGAAGCACGTCTTCTCTGCAATGCAGGCAATATCGTTTCCGCCCGCCACAGCTAATTGCCTGGTGCGGCCTCCGAAATACGTGCATCAGGCGCCACCAATCTCAGAGTCTGAGAGGGGCGCGACGCATCGCCCAAATTACCATGCGCCAAGGGGGCGCGATAGCGTCGTGATTAGCGCGATCGGCTTTTAAGTGCACGTGGTTGCAGGGGGGGGCACATCTTCGCCACGCAGCGGTTGTAATGGGCAAAGTGTTGTTATTTCTTGATACGTGACGAGAGTAAACTTGAAGATGAGGGCGTGATCTGACGATACCGCAACGATGGCGACGACGCCGTAAAGGAACGAACGGACTGACTGGACACAGCAAACCCGGCTTGCACTCTAAACTGCTGTCACTGTAACTTAGCCGGCGCTGTCGGAAGCCAAGATACTGAACTCTTAAGACGCTGTGCGGAAGATGAAGAGCGTCGAGACCGCCCCGCAGTCCCACGTTTCCACCCCTGAAAGAGGGAGTCTCGGGAGCGGAATGAGACCGAAACGAGCTCGCAAAGAGCGTTCGGCTCGTTCATCGTGTTGTCATGCTGGGCCGGCCACTGCACCGGAAAGAGCGTCCTGCGAGCCCTTCCTCTGAGAGCTCGCAGGACACACACACAGGCACGCACGCACGCACGCACGAACACGTCTCGCTATGCAAAACGCGAGGTGCACCCTATATACGCCCGGCGAACAGCACCCAAGGAGGGACTGAATGGTCAGTCTTGAGCAAGGACGACAGAACACGCACACGCTCACTCGGCTGAGAGTGCACCGACTTGTAAATAACGCGGGCGAGCCGCCGCTGTCTCAGTTCTGCCTTCGATATTTTTCCGACTTCCGTCCAGTGAATATATAGTTTCCGTCTCCCTTTGTTTTTGGGTCGATTTTCTCTTCGCTGTTCATTTGGGCTTGCATGTTGTTGACGACAATACAGGAGCGCAGCTCCCGTCCATATAACAATATGCAGCGTTTCAAACAAAACAAACCTTCGCAGGAAGATGGAAGTTAGAAATGATTAACCGCAACCGAACAAAGAATGCCGCTGGAGCTCCAGCGACATTCATCCTTTAACCAGTGTTAATTACGTAGCGTTTCGTTATATAAGACAGGACAGGGTCAAGTTAGACGTAATTAAACGACATTATCGGCAACTGAAGCAGCCAAGGATTGTCCGTGGCCGAGAGAATAATCGAGACGATCCGGTCATTGATATTTTGAAAAGAAGACAAACGATGTTGGGTGCGGAAAACTGTACTAATCACCTTCTAATTTCATCCGAAGCTTGGCCAATCCCGCATACTGGGCCCTAAACAGAGGGAAAACAAACAATTTAACGCTGTGGCATCATCCCGGGATAATGCAACGACCGCCGCCCAATGAAGGCGGCATGCGGTAGTGCAGGTCCCTCGAAATAGCTTGTCAGCCTATCGGGGCACAAACATGAAATGCACGGCTTAGAGCCCGAAGGCGGTCGTGCTATGAAAAGTACAACCGAGGTACAACTCTGCTCTACTTATGTGGAGGAAAAACTAAAATTCGCTCCTTTGAATTTTAGAGGCAGTCATGTTTTTGCAGAGGAGCGCTAAAGCTGTATTGCGCAAAGTGAAAGGCTCCATGGTTCCGAAGCAATTGAAACATGCAAATTTATGTAAAGAACTACACTGTTCTGCCTAATGTTGGCGCGACTGAAGACTGGTGTTAGCCGAGGCATAACAGCAACTATACGGACAATGTGGCATCGTTTGGCACGTGAGAATCTTGAGGAGTTTCACATGGTGCAGTCACGATCGGTCAGAGAGAAATAAAAACCTTAATAATGGAAAGGTTGAGAGATTAGCCTGAATGACACGCTACAGACTTGCTACTCCACACTGAAGGAAAGGCAAAAATTGTAAAGCCGGGACAGATGATTTAGACGATAATAAGGGAGTGAATATGACGATGAAACAAATTCACGACGCCACACACATGTGGCAGCGATGCTTACGGCAAATGAAGAGCGAGCAGCATTTTTTTCCGCAGCCCGATTTACTTACGCTGCTATTTCATCTACAGGCGTGTTCAAATCAGAAAGCAGTCGCTGCAAGGCGACTAACCATTTTCTTTAGCCTCGTCTCGATATTAGAGTCATACGCTCAGCTCTGACTGCGCTGTTATTGTTCGGACTGCGATTCGAAGCTACACCTTCCAAGACCACAGCATACTTGATTCTAGCGCGCGTGAGTCACTGTGAAATACTTTCATATTAACGAAGTATTATTCTGCGAGTTCGCGCATAACACACAACACGCAGTTACAGAGGGTTCCTGCGAGACTAATTTATTATCTTTCAGAAACGTGTATGTCAAAGCTGCATGTACCGAGTCAACCATTGATAGCATTCCTTGATGAGCCACTCGCACAGAGAGTGCATGCATGCTGCATAGGAACTGATCCCCGAGGCCATGGAGGCTTGTTGTTTTATTGCGGTAGGTAATTTGCATGCGGTTGGTAAAGTAACGGTAATCTTAAGAACTGGATAACGAAAATAAAACAACAACAACAACAACAACAAAAGAAAACTGATTGAAAGATTCTTTCTGCTGCGAGTAATTGAAAGTCAAGCTTCATTGTGCACGAACAAGGTTGCGGAAAAGGGCTCTTCGGTGCGATATCGCTACAACAATGGGCGCCTTGTCACACACGAGCCTTGATGAAGAAGTTTGGCGATAGGTATTGTGCGCGGGCCGAAGGACGACGCACGGTCGGTGTTATGGGCAAAACGATTTGCACCACGTGCTTCGTGCACCCCACCTAACTCCTTCGACAAGACTCGCACGTCATACGAGTAGCACACATAATGGAAAAAGATTCATGGTCCGTCTCTCCGTTGCCTACGTGCGCGACTCCGTTCTAAAGAAACCCGTGCCGCTGGGAGCCCTGCTACCGAACCGACGCTCCCATTAACCCCAAACGCGAGCTGTAAAAGCAACAGCCGCGCGCTCCTTCGTGTGTCTGGGCTCCTGGTCTATGGAGAAGCGAGGTTCCGTGTCGCGCACGCACCTCCCTTTAGGTGGCGCCTCCTACAGGCTGTATTAGGAGTCCCCGTTCTTTTGTTCTTCCTGGACGATCGTCGCGCGCGTGCACGCGCAGAATCGATGGGTGGCTCGGGCAGGCCCGCCAGACCCGAGCGCAGCGCGCGAGCACGCACGCACAGGTCCAGGACAACCGCCGCCGCCACCACCACCCGCGGGGCATGGTCAGCCAGCCGCTCCCATTGTGTTCGGGGTGCGACTCGGGGCGGCTCTCCCGAGGAGAAGCCGAAGACGAAGTAGTAGGAAGGGGTCAGGCACGAGAGAGGAACCCGCGCCGGGCATGCGGCCATTTGGGATACACCCGAATAAATTAGGGCCTCCGCTGATAGATGGTGCCCAATTTCGTACAGTCCGTTCGTTCGCTCGCCCGCTCGCGCGCCGTCGACGACCGACCGACTTGCCAAGCGGAGAAGAAAGAGAAGCGCCACCGCGTGCTGCTGCCGCTCGCTGCTGCTGCTGCTGCTGCTGCTCTGAAGGAAGGGAGACGACGCCACTACACAGCCACACGCGGCGGCTGCCAAGCGAATGTGCCGCCTATGCGGACGGACTGCGTAGAGTAGTCAGGCTATGGGCGGTCTGGCGCTTTTGCTTTGACTGCGCCTCGGCTGCCTTTATTCTGCTGCTGTTTCGTCGATGCGCTGCCGCTATAAGCCGCTGCCGTTGTTGCATGCACGCATGCTTGCGTGCCTAAGCGCGAGCCCGAGGGCTGACAAAGCGAGCCGCTGGCGCTCCTGCAGACCGAGACGTATACAGTGAACGGGTGGACTCGGGGAGGGGAGCGGGTGCATTAGCGGCGCGTTCGATTGTGTACCTGAGAGTCCCGTGCCGGCCCCGTGTAGTTGGGTTCACCCTGAAATGAGTAATCTAGCTGCGCGTGCGAAGAACGCTAAATACGAATGGTATTGGTGGAATGGTAAAGCTGAAGGGCTGATAGCTGTACCTGTACCTAAAGCCCGTTGCACTGTCGATGAGCTTGAGTCAAGTCTGCAAACGGGAGGCAAAGGGGTTTCGTGTACGTGGTATGAAGAGATACAGAAAGCCCCAATATCGAGTAATAATTATAGCATAGAATAGAATAGAATAGAATATTGCTACACGCGTGTGGTATTTGGTTGTTTGAACGAGGCGCGCGGGCGCAATCACTCGAGAAAAGAAGAGGAAGAACGAGCTGGGCTCGCGCTGTGAATCTAACCGGTCAGCGGTGCAACCGCTGTTGTAAATACAACCTGTAAATAGTTGGTAGTCTTACTGACTCGTCCTTCGCGTAACAATATGCTTTATATAGACAACGCACGAAGAATACACAGTTGTCAAGGTGGTTGACGTAAAGGAAAATTAATGCCTGACGAAGCGTAGCAACCCCCCCCCCCTCCCCCTTAAAAACATCAACGCGATATTCGGGAACATATGGCTTCATAAATGCATTTTACCCCAACGCATAAAGTGGGAAGTCTGCGTAGTAATCATCAAGCAAACAGCTCTGACATGCACCTCTCAGTCTTATTTTACCGGTTGCTAGCGCCACTGTTTTTCCTAAGGTAAGTGATTCGTGGTGTATGAGGTTTCTGATAGGGCTTGATATGCCAGTGACCTCACATATTGCGCCCACCAATACGCGAACTCCCATCTCTAGGTTTGAGCCTTGTCATTGTCTGTGGGGCACGTGTTCCATAAGATTCGTCCTGTAAACCACGAAGAGCGCCGCTGAAGGATTTCGGCGTTTCGCTACTGAATAGCAGGTTCCCATTAAGGCCGTGGCAGCGGCCACCCTCCAGTGGGACCAGACAGTACGAGCACTTGCCTATACCATGATTTCGTTGGAAAGAGCGCTGAAATTGTCAAAATTATCCGGGTACCTTCACTACACCCCGTTACTCAGGTTTCTTGGGACGTAACATTTAATGACATAATACGCTGCGGCATCTAATAAGGGAATATTGATAATTATCCCTGCTGTGTTACCATATCGGTTTTACGCTCAATATAGTAATATGCTATAAGGACGTAACTGCTACGGTTTATTTTTTATTCAGCCGATTGGTAACTCCTGATTGGCTGACACCCCCTGTATAGCTTCCGCTCCACTGTCGCATTGTCACAGGAAGCAGGTGGTGTTGCGCCTAATAAACGCGGACAGAGAAACAGAACGACGGGACATGCATATGCGACTATCACACCACGCATGTAAGGAGTGGTGTTATAGTCTGGCAATGAGCGTAGGCAACAACTGGGCAGCCTGAACGCCGCCATATTAGAGACACAAAATGCACGCTCACGACTCTCTCTGGAATTCCGTGAGTTCACGACTATACCCGGCACGCAGTCGTGGGGTTCACACGGGGGAATCGCGCGCTCCTGCAACGGAAGCGTCGATCATTGCGTCGGCGCGAGCACCACCCACCAAACCATGCACCAGCGCGCGACGATGGATGGATCGCGCGCTTTTTGTGACGACGCGCGGTTTATAGGGCACGGCTTCTGCCGCGCGCTCCCGGACCGCCGTTTCTCGAAGTGCCGCCTCGCGGCCTGTTCAGCAAGCAGCATCCCTCTTGTCGAAACTCCTGCATGTCCAACTAGCGCACGAGCAGCGCGGCACAATCAACTGACGCCGCGGCAGCGGCTGCCTCGAGGCGCAGTTCGAAATCAGCCAGTGAGTGTGAGAGAGGCAAAGGTGATTACGCTGGGAGACAATTAATGCGGGCTCCTGCAGCGGCACGGGCACAGAGGCAGCAGCGTGGCGGCAACGTCCACGAAGGAAAAAAAAATAAACAAAAGTAAAATAGAAGCACGAGCGGTAGTTAATTCACCGAGTGGAGTTGAGTGCGTCTAAACAGCCTGGGCCGGGGTGTAGCAAAAGGAAGAGTTCGTCGTCTGGGTCAGGCAGCTAGCGTGTGCACCGTTTGTAACGCCCACCGCATGGGATCGGCAGTGGGGGCTTTCTTCGCCGCGCAAGAGATACGCTTGCTAGAGTCGCGGTAAAAAGGAGACCCGCTTGCTGCTAACGCTGTAAAGAAAGTCGAACGGCCCAACGATAGGGCGACGTGCGTTGTCCAGTTCTCTCTGCTGTGCCTTCCGTATAATGTGCAAGAAATTCAGGAAGGGAAGAGTGCGCAGTGGGCGACGGACCGGACGACATCTCCAGGATAAGGAAGGAGTTGATCCCGCGGGTCAGGAAGCTTGTCCGCGAAGGAGTGGAGTTCAATCTGAAGTTCATGCCTCTTGGGTTCAAAAAAAATTTTTTTTTCTTACGATAGAACAGCCGGTACGAGCTGGTTAACGACAAACTGCTCTTAAGAAAGAAAAGCTTTGCGAATTCGGCCATTGGTATGCATGAAGCAAGTTCAGTAACCTGCCGTATACTTTCAGATGTAAGAGCTAGGTCTTGTCGTCTTGTCGTTGCTTGTTTACAAGTTAGTGTCGATGAATGTGACTCGAGAAATGTACAGCCTCCCGCATTTTTAACTATATCGCGCGAGCGTCCATCACGCGTCATTTTATTGCTTTTAAGCGGCGATAATCAGCGAGACCGGGCAGAAGTAATCTCAAGCGCAGTAAGCACTCTCCTGTGCGAGAGTCGTCTAATGCGATGTTGCCTTCAGGACGACGCACGACCATAATATAGTGCCCTCGCGCGATGTAGTTAAAAATGCGGGAGGATGTACAACGTTTGCTGTGAGCATGACCTCTCCTAGCTGGCAACAGGAGCTTGTTACGCCGGTTATGATACATTGCATAATTAAACAGCGTGTGTCTCCTTACGTTTGCATGTTTAATCATTGAGCGTTTAACATCAGCTATGTCAACCCTTCGCGTTCAAGATTCTATAACATTTCCTGCGATGCCAAGGCACGGGCGCTTCGAAAAAACAAATTAAGAAAGCTTCAGTGACGCACACGGCTTATATCGCATTTATCGCATTCAGCCCGAATAATTCTAATGCCTCCACAATTTGTACAATACTCCTGCGATCCTGCTGGTGCACTGGTGGCTCAACAATGCTGGTGTAATTGCTAAGTTATCATCACTGCAGCATGCGGTGTAACCGATGCTAGCTGTCCATGATGTGTAGCTATACATGTAGTCGAACGTATTTATAACGAAGTGCTTGGGGCCTCCGAAAGCATTCATTACACAGGTCAGTTCGTTCAAAAGATCGCGCGCAGCACAGCTCAGAATAGTACCAGGACATAATTATTCCTTCGTTATACAGGTCATTTTGTTGTAGAGGCGTTCGTTGTAGACCCCCCCCCCCCCTCCCTCTTTTTCTTCGACTGTATACCGAAAGTTCCTCAGTTCTCCCCATACTTTTTACTTTTTGAATCGCCGCAACCTTTCATCTGGGCGAGACCCGGTGTAAATATAAGTAGTGTAATAGGGACGTCAGTTGACCACTCACTCACTCACTCACTCACTCACTCACTCACTCACTCACTCACTCACTCACTCACTCACTCACTCACTCACTCACTCACTCACTCACTCACTCACTCACTCACTCACTCACTCACTCACTCACTCACTCACTCACTCACTCACTCACTCACTCACTCACTCACTCACTCACTCACTCACTCACTCACTCACTCACTCACTCACTCACTCACTCACTCACTCACTCACTCACTCACTCACTCACTCACTCACTCACTCACTCACTCACTCACTCACTTGTCGACATTTCAACAAATGTCGCAAATAAACCCGCCGGAGTTGCTTACTGGCTTTGGTGTTGCGCTGCTGCGCACGAGGTCGCGGAATCAAATCCCGACCCAAGCTGCCGCATTTCGATGGGGGCGAAATGCAAAAACACCCGTTTACTTAGATTTAGGTGCACGTTGAAGAACTCCAGGTGGTCAAAATCAATCTGGAGTCCCCCACCACGGCGTGCCTCATAATCAGATCGTGGTTCTGGCACGTAAGACCCCATAATCTAATCTAATGCAAATGTCATAAATAAATCAGTGAACAAATAATTCATTTTATCAGTCAAATAATCAATCAAGCACTCGAATAAGGAAAATACCACGTTAACGAAGAAGCCAAAATTACGCGCTCATAAGTTCGGGAATCGTTGTTTCTGCAAAGGCGCGCCCCGCTGGCGCTTTCAGAGGCCGATTTCGCGAACCTGCAAGGCGCAAATTACGACTTGGAGAGGCCGAATAAGCTGTGCCAATAGTTAATGATGCCATTACCATTAGCCGGAACGATCCTTTTTTGTTATGGTTGTTTGTTGTTTGTATCGGCAAAGTTAAGACTTGGGGGGCTGTAGCTATTTTCCGATGAAAAAAAAAAAAAAGAACATCCTTTTCCGGTGGTTTTCCTTCCTAAACGACTATTGGCACGTTTCGTTTTCACTTGGAGGCTCCATAACTCTACAGGTTGAACATCACTAATAGCTTTTCCTGTAATCTGGGTGCTGGCGTTGTGGACGCCGCAAGTTAGTACGAGAGTGAGCCAGTGGGGCACTCCGAACATTAAAAGCGTTCCGCTTCATGATCACGGCACTTAGAACGACGAGAACTAGCGGGATTGCTTACGATTCTATACCTCTCCCGAGGCGCTAGTTTCCTGTACACGTGCACCAAGTATCCAAAACTACTTTCTTGGGTTGGTCTATTGCATATGCGCATTACGCATGATATACTTAAAGTACAAGTAGCGGAGAGAGAGGAAGCCGGCGACGCCTCCAGCAGAAACAGCGTCAGGAGTGTTCGTGCCCGCGGGGTTCGGTATTTTGTGACGAAACTAGCGTTACTCAAGGCGAGCTTGAGTAACGAGGCAAATTGTGCAAGGCGAGCTTGCACAATTTTGCCTGTCTTCTTGAGAATAACGATTTCCGCCTCTTATTCCGATGACAATTCCGTTTTGCGTACAGGAGAGCCCAGAGACGCATACGCATGCGACCTTCGTGCCTGGATCCGTGTACCTGGTCCAGCAAGTCTATACCGCATAGCCCTCCTGACTATCCTGAAAGGGTGCCGTGTGAACGCTGGGCAATAAACGCTTGCAACTTAAGGCCATCTTCCTGCATAGCGCCTTTCGCATTTACTCGCACTGTAGAGTTTAAAAATTTTGGGCTGACTGCGTTATCCGTTGTCTCATTGTATATCGCGTTTCATAGATCGTCAACTGGCTTACATATACCATGGATCGGCGTGTGGTAATGTAACAGGTACACCGTTATATAATCTAATGTCGACATCTGTGCTTCAACTCACAGCTCGCCTGCTTTGATGGGGCCGGCGACCACGTAACACGTTCATTGAATAGTAAAGCCAAATATTTTGGTTGCTCATGGAAGAATCTCATTGTCGTTTTTCCTTGTCGTTGTTCACGTAGCAGATGCAAACATAATACTAAAACGTAGCATATGTCAGCACTCGCGATTTCCTAATGCGGACCAATATATTTTTTACAATCTGTATGTTCTAGTCGACTGTCCAAGAAATGTATTCATGTTTTTGTTGTTTTTTTAATGCGCATTCGTTGGGAATTTTACCACCTTTTCGTAATGTTTGCGTCCAACCACTTTCGATCACGGCACAACTTGGAGCACTGGGTATGTGCTACTAGGTATTCTTGGTCAGTGCCTTGCAATGGTTATATGCCACACACTTAAGAAATGGCTGCGGCTTAGCTCAGCTAACCCTGGATATGCAAAGCGAAAACTTGGTTTAGCCTGGTTAAGTCTTGGTTTCACTTGGTTAACTTGGTGGCTTTAGCCATGCGCGCGGCGAGTCACGTGGTCAGGCGGCGACCCAGCTGTGGAGAGCACATGCGCCAAGCGGGCGGCGGCGGCGAGTCGCGTGACGTGTAGCCAAGGCTACGGCGCAGCTGCGGTCAAATGAAGGTCAAATTGCTGGCGACGGCGAAGCTCGGCTCGACGTCCTTAGTAAAGCTTTCGCTTAAAAAAATTATTTGATATTTATCCGGTGCTGGGCGGAATCGAACACGCGCCACACGGGTTTCTCAAGCGCACGTGCCGGCGCGTCAGGCATCTCGGAGGACACGCACATTGTTCGCGGCGGCACCGTTAGATGTGGCAGTGGGTCCAGAGAAGTGCGAGAGAGCAGGCCGGCTGCAATACACGCCTCATACATGATGCGCCTCGGCGGTGTTAATTGCATTATTATTCAATGTTAACCGCATTATTAACATCGACATTCACCGTGAGATGGCTTCTGCCGCAATTTCTACTCGCTTCCCGTCAAACATAAATGCCAACCCTTCGACACGACCGATCTTGGTCTGATCTCAACACAGACCGGTCATTCTCAAATAGCACAAAGGTGTCCTCACTCTCTTTCACTGCGTGGTGCTGTCTGCGATCGGGCAGTATTCGCCGCGTCTTTCCTATCTATCTATCTATCTATCTATCTATCTATCTATCTATCTATCTATCTATCTATCTATCTATCTATCTATCTATCTATCTATCTATCTATCTATCTATCTATCTATCTATCTATCTATCTATCTATCTATCTATTCTGGTTAACATTCTTTCTCTCTTTCGTTTCTTATCACTCTCTAAGAAGAATTCCGCGACCCGGTTGTGTGCCTGTCCGTGAAGTTGTTACATCTGACGAAGGGAAGTCTCAGTTGTCGAAAGGGGTAATGGGAGTGTCAAATCAGCTTGTTGATTCTACTATGGCTACACAGAAAGCGACTCATCATCATCATCATCATCATCTTCATCATCATCATCATCAGCCTATATTTATGTCCACTGCAGGACGAAGGCATCTCCCTCTGATCTCCAAGTACCCCTGTCTTGCGCTAGCGTATACCACAATTTCGCCGTAATCTGTCGGTATATGGAATAACTGGTACTGCTTGATTATTTCTACGTAGGTCAGTGATAATACACAGCGAAACAAGCAGTTATTGAGCACTTTCCCGTCTTTGCGCGCAACAAGATCGAACTGCCAAAGGTTGCGCCTATTCTCGCATGCGCAATAGTCTTCCAGTGGCCTTGTGCATTCTTCTAGTCAGGAATAATACGAAAAAAAAAGAAAGAAAAAAGAAAACGATTGCAGCCTGCTACCCTTCGTCCACAACCGCCACTCCCATCGCTTCTTAGCCTTGGGTACGTTTAACCATTTGTACACCGCTTCCATTGCATAACTTCAATGACCCTCTACTGATGCTTGCTAAAAGGTGCCAGCGTCTCAAGGAATACGCTGAGCACTTTCTCGTTTTCTTTCTTTTCAGCCTCCTTACTAACACGTGCCAACAGCAGTTAACAGAGTCCGATTTGCATACTCATATTCGCTCTAAGACGGCGTTAAGTGCTTATGAATACAGCCGAGCCAATAGAGCAAAAATGACTCGCGCACGAGATAAAGGCCACGACACTGATAACGCCGCAAGATTCCAAGAAGGCGTGGCCTGGTGACAGGGCGCGACTCACTGCCCCGCTGACGATTGCCGACGTCGTTGGCACGGAGATCCATCTGCTCTCGCATAATCGGTCGCACGCATACATGAACGTTTTAGTGATGATGCCTTGCCCGGTTGCCGTCGCTACCTGTACTCTCGTTTCATGTATGTAAAAAGACTACGTGATTGCTCGAAGTCGTAATTGTTCAGGTAGGGTTTCTCCCGAGATAATATCGATTGGAGATGCCACTTAAGATGGTGACATGGTATTTGTTTTATTGAAGGTATCATGACGTTAAAGGTGTTTAAAAAAAGAAAGACCTGCTGTATGTCGAGCAAATGAGGGAGCCAATAAGCGAATGATAAAGTGTGGGTAAGTGCGCCGATTGCAGAATAAAGATAACATACGAAATTAAAACCTGTCTCTTTCTAGACGCCAAAGATCGCATTGATTTTGGCCCTGCGTAACACATCTCTTGTGACGAATACGCCAACGCAATTGTAATACTATTTCGCTGCAGGCAATTTTCGTTTAGATTCGCAATGTACCCCTATTTCGCGCCATTCACTGCTTTCACATTCACTATCTTGTCCAATTCAAAGACATAGATAGATAGATAGATAGATAGATAGATAGATAGATAGATAGATAGATAGATAGATAGATAGATAGATAGATAGATAGATAGATAGATAGATAGATAGATAGATAGATAGATAGATAGATATAGATAGATAGATAGATAGATAGATAGATAGATAGATAGATAGATAGATAGATAGATAGATAGATAGATAGATAGATAGATAGATAGATAGATAGAAAAAGAGAAGACCGATTGAGTAAATGCAACTAATGTACAGGAAACCGACCACACTAGCAGTTTTCATTTTCTCCTGTCACTTTTTACCGTTGAACATAACTTTCTTAAGAGCAGTTTCACTGAGGCCGAAGCGTCGGCATAATAAATAGAGCCCGTTTTCACAACGCACTTGGTATGCAAGAGATGTTCGTAAGAAAATGCGCCATTTGGTCTAGAATGCGAATGTTACATTATTGAAAATCAACTACAAACAGTTGTTACAAACAGAAAGTTTCGTAATTAAGGAGTGGTTGGAATACGCTCTTACGAGCAATTCTAGCGTGAGAGCTTTTTGTGGATGCAGGCCCGGAATTTGAGCCCTTACAAAACCATTTGTTACGCTTGAGTTGTTCTAAGAACAGGCACTGAAGATCCGCAGTGTGAAACATAACATATTAGCACCAGGCCAGCAGAGCGATGAAATGCAGTTCTTACGAGTGAAACAAGGGCAGAATTCACAAAGCTTTTAGTTCGTTAGTTGTCTTTGCGACTGGCCAGCCGGCTTCGCTAATGTCATGTCTCGTATCAGGATTGGTTAAAATTTTTTCTTACGATCAATTCTAGCGTAAGTCGTTTTTGTGAATATGGGCCCAGATTTACTTTGAATTCCCGCTTGCTAGGCCCGTATTCACAGAAACGTTCTTACGTTAAAGCTGTTCGTAAAAGCAGTTATCAGCCATTCGTGACGATGGACATAAAACTAACGGAAGACGGCTGGTCAATGGGAAACGGCACTTATACGAGCGAAAAGCTTTGTGAATTCGGCCCATATGCATAGGTGAATCCGGAACCCTGGGCCCGTATTCATAAAACGTTCTTACCCTAGTAAAGTTCGTAAGAACAAGAACAGTCCAACAGGGACCGCAAACATATCATTAGTGAAGGACACCGACCAATCAGAAAACGTTCCTACGAACAAAAACCCTTGTGAATTCGGATCCTTATGCGTAACCTTGCGACAATTAAAAATTTAGTGTCGGACAGGCAAAGTCATATATGTTGCGTCATAAAGACAATGCAACATTGCTACAAGAGGGCGCCAGTGGACCTTTCAAAACTACGCGTCTGGCCAGGTCTCCATAAACTAGCTTTTGTTCGGACTTTTGTTCGGACTGGAAAAAGAGCTGCGAGCAGCTCTTTTCTTTTTTTTTTTTCTCCTGCGTCCTCTGTCCCTGTTTGTATGGTGAAAGAAATTACGCTCCACTTAAACTTCAGTTGCGGGAATTGTGTACTTTGCCGGAGCCATCGCTGCTGTTAAAAATAGTTGTAACTTCTTACTCACCAACTGTTTGTACATGGCGAACCATCGGAAAACCCAGGAGTCGTGACAGTGCCCTTCCTGCCCTCTTCCAGGAAAACACACACGACAGACGCGCGGCAATATTTACACGTTACGCGCGAACACAAACACACACACACATATAGATATATACACTCCTGCCATCAAGCAACGCGCGTCGGTTACGCGCTTACGCAAAGAAGGCATAATTGACTACGGGAACCTTCCGAGCAAGCAGGGGGGGGGGATGCTACCGTGGAAACCGCAGGTGTGCGCGCGTATACATAGCGTGGCGGCGTACATAGTGGCGGCGTACATAGCGGGGCGATGTTTTATGCATGGCCAGAAAAGAACATCGAGATTGTGTGTTTGTTCAGCGGCTGGCCCGCAACGTCGCTGCCGAGCCGCCACGGTATGTGAGAGCGCGCACGCGCGCCATGTGTTAACGATGCCACCACGATCTCTCTCCGGTGGTGTTGGTTGTGGCGGCGCTGGTAGCACACACACACTGTACTAGACGCGAGCCAAATGTGACGAGCAGCAGAGGTGAATGACGCCTTTGGCTGCATGCAGAGAGCCGAGAGATGAGGGAATAAACACGCCAAATGGGAGAGAAGAAAAAAAAAAGAAATAGATGAATGTGGAATGTGTCGATGCTGCAGGAAGCTGGCGGCCGGGGAGTTCCAGGGGCAGAGGTGCAGGGGGTATACACGGGGGGAGGGGGGGGAGGGGGGTCTGCACAATTTGCGGCTTCGTGGGTACGGCTACTGTTGAAGCAGAAGCGCGGCGGCGATGATGAGCCTCCGCCTCGAGAGGAGGGAAGCGAGGTTCTCGCGCACGACGTTGACACCGGGGGGTCAAGGTGAGGCTACCCGAGCCGGTCGCCTTAAATGGCCCGAGCGTGACGCGGGGGTCAGGGCAGAAAAAGCTTGCCCTCTCTTCTTTCACCTCATCTGCCTTCCCACTTCCAAACCGCTGCCACCGCTGCCGTTTCATGCGGTGTCTACCGCGCTCCGCGCGCTCGCTTGTGGGCTATAGAGCGTCCGAAAACTGTACACAAGCCGCCGTCGCACCCACTGAATAACTTCCCTTCGAGTAACTTTCCTACTTCTCTAAAGCGGAATGCCCGGGCGTTCTCGTCTTCCTATTTATTTATATTTGTCGTGTTTTATATTGCGGGGGTTTCCGTTCTCGTTTCCTCCTATAGAGCGATCAATACGAAACTCGTGTGCCTCTGCAATTTTCTGTTAGAGTTGTACCGCGAGAGTGCAAACTCTGGTTTAGAAGGTTAACACAGCGCAGTCTAGTATTAACAGAAGCCTTCCTTGGACTGTGAGGAGAAAGAACCCTCGTTTAATGTAAATGTAAGTTTATTGTGTGCTATTACAAGGTCTAATGGCGTGACTCAGACATTCTGCCTTACTACCAAACTGCGGGGCAATAAAAAAGGCTGTCCAATTTATAGCGATTTCGCAATCTAATCATTTAACAACGCATGCCGAAACACGTCACGTTCAGCCTCTTCTATCATACTATCAGAGTTTATTCGAGCGTTATCTTCGGACGAGAATGGGGAGATGGTTATGTTGTTCGAATTCAGGACACAAATTTGTGAAACAGAGCAACAAATTATTTCAGTGGACAATAAAGGGAAATGGTAAATAAGTTGATAGCGACGGCCTATTCTTTCAGAAGCGCATTGCAATTTATAGGATAAAGGTTTATTGTAGGCGTAGAAAATAGGATACATGTTTATTGCAGGTGTGGAAAATAACCGAACAATGACGGTATAACACCGACCTGTTTATTATCACAGAAGTTGAAGTTGCTTAACTTCAAAATACTATTTAATGCCTCTCTGATGTCCCCGCTTTGCAAGCATTACACAAGAGTTCGCAGGAGTCCGTGCAGCAGTTACTTCGAGCGCTGTGACCGCACTGCGTAATCAACCTAGTCCCTGCAAAGCATGCTCGTTCATATTAAGCGGCGTGAGCAGGCGCTTTATGTGGTTTGTGTTTTCTGCGCAGCCGTGCGCGAAGCGGAGGCCGCCAAAGCTATGCGGGGCGAATATTGAACTTTCGTGATCCCCCTAATCTTCGAGAAGGGAAGCGAGGGTCCCGAGAAAAAAAAAAGGAAAAAGAAAAGCACACAACCGGCGAAGCAAAGACGCAATCGACCATGAGGTTATAACGCCTCGAGAAGCGTAGTGGCGTGTGTGCTGTTATATCGTGGCTAAAGCCTGGGTCTCTCCGCTTGCGAACTGCGAGCACGCTCGGACGTGAGTGTCGACAGATGGCTTAGCTCCTGCATGCCGCTGTAATTGAGAGGGCCCGAGCGTGTATTATATAAGCTTCCACGGGGAAGCGACGCAGGACGTTCGTCCGTGTTCGTGCTGGCAACTATGTGTTGTGTGCGTTGCAGGGGTAAGATTTGTTTTCCCAGCTGCGATAGAAATCACGACGGTTAATATATATATATATATATATATATATATATATATATATATATATATATATATATATATATATACATCCCGCTGAGCGAGCTGCGCACGAGTGTTTTGCAACCATCTGAGTGGTGCCATGCATGTTTGACGTTATGTGGAGAGCATTGTCACCTCTCTCAGTGCTTTGAATTCTTGAGAAAATGAAGTAAACGTAAAAGCAAGAGAAGCAGTCCTGGCCAGTTTTTTCCTTCTGCCTTTCGTCCTTTCATAAAGTCCGCCATATATTTTGAAATTATACTAGTTTATATTATGCATACAGCAGTAAAGCATGCCGATGTAACGGTAGTGCGAGACCTTCGTGACTCGTTCGCTTGCGAGCGGTCATGAAGATTAAAGCATGCAATGAACATCACTTTTAGACTTCATATCCCACTCGCGAGCCTGTGGAATCTGTTTGTGTAGGCAAGTGTCTGCTTTAAATTTTATTTGCACAAACACAAAGTCAATTCGCGGATATACACACAGAAATGTCACCACGAAAGAAAAGTCGTATACGTGTTGCTTGCGTTTCAAAAGATGATGCTCGTCAACGTTAGGCTTCCCGAATACTCCCTCCGGCTGCCCGTCGATCTCCCTTTCTCTCGACCATCCTTTCTGCCATCTCTCTCGAACATCCTTATCGAAGCACACTTTGATCAAGATAATGGTGAAAAGCCTAAGGAGAGGTCCATCGTCGCATAGTGGACTTATTGCAGCCGGATCTCGTAAACATCAATGTCCGTCGCCCAATGTATGTATGTTTCTATAGGTCACATCGGATGTCAATCTGGTATTGCTGAGCAGTTAGGTTGCTCCATAATGGCACGGGATCAGAAACCGCAAGTATCGACCAAGCATTTGCCATAACGCATTGGTGTTTCTACTAATTTCTGTCCTCATAAATTCCTTTGTCAATCTTGATGACGCTTCAATTAGTGGCTGCAGCGTGATCGAGCACAGTATGAGCTAAGCCCGCCCCCTCCGACAAGCGACTCACGAAGAAGAAGCTAAACGAGCAAACGGGAAAACGGGATGTAATTAAAACAGATCAGAAACAGGTTGGCGGAACGGCGAATAAAGTATAATGTCACTATAGTGCTGTGTTTTATCGAGTGATATAACAGTGTGCATTATGTGAAGAGCTTGGAAGCCACCGTGCGCAGTATCGCGGATTTAACATCGTTCAACGCTCTGGAGCTTTTGTATGAATGGAAAAGAGCTCACCGTGGGGTACTTCGTAGAGGAAGCAACGAGACGAAACATACAGTAACGAAAGTAACGAAACATATGATACGAGGTACGTGAGCTGCGTTTCCACGTGTTGCGTTCCCGTTGCTGCAGTAGAGTTGAACAACATGTATATATACTTCAAGTGAATAAAACTTTCTTCTTCTTTCTGCTTCTTACTACGGCACTCTACTTCTTCAAAATCTTGCTCCACAACCACTTGAGCCTGAGAAGCATGCTGCTCTTCACTCTCCTGAGGTTCTGAGTGCCAGTGCTACAAGAAACTTCCTACGGGAGTCAGTTATAATGTAGTTTGAGATCTATTAACAAAGACCGTGGTCTATTTTGTGTGACAATAAAACTTCAGTATTTCTATGTCATTATTACCTGCTGGCAGACAATGTCAGACGACGATTTCATACAAGCAAGGCTCCAAGAAAACGTCCCTGATAATCCCAGAAAGATTTGGTTAATCCCAGGCGGAGCTATATTTGGCGTAGATTATTAAGCCACTTGTCCGGATAAAAACTCAGAAAGCACGCTGAAGTTCATTTACACTTGTGAAGAGCCCTTGACAGTGCGAAATCAAAGTAATAAAGAACACTAAAATGGACGGAACGCGTGTTCGAAAGACACGCTAAGCCAAGCTAAGCTGGTAGATGACGTTTTGTCAACTCAAGCTTTTGAAAGAAGGCCATACTTCTTAGATGACAAAAAGAGAGCCAAGCTTCGTTCCTTAAATTTTCACCGATACTGAGAACGTTTATGGCGGCGCTGCGATAGGGAGGACGAGCATGGTAAAGTGATCATAGCGTTGCTTCAAGCAGTGTTAGACTCGCAGTCAATGCTGGCAATTGCTACATGAGTATTTGAGGGGAAATACAAGCTTTAATGATATGCTAGAGATGTTAGCCTGGCTGTTCTCCTGATATGCTTCTCCAGGTGCTGGGTGATTATTATGGTATGTACAGTGATAAACACTTAAACAGAACACACACACACACACACACACACACATATATATATATATATATATATATATATATATATATATATATATATATACTATGGAGATATTTACAAAGTTTAGTGAATGCTTGTGGCGTGCAAGAACATCAGCAGCGCTTTCGTTGCACGTAACGCGCAGGTGGTACTTTTCCACGGGCCGAGAATGTAGATAATGCAGCATATATTCGAGTAATTGGTTCCTCTTTCCTCCAGAAAAAGTCTGAAAATGTCTCCACGTTGAGCTTCCGCTCACTTACGAGCGTTATGAAGTAGTTTTTGATTTTCGTAAACAAACACCCTGCCTCGGGCAGTCGATCACACAGCCTGTGACGTCAAGGGGAGCTGGAGCGCAAAAATTTGAGCGTTGTACATAGGCATCCGCCTTGCGCTGTTACTAGGCACAGCGCATACGATATATATATATATATATATATATATATATATATATATATATATATATATATATATATATATATATAAAGGATGGGCAGGCTAAGACTCATAACGGGTGTTGTGTCTTTCACCATCCGTCGTCCTTTTTGAGCTGTTTATAGTTAGTTACAAATGTATCAACTCCCCCAGCTCTCGATTCTTTTGCTGTTACCACACTGTCGACACTGTTACCGTGGTCGACACCTAATCAGTACTCATTCAGAGTGCTAATCTAGCAATTAGGATTAGCTTAGGTTGTTATTTCCACGACGTTTTCTCTTTTATTGGCACTTCTTCGATGAAGGTTATACGAAGCCGCACTGGCTGTCCGGCGTGCCCACGACCGGGCCGTGGGCTAGACCTGCTGGTCCCGACGTGGGACTAGCCAGGTGCGCGACGAGTTCGCGTCCTCGCCGGACCCCTAATAAAAGTTATTTCACTCACTCACAAGCGCGTGCAGCCGGCATCATGCAGCAGTGTCAGTGGGGTCCTGTAGTTTACCCAGTTCTATAGTTCCGACTCAGTCCACTCCAACTGTCGTAATCAAATCAGTAGGCCGGCCGTCAGAGAGCAGTAGCCAGCTCTCTGACGCATGAAACCCTATACGTTCACAAGAGCAAGCGAAGGCCTTCATTCACAAAAAATACTTACGCTACAATTGCTCATAGGAGCGAATTCCAGTCAATCCTGGTGCTGCTATAGTATCAGCGAAGACAACCAGCCAATAGCAAAGACAATCATCATCATAATTATCATCGTCAGCCTATATTTATGTCCACTGCAGGACGAAGGCCTCTCCCTGCGATCTCTAATTGCCCCTGACTTGTTGCGGTAGCTCATTCCAACATGCGTCTCCATATTTCTTAACTTCATCACCCCACTTAGTTTTCTGCCGTTCTCAACTGCGCTTCCCTGCCCCTGGTATCCCTTCTGTAACTCTTATGGTCCACCGGTTATCTATCATTCGCATTACATGGCCTGCCCAGCTCCATTTCTTTCTCTTAGCAAATACCAGTTACGAATCGAAAGGCTGTCTGAATTCTGCCCCAGTTCTTTACTCTTCCATTAGCTCGTTAGATAGAAATAAACTAGAACAACTTGATAACCTTTACTGCTGGCCATGGAGAGTACATTCGTACAAAAAGTAGTGAAATGTTATTTGAGTTTACAGTTAATAAGTATAGTGACTAACTATTTAATAATCGGTTTGCTGAGCTATCCGAGATATCAAACCCAGCGTATCAAAAGTAATAAGTTGTGGGTTGTGGGCGTGGTTGTGGGTTTATAAACACTAATGACGAGCGTTCTTTTTTACTTTCTTCTTTATCTATTCCACAGGCTGACGAAGAAGCGCAGGAAGGAACAAGAAACGAAAGACGCCAGCGGCAACAGCTGGAGCATGCAGGCGAGATGAAAGACGAGAAATCAGCGTGGCGACGCTGGTCTATTTCTTTTTCTTTTTTTGTCCCGGCGAGACATGCACGGCGCGTATGTTTTGGTGGCAGGACTGTATATACGCCGCGCGTCTGGTGAGGGTTGACCACCTGCGGTGTATCTCGCATTACCCATTCGACGCAGCGACGCTGGATGACACCTGAACATTCGAGGACAGCCCACCGCGGAGAGTCCACGCAGCGCGTTGCTATGCGCGAATTGGAATGCGACGCGCCACCATACGTATATATACCATACATGCGCGGGTGTTCGCGTCTCCACGCGTCTCGGCTTGCGGTTTCGCCGTCGCCTTCACCAGCGACGTGACTCGGCACAGTGCGCGGCGACGTGCGACCCTGGGAATTGTTCGGCGGTGTTCTGTGCTTCGACTCTGGATGTTTTGGAAGAGGGACCGTGCTGCTATAGCTATAGACTTGGTTCCCTCGGGACGGTGCTGCACCTCGTGAGCTCGATACCGCGCGATCGGATTGCAACCGTGTCCATTGTGCGAAACCAGGAGTCGCCTAGCTGGCTGTCCCTTTAACCTCGTCTCGGTTGCGTCCCCGCGAACAGGAGCTCACGCTCTCTTTGCTTCTGGTTCTTTATGTAGGCAACTTCGCCGCGAGCATGCCTACAGAATCCGCGCTGCGTTCGACTAGTACGAATTATTTTTGTTATATATATATTTAAAAAGAAAACGAGAGAAAAGGCTGGTTTCGTGATCAGTGGACAGGCCTATCTTATACTCGTGAAGCTGTTTCTTTATTTCTTTTTTACCCTAGCTTCGTTACACCGTCTATTTCTTTACTCTGACACCAAGTCCCACTTCTACGCCTAAGCAGTACACATGGAGCGATAAGTCGTGCACCCCAAGTTGACTATAGCATAGGCCGCCGTGCAGCTCCATCTTCACTTGAACTGAATAAAAAAATTGCAAGCTCGTGACGTCCTTATCCGAGGCTGTAATGGGCTCTCTGAACTGGACTGCTGGAGTGCTCAGCTGCACGGCTGCAGTCGCGACTATATATGTATACGTGGCAGGTTGAGCATTTAAGAGTGGTGCCTTTACGACACCGTGCTGATGGGAATAACAGCGCCACTCCGCAAATGAGGACGAATACTCTCTTCGTTTTCTAAATTTCGGCAGTGCTGAATTGCTGTTCCACTAATCTGTAATATACAAATAATATCTGTAACGACGCCAAGCGCGTAACCTTTTTCTCTGGCGCGTGTAATGCCCGATGCTCCTGAGTTATTAGAAGATCTGGTTAAGCTACTTACCCGTAGAACATCGCGAAAGCTGCGACAAGTTAACTTTTGCGATGCTCAATGCCGTGCGCTGCCGCTAATCAGACACCACCGCAAGTCTCGCGATCGCCGGCAGTCATCAGCGAGCAGATACCGCGGAGCTCGTTCGCCGAGAGTGACCCTTCTGGTTATCGCGCAAGTCAGTCTAGCATGCAGCAAAGTTCGCAGGGTTTCTTCTGTCCCCCTCTTCCCTTTCCAGACCCTCTAGAAGCGCGACAGAGCCACCAAAGCCCAAGCAATCGCTCGCATCCGAAACGTTGCAAGTTCCCGTCACAACCCCCACAAAGATAACCACCCACTGGGGCCTCCGCATTTCTTTTGTTTTCGTTTTCCGCCCAGAAGAAGACGCCGCGAGAAAGCGGCAGCGACAGCGTCATCGTCGTCTTCCTCGCGAAACACCGCGCGGTCCTTTCCGCCTCAGGAATGCCGTCGGCCACAACGAGACCAAGACGCAGTGAGCACGACCTGCCTCGTCTCTCCCATGTGCCCGCGAGAGTCAGCGCGGGGGTCGCGGGGTCAAATGGGACCTTTTTATGTCCTCCGCTTCTCTCGGTGCTATAGCGTCGCCACCGGCAATTCGACGGTCTCCGACTGCCGGCCGACGGCGGACGAAAAAGAGCGGCCAAAGCCGTGCGGCTGAGATGTCGCCGTGGGAAATGGCAGTGAGATGCGCATCGCTCCGAAAGTCAGCCCCGGCGCGGGAGGTCAGAGGTCGCCCGGGGTGCGTGGCTCTTTCCCGATAAGGTCAGCCACCTGCTCTTGCCTTCTCGCTGCCGTAGGCTCGCTCGGACGATCGGTTCTTCCTTCTCCTCTTCCTGCTTTTTTTTTTTTTTTCTCGTGTCTTTCTCGTTCCTCTCAACTTCTTCTTCTTCGGGTCGATCGAAGGAGCTTCCACTGAGGGACAGCCGTGGCAGAAAGGTGCAGGCATGCGACGGGGAGACACGCGGGTTCACGACCCGTTTTATCAGATGTCACCGTGACTTACGTCGCCTTAAGAAGGCCGCCCCGAAGCATGCGGACCTGGCCCTCTCGTCCTCGCGGTTCCACGAAATGCGGCGCCGTGGCGCTCAGTCTCTCTCGCGGGCAGGCAGCGGCAGTTCTGAGGTAAGTAATGAGACTCGGAGGCCTTGACCGCTTCATGGCGGCGTCCCTCTAATCCCCCGACAAGACCCCGCGGGGGGACACATATCGCGCCCGAAATACGGTACAGCTTCCGCGGTTGCCTGCCCCGCTTGTTTGTTTTCTGTCAACTGGCCACTGGGGGAAATCGCGCTCGCGCAGTTGTCAGTTTGCGCGCCTCGGTTTGGAAATGCGCTCTTTTTTTTTTTTTTTTTTGCTTCGACGTCCCCGTTGATATTGCTGCGGCGATCGCATGTGGTTTGTATCAATCATGTACAGCGTGTGGCTGGCCGCTGGGTTTGATTCGCCGTGGAATAATTCTGGCCGGCATTCTTGACATCTTTGGGTTGTTGAAGTACGTTTATTGGATTGCTTTTTTCCGCTCTTGTCGGAGGATACCACTCCTGTGGGGAAGACAGATGAGGGAGGGTGGTACGAGGAAAGACGGGGACGGGGTGGAGAGGGAAGCAAGGTGTTTACAACTTTGAGTATGCCAACACGACATTAATGCTGTCCAGGTGTTGTGAGTTAAAAATATATTTTCTTTCATCGTCAGATATTTTATTCGCAGGGCGTAATCTTTCCGAATATAAGATTCACAAAAAGACGACTTTATACATGTCGCGGTCATGTACGAAGTTATCGTGCGCGCCTTTAATTCTGTGCATATTGGCGCCTGGTCATCGAGCGTGCTTGAGTGGAGAAAACAAAAATCGGCTTCTACTTGCCGACCGCATTCAATTTCAGGACCGCGAAATTGTAGCGATGCTTTCCGCTCGATCGCCCCTCTTATAATCCACCGTTCACGACAGGCTGACCTCTTTGATAACGCGGGCAGGGCGTCGCTCTGGCCACTGACGAAGCGCGAAAAGGGCGGAAAGGAATAGCATGAGAAGGCATCGCTGCAAGATCGCGGCCCAGGTGCACGTTTGCCCCAAGGAATCACAAATTAAGAGCACGGTAGCACAAAAAATACCTACGAGAAGATCACACTGATGACACCTTCACTAAGACGCGTTTAAACACTTCCAGTTACGTCACGATAGTCAGGAGTTTTATAGAGGACCCATACTTAGGGGGCGCAATCGCCGAGGAGTATAAAAGAACGCAAAATGATTGTTTGGGTTTTTGTGTACGCAAAGCCGGGAGCTTGAGCAGGCTATTTCTAAAGTTAACTGATGTATCTAAAACTTCCTAATGTCGACAAACCTCTAACACCATATGCTATACACACACCGAACGCGAAGAGAGAGAAAACAAACTTTATTCAAGAACCCCGGTCCGGGTTCACCTGCTTAGTTCAATTTGTCTGCCAAGCCCAGCTTTGTGATCAGCTCGACGATGGGCCGTATACGTAGTCGGGAGATGAGTCCGCCAGCCACTCCTGAAGTGTCTCAGGCGTATACGGGCGGGTGCGGGTTTGGCAGGGCTCGACTAAATAGCGGGACGGCTCCCGGCACAACCCCAGTCGCTCAGCTCTTTGTAGCGCATTGACTATTGCGTAGGCCCGTCAGTGGGCACTGAGGCATTGCAGCTCATGAATGGGTGCCCGAGAGAGAAAGAGAGAGAGCGAGAATAAACTTTATTTGCTCCTGAGGTGGAGTTCTTAGTTCTAGCCATTGCTGTCAGAGCAAAGCAGGGTCCTTGGTCTTGGTGCTGAGTCCGTTTGTCCGTACTCGCTGACGTGTTTCATGTGGGCCACCAGCTGTGGTATAGGGCGGAACTCTTGCGGGGGATCCGTCCCAAGTGTATAGGGAAAGTAGGATGGGATGATGGGAATAAGTTATCGCTAGTCGAGCACAGTCATGCTGTTCAAGGCATTTCCCTAGTGCGTTCGGGCATTTGCCGCATACAATTGGACAGTGTAAGTATTTGTACCTGGCAGATTAGTAGAGCTTGCTCTCTGGTGTGTTCATTGTTAATGCGCTGTGTACAGCACGCCCTAACGGGGACAAGGGGGACATTGAATGGGAACTAAGACGCAGACTGACTCGAAGAAGCGCACCAAGCTTATTCGTGTCAGTTTGCTTCTTTAGTGTGTGCTGTACATGGTGCAATAACGATGAACATACACCATCTAGCGTAATTCATCGCGTTGTTAGTGTGTGTTTGTGATGCCTATAGGGCCACTTACTGTGCCACCGTGCGCTTGTTGTCCTGGTATAATCTTTTAGTGAACGGGTTTATGGCCCCCAATGGCGATGACGTCAAACACTGAGACGACACCGTCTGATCAGCGTAGATACCAAACGAGGTGCTCCGTTTTCTAACAGCAAATGAAGCGTGATAACTGTAGGTTCACCGCCAGCTTCTCTGAGATCTCCTTTCCTGAGCTCAGGGCCGTTTTAATTAGTGATAAAATACGCAATTGCCGCACTTGATCGAGGGAACAGTCCCGTCATATACTTGGTTGCTTTCAAGACTGTGAAAAAACGGCGACAGGTTGAACGTGAAATCATTGTGGCCCCGCATTAAGCCCCTTTAACCGTACTTTAGGTCAGCATTGGACCGGTTTGCAGGTCTATTCAGGCTTTTTTTTTCTATTTGATTTATTCTGGCTATTCCATGGCGTTCTGGTAGCCGTCTTCGTCACAGTGTATAAGGACTATTTGATGTGTTAGGACCCGAGAACGCAATCACGGTTGCGTTCATCTAAGCAAGTTGTTTTTATTGCACTACCACCAATCTGCGTTACATGCATAGGAATACGTAATATGCTTGGACAGCGCACTCGCGCAGCCAGATGCTATATCTGCATGGCTGGCGTCCGCTCGGCTTCTCGTCCTCTCCATTCTTGCACATCATTGTAGTCTCAATTAAGGTTTCGATTTCTTCTTCTTCTTGAGAAACAAGATTGTTCGCAGCGATCTGCGCATGTTTTATCCACGAACACGTATGCCGCACGAAACAGTGCAAGGTTTACGGCGCATTGTATTGCGCCGGCAACTGAATCCCTTGCTTCACATGCAATTCAGGCGAAGCCGCAACTTTGAGTTTGCTTGTTTGGAGCAGCTTTTGCTTTTCTGTGTTCCTTTGTGCGATGACTTTCAGAACACCATCGCACGTGCTCTCGGGGACATTAAAGCGCCACTATAGGAAGGGTAAATGTGACAGCCCACCGACGCCTAATTATTTTAAGTGCGAAGCACTTTAGGGGCCCGGCCTCTCGTCGGTGTCCGTCGCGTGTGATCTGTCGTGATCATGCTGAAAAACAAGTGCTCAAAACAGGGTCAAAGCAAGTGCAGAATTGATCAGAACTGGTTCAAGATAAACTAACGTGATTCAGAATAACTTGAAATACAGGAATAATCAAGCATTAAGCGCATTCATGAGCAGAAACTCGTTAAAATTGGTTCCGAAACGCCAGACTGGTACCAGTGCAGCGCAAGAGAGGGCGCCACCACCCCACAAGCGCTCCTCCCTCCAGCGTTACTCCAGCACTGGCGAATCACTGCTTCGGACTTCCCCAGGTTTCACGTTAAAGGAGCTGCATTAGCGCTGGATTTGAACTACACAAGCGCAGGGTGCACAATTTTTTGCTTCGCGGTCGCAAAGTTCGCGTGCAGCGCTAAGGTCGCCACAGTCTACTTGTAGATGTTTGCCCTGCTTCAAACATCTGAATAAAGTTCGTGCGCTTTAGAAAACAGCATGGTGTATCTTTTATTGTGTCTATAACTGAAAATCCCGATAATGAGAAGAACTGTTGCTGTGCGTCTTGGAGTCAATTTCTAATTTTGCTTTTTTTATTGAGAGAGAGAAAAAAAGACGTTTAATACATTTCAAAAAATGTATATGTACATATATTAAAAGGTAAACCCACTTGTTTTCCCGGCAAGGTGCCTCGATTAGGTGAATTGTTTCGCTCCTTATTAGGTAGAGCAGCAAGTTGTTGTATATAGGTTTGCGCTGTTCAGGGGTTTCTCTTGGAAGGATCCAGTCGTTTAGTGTGACGACTGAGCTCTGTAGCAAAGCAAGGCAGATTCTTCGCACATTATGGACACGTTCTGTGTCCTCCCCTAGTTTTTCAAGCGCGTTAAGTTGTGCCTCTGAGTAAAGGACATGGTTTGGAGTATGCTGCCGCAAACCATACGGTATACGTATACTTTGACGATGAGTTAAAAGAAATATTTAGTACCCTACAATGGTGATGGCTACTGATTTTCACATAATAATTAAAATAATAAGAAACATATTGTAAAATATCAAGTAACGTCACCAGTTTGGAAAATCTAGAACAGAGTTAGATGAAAGAGTAAAGGGGTAGTCCACATATAGTCGTAGACACGCCTGAGCATAAACAGACAAAAGACGAGGACAGGCTGCACCACACATTTTAATGAGTCCCGACATATGCGCGTATAATCAGTTTATCCGTGTATTTTGCTCACTTGAACACAAGTTTAATTTTCCTGTTCTGTAGATGTCTAAAATGAAATTTATTTGTACTAAAAACACATATTAAGTCAAACTATCAGTACAATCTATTGTACTGTAAGTCTCTTTAGGACCATGAGACTCCATGAACTCAATGCTAAAAAAAAGCATTTTGTAAATTTAAAGCACCTGTTGACTAAAGAAAGTTTAATGGTCGCAAATAGTTTACAAACATCTAAGATAACATAGCTCTCGCCGAGAACATCTTATACAGACTCAGGACGGATTATTTACAATAAAACATTTCAATTTATAATGATACAACGCATACAAACCCACAAACCTTTAGAGAACTTTGCGCCTGCACGTCGAAAAGTTTACATGCGCACCAAGCTCGTTGTACCAAGGATTATGGACCAGGAAAAATCCTTCCTAAGGTTTCTTCAATTTGTCATCCTGGACTGCCAAGGAGTATCCGAGACACTGTTTTATATTAGACTTGCCCGATCAGGTCTGTCAAGCTGTCCGCGAGCAGCGGATTTAATTTGCAACGATGCTCAATAACATATAGGATAGCCAGAGTATATTCTCCACTTGCTCTGGCTTGTTCGATCGGACATAGGCCGACGACGGACGAAGTACTACGCAACACCTACAGCCATCTTGAGAGGGACTCCCGCGCTATTCCTAGAATGTTTTAGTCAGAGCTGTGGCGCCTAAGTTTTTTTCAAAGCGACGCTTTCTTTATGGGTGCTGGCTGCTGTTGTGCGATACGAGCCACGGCAACATGCACTGAGCGCTCGCGATGGGAAAGCGAAACGTACTTCGACAAATAGTATCACAGCAAAGCTATCTATGGCTCTTTCTTCGACCATGCTATCCAATTTGTTTCTGTCTGTTATCTTGCACAATACGGCATGACAGCCGGAGGTGTGAGTGTGACTGTCGGATATGGGCGCAGCGTGTACATGGGAGGAGCGTTAGAGGCAAAACGCGAGGTCAGCGTGCCGAGTACGGTTGGTGACGCGCGCCGCCTAGGTATTCCTAATCTATATGCCTCCGTGATTGCTGGTACCTTTACTGATTCAAATGCCTTTTCGTAATCTATGAATCTCATGTAGCGGTTAGTTGTACTCCGCATGATTTGTCAATTACCTGATTGATGACACGGATGTAATTCATCGTAGAGTACCATTTCCTGAAGCCAGCTTGTCCTCTTGATTGGTGAACCTCTGGCGCAGCGATTGTTCAGCCACCGTGGAAATGATGGCTATAGTACGTGGATTTGTCTGATATTCGTGCTTGTGGCTTCGTACATTCTTGTGGCTTCATTTGCTGCGCTTTAACCACCTAAATATCATCAGCAATTTCGGTGACATAGTAAAATCAGCGGAATAATTCTATACTGACCTGTACAGTGCCCAAAACACCCAAGCTACTTTCATTCGAAATAGCGATGAACCGGATACAGAGGCTCCTTCTATAACTAGCGATGAAGTTAGAAGTGCCTTGAAAGACATGACCAGGGGAAAAGCTGCTGGAGAAGATGGAATAACGGTATATTTAATCAAAGATGGAGGAGATATCATGCTTGAAAAGCTTGCGGCCCTTTATACGCAATGCCTCACAACTTGAAGTGTACCAGAGAGCTGGAAGAACGCCAACATTATACTAATACATAAGAAGGGAGACGTTAAAGAATTGAATTATAGACCTATTAGCTTGCTTTCAGTATTGTATAAAATATTCACCAAGATAATTTCCAATAGAATCAGCGCAACACTTGACTTCAGCCAACCAAGAGAACAGGCTGGCTTCAGGAAGGGATGGATCGTATCCATCTCATCAATCAGGTAATCGAGAAATCTGCGGAGTACAATCAACCTCTCTATATGGTTTTCATAGATTATGAAAAGGCATTTGATTCAGTAGAGATACCAGCAGTCATAGAGACATTGCGTAATCAAGGGGTACAGGAGGCATACGTGAATATCTTAGCAAACATCTACAAGGATTCCACAACTACCTTGGTTCTCCACAAGAAAAGTAGAAAGTTACCTATCAAGAAAGGGTTCAGGCAAGCAGACACAATCTCTCCAATGCTATTCACTGCATGCTTAAAAGAAGTATTCAAGCTCTTAGACTGGGAAGGCTTAGGAGTGAGGATCAACGTCGAATATCTCAGCAACCTTCGGTTTGCAGATGACATTGTCCTATTCAGCAACAATGGAGACGAATTACAGCAAATGATTGAGGACCTTAATCGAGAAAGTGTAAGAATGGGGTTGAAGATGAATATGCAGAAGACAAAGATAATGTTCAATAGCCTGGCAAGGGAACAAGAATTCAGGATCGCCAGTCAGCCTCTAGAGTCTGTATAGGAGTACGTTTATCTAGGTCAATTACTCACAGGGTACCCTGATCACGAGAAAGACATTTGCAGAAGAATAAAATTGTGTTGGAGTGCATATGGCAGGCATTGCCAAATCCTGACTGGGAGCTTACCACTGTCGTTGAAAAGAAAAGTGAACAATCATTGCATTCTACCGGTGCTAACATATGGGGCAGAAACTTGGAGGTTAACAAAGAAGCTCGAGAACAAGTTAAGGACCGCACAAAGAGCGATGGAATGAAAAATCTTCGCAATAACGTTAAGAGACAGGAAGAGAGCGGTGTGGATCAGAGAACAAACGGGGATAGCCGATATTCTCGACTGAAAATCGAGCAGCGAGCGACTGGCCCGAAACGGTCGCCTTTCGAGAAAAGCGACCATTTGCGACTACTTGCGACTGGTCGCTTTGCGACTAACTTCCTCACGCGACCTCGCCTAGTCGCAAGTGTGAATGGCGTCTATAACGCAATATTTTGTTTAAAAAAATCAATTTGCAAAGTCACAAAGCCGTTTGAAGCCATCTAGAAGGATAACGTTTAGGTTAGTTCGGCAGCTCCCATGGACAGTAGTGCCAGACTTATTCTCTCTAGTAATTATAATAGGAAAGTCACTGGTGTCAGCAAAAGGTATTCAGAAAACTTCACATCGCGTAGTGACCAAGGACATTATAAACCTAGCGTAGGCAGAATCTTCTACACAAACAAAATAGATCTGAAACATGTACTCAGTGCGGAGGAGGCAAAAGCTCGCGGAAGAAGCGTCGAGCGGAGAAGGAACGTCTTCAATGCGTAGTGAAGCGTGGTTTAGAACGCGAGCGTATCATCATCATCATGGATTTTTGTCTACTGCAGGACGATGGGCTCTCCCAGCAGTCTATAATTGGACCGGTCTTGCGCAAGCTGATTCCAACTAGTGCCTTCAAATTTCCTAATTTCATCAAACCACCTAATTATCTGCCGTCCTCGGCTGCGCTTCCGTTCCCTTGGCATCCATTCCGTAACTCTAATGGTCCATCGGTTATTTGTGCTACGGATTACATGGCCTGCCCAGGTCCATACTTTTCGCTTAATGTCAACTAGAATACTGGCTATCCCCGTTTTCTCTCTGACCCACACCGCTTTCTTCCTGTCTCTTAACGGTAGGCCTAACATTTTTCGTTCCATCGCTCTTTGTGTGGTCCTTAACTTGTTCTCTAGCTTCTTCGTTAACCTTCAAGTTTCTGACCCATGTGTTAGCACCGGTAGAATGCAATGATTGTACACTTTTCTTTTCGACAACAGTGGTAAGCTCCCAGTCAGGATTTGGCAATGCCTGCCATATGCACTCCAACCCAATTTTATTCTTCTGTAAATTTCTTTCTCGTGATCAGGGTCCCCTGTGAGTAATTGATCTAGATAAACGTACTCCATTACACACTCTAGAGGCTGACTGGCGATCCTGAATTCTTGTTCCCTTGCCAGACTATTGAAGATTACCTTTGTCTTCTGTATATTAATCTTCAACCCCACTCTTACACTTTCTCGGTTAAGGTCCTCAATCATTTGTTGCAATTCGTCCCTAATGTTGCTGAACAGGACGATGACATCTGCAAACCGAAGGTTGTATGACATATTCGCCGTTGATCCTCACTTCTAACCCTTTCCAGTCTAATAGCTTTAATACTTCTTCTAAGCATGCAGATGCATAATCTTGGAGAGATTGTCTCCTTGTCTGACCTCTTTTGTGATAGGTAATTTTATATTTTTCATTGCGGAGAAGCCGGGAAGTTGTGGAATCTTTGTAGATATATTTCTCAAAATATTAATGCCTCCTGTATACTCTTTTACTACGAAATGCCTCCATGAGTGCTGGTATCTCTACTGAATCAAATGCCTCTTCATAATCTATGAAAGCCATATAGAGAGGCCGATTGTACTCAGATTTCTCGATTACCTCATATATGACATGGACGTGATCCATTGTAGAATGTTCTTTCCTGAATCCAGCCTTCTCTCTGAGTTAATTGAAGTCAGGTGGTTCCCTAATTTTATTATAAATTATCTTGGTGAATATTTTATGCAATACTGAAACCAAGCTAATGGGCCTATATTTCTTCAATTCTTTAACGTCTCCCTTCTTATGGATTAGTATAACGTTGGCGTTCTTCCAGCTCACTGGTAGACTTGAAGTCGTGAGGCATTACGTATGAAGGGCCGCAAGCTTTTCAAGCATATAATATCTCCTTCATGATTGACTAAATAGACTGTTATTCCATCTTCTCCCGCTTTTCCCCGGAAGATGTCTTGCAAGGACTTCCTACCTACATCGCTTGTTTTAGAAGGAGCCTCTGTATCCTGTTCATCACTACTTCCAATGAAGGTTGCGTGGCTGCTCTGGGTATTGTACAGGTTAGTACCGGATTATTCTGCTGATTTACAATATTATCGAATTTGATGACGACATTATCCTGCTCATATTTCACTGCATACATATTGCTCTTTCCTATGCCAAGTTTTCTTCTTAATGTTTTCATACTGCCCCATTTTTATTTGCTTCCTCAATATTTCCGACGTTATAATTTTGAACATTACTTTCTTCTGGTTGATCAGCTTTGACAGTTCAGCGCATTATATCTTATTTGAGTTCGACACTTTCATGGTGTGTAGTTTCTTTATTAGATCAATTGTTACTTAGGAGAGTTTACCTACTTGTTGCCTTGAAGCGTTGGCTCTCACTTCAATGGCTGCTTTTGAATTATGCTATCTATGCTATCTTCATCTTTCCGTTCTAAAGTTGCATATTTGCTGACGCGCGCACCAGTCTGAATTCATCTGCTTTTACCCTGACTGATTCTAGGCTGGCCTGTTTCCTCGTGACTAATTTTGCTCTTTCTTTCTTCCAATTCAGATTACTTCTAAACCTTACTAACTTACGATAATTAACTGCCCTTTACCCAACCGAACACTACTATATCCTGCACTCTGCTGGGGTCGGCACAGAATATGAAATATAATTCATTACTTGATTCTGCTATAAGGGCTTTTGCAGGTCCACTTCATGTTATTGCGCGCCCAGAAGAAAGCATTCATTATTAGGAGTCGATTCCTTTCCACAAATTCTACCGACATATATGCACTACTATTCCTACAGTCGATGCTGTAGTTGCCAATTGCATGTTCCCCAGCCTGCCTTTTCTCCACTTTGGCATTTAAGTCACCCATGACTACAATATTCTGTGCTAACACCTTTCACATTGCTAATTCAACATCCTCATAGAACTGTCCCATTTATTCGTTAGCCTGACCAGACGTTAGAGCCTAGGCTGTACTACGTTTAATCTTTATCTCCTATTTAGCTTTATTAGGACGAATACTACCATTTCATTATAATGCTGTAGAATGCTTTAATGTTACCCGCTATGTTCTTATGAATTAGGAATACTACCCCGTATTCTCCATTTCCTGGAAGACCTCTGTAATAGAGGACGCGGTCGTCAGTGCTCACTGTATAAACTTCATCAGTTATCCTAAGCTCGCTAAGGCCTATGATATCCCAGGCAACGCCTTATAAATCGTTAAGGAACCCTGCCAAGCTAGTTTCACTCGAGAGGGATCACGTGTTAAACGCGAGCGCATGCAGGCCTGTAAAGGCGAAGTTCAGCACCGTCGTGTGGCGGCGATGAGCACTGAGGAGTGAGTGAAAATTTTGCCTACAAACGCAAAGTGGTTCAGCGTCGATACGCAGTAAAGAATGGCCTGGGACGCGAGCGTACACTCGCTCGTAAGCGCGAAGCCGGTTGGCATGTCGATACGCGCAGTGGTGAGAGAGTAGCGGAACACGACCGTGCCATTTACGGGTACATACGAGTACTTTGAGAAACACTTCACACAGGTGGAGTTTGGTTCGGTTTGTAATGTGTGCGACAGACTTCGTTTACTGTTGGGCGTGTCTGCTGTGTTGGAGCGTCACCAGTTTGCCTTGAGTGAGTCGTTCCTCGGTGAAAACGTGTCCAACTTATCCATGCTTGGATATGGTCGCCATACAAAAATCGTGTTTCTCGCAAACATCAAACAAAACTTAGGTTAAACCAATTGGGCTAAACCGATGCCCACAGCGCATATAGAACCCGCTTCACACTCTCTCTCTTCTGGCATTTCTCAATCTCAGCATGCTTGATAACTTTTTATAACTGCTGTGTGCGTTAAACGTATATTTGTGCTTATTCTGTTCTGGCGTTGACGTGGCACGAAATCAACAACACATGGAGACTAAACAACGCATCGATTGGCATAAATGACTTTCTGTATTGCGATTTATGGCGAGTTTAATTCGGCCACTGCACGCGTTATTCGCTGTTACACATCTACTCAATGCGTCGGATATATTTGTTGAAATCCTGCCGCTGGCTTTATATTGGGCTGGAGCAGACGACAAGCGTGAGCTATACTCCGTTTCATACATCAGGCAGGTGCAACGTTTTGGAAGCTACGCAAGTAGTACGGTCACTAAAATGTATCACTCCGCGCATTTATGTTTCGCTGCGCGTCAGCGGCGTTTGCTCGCGCGAGCTTGCACGTGAGGCTGCCGCGACTGGCTGCAAATAAAGAACAACGAAAAGCAAATTCATCTAAAACAACGTGTTAGCCGCCGTATAAGTACATTGTTTGTTTGTTACTAAGGGCAAATTAGTTTTTTTCGTTCAGAACTGAGCTTATATAAAGAGCATTTTCCCAAATACCAGTCAATAAACGCCGAACTATTTCTAAGGGCGAACGCAGCTACTGCTAAAGGTATCTCTAGCCTCTTCAGCGTTGCACCTGATGTATGAAATGCAGTATAGCTCCTTCGATTTGCAAGTGCCATAAAATCCGGAATAACTAAGCGCAGCCCACTCGCTCACATGACACAGGATTCATTTTCAGGTACGACATCTGCTTTTTCGAACTCTGGAAATCAAATAGATTTTCTTTTTCTTTTTGGTAGCTATCTTGATCACAACAACTTGCAGTTCAGAAAGTTTTCCTTAAAGGCGTTAGGTATCGGCCATTTTTTTGAACCTGTAACTATAGACCACCATATAAAACTCCATAGGTACTCCAGTCTTTGCGCAAATATGGCACGAATATTAAAAAAAAAAAATAAACTTAGAAAGAACAAATGTTAGGTATTTTTGATCGAAGCGTAATTCGTTTAGTAGATGTACCTGAAACAAAAACTACCATACCACCAAAAGTCATATTTGTAATAAAAATTATGAACTGGAGTCGATCGTTGCGAGCTCAGAAACGCTCTTATGGAATAGAGTTGCGGCGCGTGAATAAATTTCGTAGACACAGTATAAAGAATTCGCTGAAGGCGCTCACCTGAAGTATATACTAAAAAGAAAGTGCTAAAACGAAAAAAAAAGAGAAAAGAAATGACATATATTTATCCTGCCTCTTTTAATTTCGATGTTACATTATTACATTTACATTTTCGATTTGCTTCGAAAGTTTCCCTCTTCTAATATCCTCAACCCGAAACTTAATACAACATTCGTGTAATAATAGCGGTTCTGGAGATGGTGGAAGGTAGCTAAACACGCAGCTAGGTTTTACACGCAGCTAGGGAGCATACATGCAACGCCGTTTTTAAACCAGCGCTTGAATGTAGGCTCCCTACACGCAGCGGGAACGCTGCGCCATCTCTGGACGTTCTTTAGAACTAAATGAATATCTGCTGCTTGCACTCGTTGCTAGGTGGCGGTATAAGTGCAGGTGCGATGTGGTAAAGCTTTTGTAGGAACGACGCAAGCTGCGGGTAAACGGGTTGGCAGTCGTGTTGATACTCAAACCACTCAAACGCGTGCGAAGTTACAAGTACTCGCGCACTGTATGAAATGCAAGCTCGGTGTCACACATACAGGCAGGCCTCACCGGTGATGCAACACCTCCGCTAGAACAAGTTTGCAGTCCCGGAGGTGCCTGTAGTGAGAGGCATTTGTTTTTCTCTTGCCCTACATAATTACGCCAAAGAATTGTTACTGGCACACAGAACACGAACACAATCGACGCAGGACATCGCAAAGAAAGAGTCTCCGCACCCTTGCAGTCCTTCAGTTACTAAACTCGGAATGCTGCAAGTTCCTTTTTATTTACCTTTTCATGTTTTAAAGAATCACCGCCCAAACACTCCGTACATGTGGTTAACCAGCGATGCTGGAACGTGCGGCCCCGGTGTTTATCAATGGGTTATTCCCGACGGTTCATTAAAGTCTTTCGCAATTATCGGTTACGTCTTTGTGTTTCTTATTGAGGTTATACACACGTACGGCTGCGACGGAGAGAACGACGTCACTGACGGTATGCCCACAGTCCAACGTTGTCGCATTGCCGCTTGCTATTCTCCAAAATGAAATTTGTCCGTCAGGAAAGACAATGAATGGCTCATACCCCCTTAAGCAATGGCTCATACCCCCGTAAACGCGGCATTACGACGACAGTGAAATTCTACGCTGGAGTGAGTGAGTGTGTACGAACTTTATTTAGGTCCCGAGGAGAAAGAATTAAAGCGGGGCCGGAGGCCCCGCCAATCAATCCGGTGGCTCCACCCAGGTCGGGGCCGGTAGACAGAGTCCTTCGGCGACGGCCCGGGCCCTCTGGACAGCCTGGAGCTAAACTAATGATGAGCGGCAACGGAGCCAGCTGTGGAAGACGATGACGACGACGATGAACGCGGGAGCAGTGGCACGAGTGAGTTCGCGCGGTTGCGCACAACGAGCCAGCTGTGGAAGAAGGCGACGACGCTCGAGCCATTGCTGATGATAATAGTTTCTGCGCACATCGGATGCACTGATTTTGGTTACGCCCAGCCCAGTGAAACATCGGATACATACCGGCGACGCTAGCCCGAGGCATGTACCCAGTGCACTTGCATGCCCAGTTGAACATACCCAGTGGCCCAAGTTGTCTATGGGCACCGGGCGCTGGCCATACCAACGTTCTTAGGAACGTTGGCCATAAGGCGTTGCGGCTATTTCAGCTTACTACAAGATCTGCCGACGCCAGTCGCTTATGCTATACGACGGAAACGAGACGATTTTCTGAACAGCAACAGACGCGCGCTCCAGACTGGCCATGATACCGTGGGCTCACTGACTGATACGCGCTCCACACTTATTTCGCATACGACGTAGAGTATGAGGGAGCGACGAACACTGTGATTGGACGTGATTTTTCACGGGAATTAGTGCCGGTGAGATTGAGCGGACGTGGTTATAAAGAGCAGGGAGCGCTGGTTACCCTGAATGTCAATCAAAGCCCGTGACGTTTGAGTTGACGTGAGTACGAACGTAAGTGCTGGTGAGTGTGAGTGAACGTGAGTACTAGCATGAGTAGGCGCCGGTAAGTGTGAATGAAAGCGAATATGAATGTGAGTCTCATTGGCGAGTATGTGTTGGTGTGGGTAGAAGCATGAGTAGTGCCGATGAGGTGAGTACACCTGAGTTCGAGTAAGGATACAGCTCGAAAAACATACTGGCAAGTGTGTGTCAGTGAGTATACAGTAATTGTGCCAACCTACGATGATACGACATGAGCAGTTCCATCAAGCTTATGTCAAAATTTGTCTTACAGTGTAAGCTGTGATGAGCTCATTCCAATAGCCGTTTCGGTTTGCGATGATGCCTGCCGCCGCCGCCTCCGCCGCCGCCGCTGGTGACCATAACCGCTATCGTCGGAAATGCGACCCGGTCCCCGCCGGGATCGAACTCAGGCCCACTGCGTGGGAGTTGGATACTTCACCACTGAGCGACGCAAGTACTTGCTATCAGGCAGCGGAAAAATGCCTTATAAACGCGCCCTAGGAAAGCGCCAGTTAAGGACTCCTGCAAACGCAACGTGCGCAGGCGCAGACGACGAGATGCGATTCAGACGAGGCGCGCAATCAATGCGATCGCGAGCGTCCGCCTGTATGGTGGCGCCATATGGTTAAGGTGCCTCAAACGCAGCGTGCCCGACATGTAAGTTGCATATAGCAATTGCATGCTGCATGTACCTGGACCTGGTTAACTCAAGCAGGCTAGGTGACTATTTGTCGCCAGCCCATTTTGAAGATTCCAATAAATAATCATGATCATCATCATCATCATCAACAACAACGTACCGTGCCACGGGTCAAGGGATGTGAGATGTGCGCCACGTATTCTTGATACCTCTTCGGTACACGTTATGGCGTCTCCTCGCAAGGTACGAACCGCTGCTGAAGAAGCGAATCGTAGAGCTACCTGCGCGGCTACAACCAGGCATCATCGGGCTGAGCAGACTGCTGTGCAGAAAGCATTACAAGCCGCAGCTCGCCGTCGACGCCCGGGCGGACAGTTCAGATCGTTCTCGTCAAAACGAGGCGAAGAGACTTTGCCGCGAAGACCCTGTTGTGCGTGATGCGGAAATTGGAACTACTCTTGAGCCGTTCCGCCAGCTTACGCTGTGACTGTGCTGCGTGTGCCGCGCAGGCCTGTGACTTTTTATTTAGCCTAAACACATAATTAGTTATTAATAGCTCAATTTATTAAGTATTATATTCTGAGCAAATGTGTCAATGCGAAAATTGTAGATTATCCAGAAAAATCCCCATTCCAGCTTTATGTTGCTCAATACGGGCTATATAAAAGCTTTTTCGAAGCCTGAATGAAAGCCCGCGAAATACGAAAATGTGTCGTGCGACTAGCGCGGCACTTCTTCGTTTTTATTCCTGATCATAATTCTGTTGGAGCATCTGCAGTTGCCAAAATTGACAGAACACACGCGGCTTTCTTGTACCTATACCACTCTCTTGCAAACAGGAAATCCGCTAAACTCGCACAGTTATTTCCCATGAGGCACATAAGAGAAAACGTTGATTTTGTAAGCTTCAAGCGGGGGTCCATCAGGAGGAGCTTGCAAAATTTCGATATCTTTTGCAGATACGGAATTAACCCAGTGCTGCCTAAACACAGTTCCACACGAAGGGAAAGTAACACAACTTGCTCACCTTTATTTCTGGCGACGGAGAGTGACATTTGAACAACAACAACACAACGACGACGACGACGACGACAACGACGACAACTACAACAACAAGGATATGTTTTGGAGGTAGAAATTAATTAGTGTATCAATTAACTAATTCGTAATTCTGCCGAATTATACACAACTGTAAACTCACTCCAGAGTATCAAACTAAGCGTAAATATATGACATGTTGGACATTACAGGGTTAAATATTAGATTGCAAATTGACTGCCTTTACACACTATACATATTTTTGATAACCTGCGATAGCTCAAGCATTGTGAAACAAATTGGAGTGTAATTGCAATCTCGAGGGAAACTATCTGAAAGCAAGAAACACTCGCTTTAAAATCCAGCCGCTCCTGCGATAGGTTTTCGTTCTTAGCTCTCTGTGCTGCGTGGATTTCACGGTCTTAGGCAGAGTTGCTCAATTCAGGTGCCACTTTTGAGCTGGCACGTCGCGTTGGCTAGAGTGAAGAACTGGCTGCATTTTTGTGGACGTGTACTTCTCACTTCTTTTTAACTTCGCCGTTTGCCATACGGCATATTGCAGTGAAAGAAATGCGGGCAGTGCTTTGTGAAGAAGGGGCATATAAGCGGCAAGCAGAACTTACCATTCATATATAACTGTTCGTAGTCTGCGGGCTAGTCTGTCCGTATTCAGGTCCCTCTAAGCGCTTTCTTTCTTTTGTCTTTTGTTCTCGAGCCCAGCCGCAGTAGATGGCGAGCGTCGGTTGCAGAAGCGGGGCGTCTGCAGTGCGCACTGCTTCACAGAATGCAAGCATCACGTTCATTTACGGTCCCTTCGCTACTCACAAACTTCGTTAGGAACACGGAGAGTGAACGAGATAGAGAGAAAGAGGAGTGACAAGGGAAAGGCAAGGAGGTTAACCCGGCTGCGCCTGGTTTGCTATCCCGGCACTGTGGAAGGGAGAAAGGGGAGTGAAAGATGAGAAAGCGTTGCTGGGCTTCTTGAGGTGCACCAAGTTATACGACCACCTGTGACAGATTAAGCGATAGACGCTTGTTCACGTGCATGCGTGCATACCGTGAACTTCTTTTCTCTCCATTTCAAGGAACAATATGAAGATATTTAACGAGCCTTCCTTGTGCGGCAAAAAGAAACACGAGAACACAACACAGCGACGAGCATTGTTTTCTTGCAGTGCGCATAGCCTTGCGCATTTCGTCGCCCACCGAGGCGCAAATTTCAAGCAAGTTTAGAGCACCCAGATTAGGCATTTCATTCGCTTCCTTTTTTAAAATATAATTTCATGAAATTCTGCTGGACCTCCATTAAATTGTCTTTATTTATTAAACTACCATTGTATTTTTGAGTTTTTTAATGTAAGCTGTTTTGTATGGTCAGTGTATAGTACATATCAATGCAGTTCGTATGGACTCATCGCTGTTGTTGGAACTGTAGTGTGCTTCTTAGCTATTACTTAGTGTTTATATCTGAATAGGCGCAAGTTGAAATCAGCTAGCGCAAGACAGGGGTAATTGGAGATCGCAGGAAGAGGCCTTCGTCCTGCAATGGACATAAATATAGGCTGATGATGATGATGATATCTGAATACATTTTGTATCTGAGTGTTGCTTTGTATTTTCTGCTTTGCGATTTACCTCAACTTACCTGAGCTGTTGCTGTCACGGAGTAGATTGTGAGGAGCGCCGACGATTTCGTTGATAATACTTTCTCCTGTACACTATACGGTTAAACCAAGTTTATCCGCGCTTCGCCTATAGACGGCGACACTCCAATGAATAGATCGGCGTTCTCAAATGCACGTGCAGGAGGTATCGAGTCCCAGCCCGCAGTCATGCAAAACCGAGTGGTTGCGCTGCATTTTGATTTATCTGTTTTATGTAATGAGGAAATTAGCGTACATATGTGTCTATTAGCCCACTGAAGCGCGTGTAATAAGCTTATTCAGTAGATTTTTGTTTGTTGACACCTTTGTTTGTTTGTTTGTTTGTTTGTTTGTTTGTTTCTTTCTTTCTTTCTTTCTTTCTTTCTTTCTTTCTTTCTTTCTTTCTTTCTTTCTTTCTTTCTTTCTTTTTTATTTCTTGATTCATTCATTCACGCATGCATGCATGCATTCAAGGACAAGACAAGAAGGGCAAGAGAAAGAAGACCATCCAGGCCAGGAACGGTCGGTTAACTTTCTTTTATTGCAGCAATGGCGTGGCCCACAGTTTTCCAGCCTGGTGTGCGCTCACGGCTCCAGGGCAGTGTTGGCAGCGCGGATTGCTCTTGGACCGCTGACGGATCACTACAACTATTAGAGCACATTCATTCATTCATTCATTCATTCATTCATTCATTCATTCATTCATTCATTCATTCATTCATTCATTCATTCATTTTTGTAGCTGTTACATGTGGTATTGCCTGTGTGATAACGCCATTTCTTTTTTTTCGATGTAGAATGGACACGAAATCTGAAGCACGTCGCTTACAACCTTTGAACTCGATCCTCCCAGTTCACCAGGCAAAGATGATGCTCAGGCAGTAAACGACTGAAAAGCCCGGCCTGAGAATAGTACACACTCAGTACTTTGAGGGCTTGTACATGGCATCACATTTAAACGAAATTGCCTGCTTCGCCCGAAGGGAGAACCGCTGAGTGCGATTGCAAGGTCCTCCGTGTTCTAAGGTTACGCGAGTTCGACACGTTAGCGCGTACACAGAACTCAAGGCAACTTCTGCTGCACAGAAGAAACAGCGTCATCGCAGCCATTACGCGTCTCAGCACGCTGATGTAGAGTTACTGCATATATACAATAACTCTACGCTGACGCGATGAGGAGCGCCGCCATCGGCGTTGCAGGCGTCGAATCTCAATGGTGTACGAGATAAGACAAAGAAAGCCGCCAGCGTTTGTAGCTTGAAGTGTACTGTCAGTTCCGCTCAGACCACTTTATATGCACCGCGGTGTGGTAATCACACAGCCGCACAACAGGAACGTCATAGTATACTGGAACGACGCCGACGGATTGACGACGACAGCATCCCAACGACGGCGTGTTGGTGTTGAAGCTCACGCCTGCGCACACGTGCATCGCCATGCCGCCGCGGGCCGCCTTAATTCGATCTATATCATGTGTTTGCTTGCACTATGCCCGATGCTGGTCAATTGGGCCCCCGCTTTCATTCGCACAACGTCCAGCGACTTATCGAACTGCACTATCTCGTGTTAGATGTCACGGGTGATTTTTACAAATTCTGTTAACGATAAAATAAAACACTCCGTTCGTATACTGGTTCAGTACTATACTGGTTGTATTTGGGCCTGTATGTGTGTATTATCTTGTCAGTGCAATAAAACATTTGGTTCCGAGTCATGCGCTCGTGTTGTCTTAATTTTTCTCCGTCTTCCAATTCGCACTGTTCGTTTTCGAAGAAGTAAAAGTAATTTGGTTACTCAGTGCTGTGCACTGGCACCAGTTTTCTGGTGACTTCATATGCCACCAACTGAACTGCACACATTCGTTCCCCAGCGCATTCGACTCAGCTTGAGTGCCAGAACATGCAACGCAGTTGTGGAAGCAATTAAAAATTAACGAATAAATAAATCTACGCTGATGAAACGGACGAGGTGTAAGTTGCTACCATTGCAGCAAAGTGTTCAATTATATGCTTTCATTTTGTCTAATGAAGGAGCACCCGCCACTGGTACCTTAGTGGATATGGCGTTGCATCGCTGAGCTCGAGGTCACGGGGTAGCGCTCTGCTTCATTTCGATGGGACGAAATAAAGGAATTTAGGTGCACGTTAAAGAACCCCAGGTGATTAAACTAATCCGTAATTCCTCACGATGGCGTGCCTTATAATGAGATCGCGGTTCCGGCATGTAATGCCCCAAAATTTATTTGAATTTAAATTATTGTAGCAGCATATTGGTTAAAAAATCTAAAAACATGGTTAAATCACATCATCGCCTTGTCCTCGGTTACAAAGTTCTAGCAACAGTTGAGGGACAACCGAGTGCATTTGAAGCCCTAACTCTTGCGACGCTCACGGCGCAGTTCAGTGATATAAATACCGCATATAACCATATAGCCCTTATGCTACCCCCTAAATCCATTTTGTGAGTAAAGCATCCTTTGTGCGGGGATGTCATCTTCATCACACATCATGTACGAAGCGTTTTCTGCTCGTACAGTGAGCCATTAAGGTCGCAGATTAAAGCCTATAGGGCTAGGGGAGCCTACATGGAACGCGCTGTTTTGCATGTAGGCTCCCTATATAGGGCCGCACATCAACGCCGCCTATAGGGGAAACTGAACCCAATGAGCGTAGCTTAAGTATATATCCTGTTCCAGGGAGAAGCGTGGCGATAAATATTGATAACACGACAGCGAAGTGCTTCATGTTGAAGTGATTTGCGGGTTAGGAATAGAGGGTGATAATTTTGAAGAGGGAGATTGCAGAACGAGAACGTGAGCTCAAGCTTCCTTTATATTTGATCGAAAGCGTCAGCCCGCCAATGTTTACCCGCTAAATACACAACATTTTTGTTCAGAATTTCATTTCCTCCGCGTGATTTTCCAAACAGGGGAGTTTAAAATCCGGCAGGTGGAAGTAGAACCGAGCTCTTTCTAAACGGTGCACTTTTGACACCACGTCCTTCAATAACAGCTCAGGAAGAAGAGCGAAGAAAACGTAAACCGGTGTGTGCCCTGCTGTGCAAATATTTATTGTGGATAGTCTAAAAGGTCAGTCCACTTACAACGGTAGCCAGTTATAGCGATCGGACTTCCAGAGTTTGTGAACATATATGTTTTTCTTTATTGTTGAATACGCCGTATCTCGATGGGCCAGGCCAGGCCAGGAACATAAGCTGGGCACCTTTCTCGCATTTCTCTCGTCTTAGGAAGAAGTAAGCTGGGCGTGAAAGTTGTTTCATTTATATATATATATATATATATATATATATATATATATATTCATTTCAGAACCTGACAGCACCCCTACGCACACATGCACATCTCCCACCACTGTGAGGAAAAGGATTAAAGAAAAGAACGAAAAAGCAGGAAGTAAGCAAGCTCTATCTCGTAAAAAAAAATACCAGTGTTTTTCATCGTTGTAGGAAGGAGGAAGCAAGAGCAAGGCAGAAGGCAGGCAGGTTAACCAGAATAACGTCCGGTTGGCTACCTTACACCGGGGGAATGGGAACAGGGAACACAAAGATGACAGGGAGAGATAGGAGGGAAGGAAAGAAGGAGAATGAGTGGTTAGTTCACTGACGCGTGTGTTAGTGCACTAATAGTCACAGACGTTGACACAAGCCCGTCGTCCTCAAGAAGCACAAAAGTGCCTTCACCGCTTTATGGGCCGACGAGCGATGGGGGCGGTGTTCCAGCAGCACCTGCACGGGAAGCGTCCGATTGTCCAGTTCTTTTTTTTTTAAGTGCGTTAGCAAGTTCTTGTCTTTCTTGGGCATATCGTGGACAGTGGCACAGCAGGTGGTCAATAGTTTCGTCGGTGCCGCAGACCTCGCATGCTGCACTGTCGCTCATTCCAATTAATGTAGAGTATGCCCTTGTGAAGGCAACTCCTAACCCAAGGCGACAGAGAAGCGAAGCTTCACGTCGAGGAAGTCCGAATGGAGGTCGGAGTTGCAGTGAGGGGTTTAATTGATGCAGTCGTGTAAGTCGTAAGTTTGGCGAATTCCACTCGGTCAGTGAGAGACTGCGTGCCAAGTGTCGAAGCTGCCTTGCGGCGTCTGTCCTCGAAAGTGGAATTGGAACGCTGAGCTCTTCTTGGTGTGATGTGCGAGCAGCGTTATCTGAGGAATCTCATCGTTGTAACTTTGTAAAATGGTCATCAAGGTAGAAGTCGTTCGGTAATTATTACGTTAACCTAGTTCTCGATTACGAAGCGATTACAAAATTAAGCACGAATACAGTGCTGATGAGCCGCAACGAATAATTTGTACCGTTCTCTTGTAGCCATTCGCTAGCATTTAATTTCAAGCACGCATTGAAGGGGGACCACGGAGAAAGCTGAGCTCACGGGAAATTCCGCGCGGGTACTTCTTGCGCCTCCAGATCCAGATTTTCACAAATATCAGCCTGCTTCCATGACGCCACAAATGGAAGGCTGTGGTTTGCGTTGCTCTTGTCGGGCCCTACGAAAAGGTAGCGGGTCGCGAACTGTGTGCGTCGGGCTGGACTGAGTAGACCCGACTTACAAAGAAGTAGGTTGATCCGTTGCGACTCGATCGCTTAGCAAGGGGAACGTAAACATGGATCAGTTAGGGACCAGGTACGCAGAAAGTAACTAAGCACCGGCCGCTCTATTTACAGGTTTCATGTTATTAGAGAGTTTTAGCGGTGCCCGGTATTCCTGTAAAACGCAAGCGGACTGGGTTTTTCGCCAGACGGGCGGAGGCGTAAATGTGAAAAGCGGTGCAACCACTTGGTGGCGCAGAGCTCAACCAGACAAACACAGAGCTAATATAGCAGTAGTTAAAAGTATTCTACTTCGCTGCTGGTGTAAATTTTCGGCAGAGGCGTAGTTGAGTTGCTGCTGAAAATTTACACCAGCAGCGAAGTACACTTGTTAACTGCAATAATAGCTCTCGGTTTCTCTGGTTGCGATTTGTTCCACCAGGTGGCTACACGTCGCCGTGAGGTTACAGTGCTTTACACTGTAGTGAGGTGTAGCCTCTGCTACTTGCAATTTGTGCGAGTTTCGCGCGCCAGCAAAAGCAGCGCAGCACTACGCGATAACGAAACTACTGAAACGCGAAAGCGCGAGCGGCGCAGAGTCAAGCGAAACCGAAACCTTTCGAACACCCGCCTCGTTGTTAAGGGTAATGTCAACGAGTTCTTTTTTTCTAAAAATGAAATAGAACTGGACGAGTAGCATTTTATTTTAGTCTTATAATGCGATACAATTGTGTTTTTACAACGACTGGTTCAATACTAGTGACAGAATTTAATTGAGGAGTGCCTCCGTCATCGCGCAAGTACTTGAATGTCTCGGGAGAGTCTCAATTTACCTAAATTTTTCGAATACTAAGACTGTGTTCGCGATAATATTGACGCCTTAGAGATTCTTGAGCACTAATCTATCACTTTAGCTTGACTTAATATTTGCCTTTAGTGCCCCTTTAAAGGCAAAAGCCTCACTACACCAAACGTAAGGCGTTGAGCGCATGAGCTTATTCACAACCAGGTATAAAGCTGTAGCAAAGCTGGGCGTCTGTACAAATCAGCATGGTCCTTGCCATACACTAAGAAAAGTGTAGAATTATGGTGAAGTATCCTTCGTCTATTCCAGGAAAAGCTCTGTACTCTCCTATGTGACGCTTTGTTGCATTATAAATGAATGCAGCGGTAAGAAAAAAGGATTCAGAAGTGCGTGCAAGACAGAACAAATGTAGGACATCTTATACAAGGTGAGGCTATCCGGCTCTAAAAAAAAAGAAAGAAAAGAAAAGAAGAAAAGAAATACAGAATCACATGGCTGGGGCAAATTCAAGTTGTAATGGTTCCACAACCGATAATAAATAAATGTGAAAGTAAAAAGGGAGGTAAGTCAGATAGATTATAGAGTTTATCGAGGCCACGTTATTACCTACGAAAAGACAGAAGGCAGTTTAAAATTGGCAAGAGTGGGCAACACGGTAATTTGTGGCGGCTGCCCCAGAGAGAATTGTCTCTTCTAGAATTCCGAAGCAGAGAAATGTCAAAACTCACCGAAACTGACTCATCTACGGCTCAAATTGTTTTTGCCGCAGCACGAGTTAGCCACATGGTGAAGCATGCGTATGTGCTTTATCGTTTGCTCGTCACAAGTATGACCTCTTGCAGTAGTTTTCATCGACGAACGATGCGAATGTACAAAAGAGTTTGATTATTAGAAGTTATTGTTTAATAGCCTATCAAGCAATGAAAAAAAATTAAATTATGGAGATTTACGTGCCAAAATCACGGTATGATTATGAGGCACGCCGTAGTGGGGGCGTTCGGAATAATTTTGACCATCTGGGGTTCTTTAACGTGCACCGGGATTTGATCCCGCGACCTCGTGCTTAGCAGCCCAACACCATATCAAGCAATGACCCAAGCAGTGCGTTGCAATATGCTTTCGTGAGAAGTGTGCAGAAAAGTGCTGGAAATTGCTGACCGCTGCTAAGTTCAGCAGCCACTGCACCGTTCATCGTTCATTCAAGACGGTTCAGTACACGCCACACACACAGAAACGCTTCAGATAGAACTCCATGAGTCAACCGCACGGTTATTACGGGCATTGACCGACGACGCTCTACTGCAGCGACCTCTGAACCTGCAGTACCAATCGCCCGGCTCTTAAGGGCAACCTCGGTCTAAAGTTCAGTGGACCTTGATTTCACCATTCAAAGCTCGTCGATTGTCACTCATCGTGATTGCTTTCCGAGACACTTTTCAACTCCACCCGACGACGGCGTTGTGACAATTTAATTTGAATCTCGCCATAGAGACTTCGTGAGCAATGAATGCCCGCATATTCTTTGCTCGCAGTCACATAGCTAATCGTTTTGACCTGTCACTGGAGCGACGTTTCACTCTCGGCTTATTCTCTTTTCTTTCATTTCCTCCGCAATCGCACGCCCACAGGCGCTTTTATAGACAAGACTTCTTTATAACGAATCTCTCTCTCTCTCTCTTGTCCCTCGTGCTTTGTTCCTCATCCGCGCGCTCGGCTATATGCTTGTTTTCGTCCTGCTCCAACTTGGAGCTGCAGAGAGTGAGCCGAGCGCGAGCGCGGATCGAAATTTAATTTCGGCCTTCGTGGCCGCTGCTCCCCGAGCCGTCTCGTGGTATACTGGTGGCAAACCAGTGAAGTTTTCCCCGACGCCTCCCGAAGCCGCCAGGCCCATTAAACTTGCCGAGCCGTGAAGTGGCTCTAGCGAGTGGCTATATACGCACGTCCAGCTCCCATGAAGCACCACTACATGCGAACGCATCAGGGAGGGGGATGACGGAGGGAGAGAAGATGGGCTCTCTAGAGCGCTTTAATTACAGGCCACATTAAACTCCCTCTGAGCGATTACTTTGCTGCTCCTTTGAAAACTTGACGCGACGAGACACGTAGGCGCAAATTAGAGCGAGCTAGCTTCTGCGTATCTCTCCCGTCCGACTGGGATACTAGAGTGGGCCGCAGCGCTTACTATATAAGCAGGCGGTGGACATAACACCCCCTCCTTCCTCGCCATCGAAGCTTCGCGGAGCCATTTGTGCAGGGATACGCGCGACGATGTACCGTACGACGTTAGTTTCTACACGATTTAAAGCTCTTGGCGTTATGCGTGGTGCTTCCATTTTACGTCCACGCGTCCCAAGACAGTTTAAAGCGGTATTTTGCTCTCCCCTTCGACGCTCTCTCTCCCTCTCTGTCTTTGTTTCTCCGAACCATCTCTCAGTCCGGCCGGCAGTGTGAAGTGTCCTTCCATTCTCCCTGCGAGTATGCTCTCCGTCCCTTACTCTGAGTTCGCCCTGAGCCCGGCAACTCTCTGTACTTTTCTGATTAAATGTTTTTCCACCACCACCACCCGGCAAGAAGTTTAAAGTGTTCGGTAGCCCTGACCCACAACTATTTTTCTCGGGGTTCTGTGCCACCTTGGAGAAGATACTCGCTCACCGCGGCGCGCGATGATCCGTAAGTCATAAATTGCACATTGAACGCGCTGAGCGTCGCGAAGCTGTAAAACTTGTGGAACAAGATGAGGCGCTTCTATACTATTTGGCGCGAAATATCGCCATTACTTTTGGATAGTGTTTCCTGAACGATCCGCGAGGTGTTGACGGCCTAGTGCCTCAATTATATTTTGTTGCTGTTACCGTAGTTGTGAAGTGTGTTGGCGGAGAAGCCTTAAAAGATACACCGGGTGAGGTAAAACGGGCGGAAGGGCGGTTTAAAGTGGTCACCGCATGGCCCCTATTCGTAACGCATTTTCGGCGTAGCGTAGCCCGGCGTAGGTGCGTCCGTTGATAGAGAACCTCCAAAGTGTGACGACACGGAGATGTCGTGATGTCACCTGCAAGGGGGTAGCTGTTGACACATAATTTCGTACCGTAAGACTTATCGGGCATACATCTACAATCTCTTCTCTGTGAAATCGCTTTCTCTCGTGCCGTGTTCACAGACAAGAAGTTGTGGGCTGCATCTGTTGCGAAAGTTCGCCATTACTGACTTAGAATCCTTAATTATTTGAACGAGAGCCTGTGCAAAACGAAAAGGGTTATTTACAATCCATTGTCAGCGTTATCATTCATGGTATCACGTATTCTCCATACGGACGCAGGCAACGGAACCAGTCGCAGATGAGATAACATATCAACATTAATCATTGAAGAGAAAGGGCACAGCGCTAGCCCGCATCAGAAGAATGGAAAATAGAAAGGCAGATAAAAAGAAGACGATGTACAAACTGAATACATGCTGGCAAGGAATCCATGCAAGGATGGAGTCAGAAATCTACCACACATGCTGCCCGTGCGAATGACTACATCACTGCAGCGCTGGTCACTATGGTGTACTTTCTCTACACCTTCATTATTTATCTTCCCCTCTTTCTTCTTCCAGATCAGAGGGTAGCAAACCGGGTATGCCGAGCTGATTAACCTCCTCCCTGCCTAACCCTTTATTCCCCCCTCTCTCACTCTATGATACATGCCCTACGCGCGGATTTATCTTAGCCGCACGTAGGCACCTATAGATGTCTCATCATGTGGAGCAGAGCTGAAAACGCCATAAGCGCCCCTAAACAGACGACTTAAAATTAAATGGGCATTTTAATTGATGCCGCAGTGTTCAGAAAACAGGCAAAGGACTCTTGCGGCAAATTACGCACGGCGTTTGCGTAGCAGACAAAGACATCCTCACTTAGTCATCGCAACCTTATATTGGGTGCAGCGATGTGACAAACTCGGGGTGAACCGGTTGAAACGCGATTCACAGACAAGATTTGGCATATCGCTTAGACAAAAATCTGCCTCGTATAAGGTGAAATTTCAAATGGTTAGGCTTAATGAACTCCTTTTTCACAAAAACCCTTTTACGTTAGAATCGTTCGTAAGAGGAAATTCCTCCCAGTCCTCATTCCAGACATAATATTAGCGAAAGCGGCCAGCAAATTGCAAAGTTCACATGCGAACGAGAAGCTTTCCAATTTGGCCCCTGAAGAAAGGGCGGTATGGGCCTTGAAATAAACGGGACTCACGTTGTGCAAATTTATGACTCGGACAGATTTCGCGAAAACAAAGTTTGCAACTGGACGCACGTAAAATTCTGAAATTTCCATCGGTGATCGATTTTAAATTAAATGAAAACAGAAGAAGAAACATGAGGGCACTGGAAAATGATAAACGACGGCAAGCGCCAAAGTGCCAAAATAATATAGCACGTACCCTCCTGCGGGTCACCGAAGACTAAGGTAGTACGCGGTGACAGTATAATGCCAATCATGAGCTTGTGCAGAGCCTAAAGGAAAGAAGAACAGAGGTTGGGGAACGAAGAAAAGCAACAGAATTCGAATTTAAGGCAAATTCGAATTCAGGGCAAAAAGCAGGGCAGAATTCGAATTCAATCCGAGCTCAGGGAGCAATTAAAAGGCGTGTTCACAGTCATCTGCAAGAAAGAGATTAGAAGTTATAGAACTGATCTGATTGAACTCCAGAGGCATAGCCTGAAGCGGTCCGCTGCGCCACCTCACACCGCCCTCCTTGGAATTTTCTCTCTGCATACAGTCGCAGCCACAGTCACGGCACTTCTGGATGCGTACGAACGCATGCACGCGCGCAAGCACGAAGCTCGCGTTCAAGAAAATACAAGTTGCTTGCGCGACGCTCGTTGTTAAAACTTGTGGCGACGAGTCGCTGCTTGCGTACGATGTAAGTTGTTTGTGATGGTCGAGCAGCTACCATGCATTAATCTTGTTGCTCAGAAGCCAAGAAAGGTTTATAGTCTTGCGGATACTTTCAACCCAGGATTGTTGGACTTGAATTCTGCGAGTAAGCCGTGTTACTGGCGAGGTAACATTAATTAAATCTATTCGGTTCCACGACTTGAGCTTCGTGATGCGGAAGGTTTCCTAACTGCGGTAGGCTAACGTACGCAGCTGCAGTTTGCCCCCCAAAAAAGGAAAAGTACCAAGAGGGAGGGAAAGCAGTGGCGCAGGCGAGCTTGGCGCGTCATGGCAGCGTTAATCTTATTCAACAACGCCCAGGATTGAATCAGGTTTTCCTTTAAAACTCGCGCTCAGCAATGTCTGCTAAAGTACAGCAAGAACAAAAACAATGGATCTTTATCGACTATTCCCTAACATTATTTCTCGGGAATTCGGTTTTACCGCTTTCAAGCCCAATAATGTTTGTAGGAATCACAGTGGTTTTACAAGGAGTATCCGGCACGGAAAAGAAGAAAAGCCGAGAGAAACCGTAGGAGTCAGAGAGCCTGCAACTAGTTTATGTAGGCTTAGTGCTGATCATTGGTTCTCTCTGAAATTTAGAAATAAAGAGAAGACCAGACTGTCGCACGCCGAGACCAGGCGCCTGAGCTGCATCTTCGGACCATGCCACCCAAGGTGTGTGATTGCTGTGCAAGTCTATGACTCCACTCTTGTCACTGTCACCCTGAGGGGATGTGATAACTATAATAAATTGATTAAATATGAAATAATCTTTGGTAAACTATACAACACGGGAACAAAAGACGACGGACGCAGGCAAAGTCATCTGTTCAGTGCACCTGTACTTTATAGGCGTACATTGAGAGGTTTTCCTCATGCGTGTCCGGAACAAGTAGTTTTACCGGAAGGACTCAGCACAGCGTTCAAGGCGGTCTCGAGCATTCGGCTCAAAGCATTCGTCTGAAAGATTAATAATTGATACACACATCTTGACGGATAACCGTGACTCGGAAAGAGGCGCCCAGGTGGAGCGAGTGTCGGGTCAGACTGAAGGGCTAAATCCGCCTGCGGCAACACTGTCAACATCACCGTCATTACTATCAACACATTATAACTTCCACTACCGCCATCCTCACTGTGATCATTATCATAACCGTCACCACTATGATCGTGACCACCATCCCCATAGACATAAACAAATTTCTACGTTTCCAATAAGTGAAATGGTGTAGCTGGAAGCATGGTGCTTCCAAACTCTCCGGTTGGGCTACAGTTACTCTCATCATCAGTACAACAGGCCCCCCCCCCCCCCCCCCCCCACACACACACACACCATCATCAACCGCACCATCCACAACCAGCACCAAAACCAAGACCACCTACGTCATGCACCTCTCATGTGCGCTGCACTTTACTCATGAGCAAGAATGCCAACTGGCCCAACTTTCACTTCTATGAGACAAACAGTTCTTCTCGTTCAATAATTTCCAAAGCACTTTCCCTTGTTCTTGGTGTGCAGTGGGCACCCAAGGAACACGATGACGACAGGCCATGCGCGTTGCGTGGACGTCAATGTTTATAGTTACTGACACATTTTTCCAGCATGCCAAACGCTGACTGCATTCTAAGGAATAACAGCGTTTATTGTGTCGACTAACAGCTACCTACAAGTTCGGGACGCTTTGTTCGTCGGTACATTGGGGCGTCCCGTAGCAGAACTTTGTATGCAATGCATATTTGTCCAGACATTTCCCTTTTTTATTCTTCTACAACAACTCGCTTTTCGCGTGACAACAATGTTGCAAAAGCAGACAACAGAACAAGCACGTGCACAGAGAGCGCGGAAAGTAACAGTTAACTATAGAAAGCCCGAAAGCGCGTCACAAGCATCTCCCGACAACTACTGTGGGTTACAACAGCACCGGGGAAAACAACAACTATGCGGGTCATACGAGCTTCAACACAGGATTTGTTTCTAAAGCAAAGAAGTTTCGTAACGCAACAGAAATTTGCACATAAATGGGTAGATATTTCAAAAGAAATACATCCGGAACTTGAGTGATTTCATCAGATCCCTTAGCGTATGAAGGGGTGCTGATGAGCCTTTTGCTTCAGCCTGATCTTTACGCCCAATTATAATTTCGGGTACTTTGTTAGAAGAGATGCCATAGTTAAAAGGATGTGCAAGCTTGAATATACTGACCACATTTCTCAGAAATGTTTGAACAATAAGGTGAAGAAGGTGACGTCGCGTCTGCAACTTGCCATGCAAGGTTCGTGGCTTTCCTGGGTGAGACTGCAGCACTAACTGGTTCGCGGAAGCAGGAAATTTAGCACTCGTATTGTCTTAATTCATTCTTTGTATTATAACTGTCGAATTTGTGCTCAAGATAATCGTCGTTGAAGAACAACAAGCCAGTCTACAGGTCTTGTTGCGTCGAAAGGGGTATTCATCTTCCAAAATAATGTGTTGAATAACTCGGAAATTTTCATTCGTGTGCGACAATATTCTATGTAATGCTAAGGACTTATGAGTACACCATCTCGGAAAGACGACTTCCATAGTTAGTGTCCTAAAGAGAGGAAGACAGCGATTACAGAGCTGTATTCGCTTTTCAGCGGATTTTAAATGAAATTTGTGAATGGGATAGCAGCCACCGAACACGACATAAACCAAGCGCCATTTTGATGATGCTGCACACACAACGTTTGAGAAGTCTGCGAAAGTTGTAATTCCGTTGCAACCTGCCCAATTTCGATTTTACTCTCGGAACTGACAATGAAATCTATGCTCGTGGGAATGCACCACTTTTTTTTTTTTTGCCAACTTTTGGTAGACGTTTGTAAGTGCCTGGACTTAACGAGTCTGCTTGAATTGAGAGTAGATAACGCAGGCTTCCGTTGCGTGACAGTAACGAGGAGACGACAAAATTGGAAAGAGTAAATTTCTCATTAATTATAATTAATCAGAATGGGCAGCAAATTGCCGCGAATAGACGCCTTTGAGAATGTGTACTGGCGTTTGTAGCTGCGTATGAGGGCTGTGAGGTCTCATAAAATCTGAAACATATTTCTAAGAATAACGCGTCTAAAGCCTGCCTAAAATTGCAAATTATGCGAAGCAGGGTGTAGAGTAGGACTGAGTAATCTTCGATTAACTAGAATAGCGATATATTTGACATACGAATGCCTAGAAACTTAATTAGCCAACGACAATTTAAATAGAAATGATTTCGTGAAAAAACTCAGCCCTTTTTAACACAACAGTGAGCGACATCCAGACATTTACTCGCATGACGGGTAATGTAATGTTTCAAAATATAGAAAAAGAGTTATTTGCCATTTTTCCGACATCTAGTCAAAAAAATAACGTATGACAGCCAATTGTGTGGTATTGCTTAAAATCAATTACTCGTTCGCTCGACTTGACAAAAGTATCTATGGTAATCATAAATACCTGAACATTTAATGTAACAGACAACGATAAGTCTAATAATACCTCGTCCTGAAGCTGTATTCTTGACTTAGTCAAAAGGCGTCAAGTGTGAACTACTACAAACAGACTGGAAACAAGCATGTCGTTTCAATATACGGCAAAATTGGCGGAGAAGGACCGAAAGCATGATGTGAGATTGTAGAGGGCAGAAATGATGGTAATTTTAGAAAGATATGGTTTGGCGGCTATCCCCTGAGAATAAACAGGCAAAAAACAACGTGGACTACATATTTTAATCATATCTGAGTATACAGACTGACGAAATCGAATGAAATGTCAAGCTTAGAGTAAGGCCTTTCCTAACGAACACATATTGAAACCCTGCAACAACCCAGGCCGGGCAAAGTGTCTCGAAATGACAGCGTCCTCAGTAAATTTTAAGCCAATCTTGTACTATCGTGGAAAGTATGCGTGCTGCTGATTAAGGAAGGTAGCAACAGCCTCCCTTAGAATAATATCAGTTCAGTGGGCCAGGGCTCTTATGAGGCTCGCACGTGCATATTGAAGCTGTTATTATAAAAAAAAGGTAATCAGAATCGATTCAAGTATACTTCAGAGACAAGTACGTACGCTGCGGCTGCACTACATACATTACGCGGCTTAAATGAAGAACTGAGCAAGCTCTGAAAATCAGCCTCGAAAGAGCGAACATTTGCTCGAGGTTTTCAATAAACAGGTAAAGTTTAGAAAAAGAAAGAAAGCTCCCGCATTTCTGGGTCAGGAATTTAATCGAGCGTCGTAGAACGCCGTGAATTGCATCTTGCAATATCGCTGCGCGGGTCATATATGAACTGTTACTTAATACTTAATAAAGACACAGCTTCAGACACGCATCAAGCGCGTTGGCGTAAGCGTTCGGGTACTTTTTTGGGGGAATTAAGGTGACTGAACTTTTGCCAGGACGAGAGTAGAGGGGGGGGGGGGGGGGGGGGCTGGCTATGAGACAATTTATGAGTCCTCGTCAACCCCACCAATTTAGATTTCAGTCCATTTGCGGAATGTCGCACCAGTATTCATAACGACTGATCACAGAGGGCGCAATGTACTCGGCAAGGTCAGTGGCCTTTGGGTAGCATATATACAGGGTGCTCATTTTTAAGTTTATGGAATTTTTAGAAATCGCCTGCGGCAGGTAGCATAACTCTTATCAATGAGCTGGGTTATTCATTGAGGAGTACATTAGTAGCACGAGAAATCTAAACACATATTCAACTAATTGACAAATATTGACTAATGCACTTCTTAGTTAGTTACTTTCGGACACATATTGCAATTTACGAATTGTAGCCGGTGAGTTTGCAAGAAGAATCCACTTGAAATGAATTTCCAGGATGACACCAGTTTCGAGATATTATTTCCCAAAGCGTGGGAGGAAACACATGGGCGTTCCAGTTACTTTTGTGCTTCAACGTATAAAACAACATTTTGGTAAAAAAAAGTAAGTGGAACAACGGTGCATTCTTACGGCCAGTTTGATGGCGCACATCTCCAAACTGGTGTCATTGTGGTAATTCATTCCAAGTGTATACGCCTGACAAGCTCACCGGCTACAATTCGCAAATTGCAATATGAGTCGTAAAGTAATGAACTAAGAAGTTAATAAGTCATTATTTTTAATTAGTTGAATATGTGTTTAGATTTCTCGAGCTACTAACGTCCGCCTCATCGAATAACCCAGCTGAATGATAAGAATTATGCTACCTGCCACAGGCTATTTCTAAAAATTGCGTAAAACTTAAAAATGAACACCCTGTATAACAGGACAGTAAGTGTCGACTACTTTCAGTCGAGGGGGCAGACTACTCGACTACACAAGGAGGATCCAACAGAAGAGGTACCATACATTGTTTCCGCGCACACTGTTTCGCATTCATCTCAAAGCGTTGCGGAACGGCAATTGTTTCCCTAAGTGGAAGACACTAATGAAAAGTTTCGTATCCCAGTTTTCAGCAGTTTTATTCTTGCTGAGACATGTGTTTACAAACGCAACAAAAAAGTAAAAAAGAAACGGGGGTGAAACACAAGCAGCAACACAGCATGGCGTTATCACCTCTGTTTGTGTGTTTCTTTTGCTTCGGTTTCATATTTTGCATTGGAAACTTTAGTCTCAGCAATAATTCCGTTCTCGTTACATCGGAGCCCAAGGTTCAAGATGGCATGGAAATAATCTGCAAATAAAACGGGCCCCCTCGTAGAAAGCGAGGTTCGTACATTGCAGTAAATAACAAATAATTCATTGAAGCAGCATACGGTAGTTCATAGATACTCAGTACAGACAACGGCATAAAATTCAGGACGTACGAATGCTTGCGTATAAGTAAGCAGGAAGGGCAGCAACAGCTATGTTCAGAATGGCAGAACATTCGGCGATACGTCATCAATAACAAATGTCCTTATACCAGCCCACGATCCCTGCAACTTCGTAGAATTTTTTTTCCGGGACCAAAGCTTCGTGCGGTGGCTCTAAAATCTAGGAAATTGCTTATATTTCGGACAATGCTTTAGCCACTGCGTATTAAATAAGTATTTCAACACGCATACATACCGTGAAATCCAAGTTAAACACACATGCATTGAAAAATAAGAAGTGAAAATGAATGAACGTCTATGGTGTACCTCCCTGTGATGCAGCGGTCATCCATTAAAGTAAGTTTAAATTCAGCGAACAGCATTCAGTGGTCCAATTTTCAGTTGTGCAAATTCACCCCTCATGTCCCAACATGTCGCAACATGTCCTGGGTAGGTACTGCATTTTCTTTGTCTCCAAATATTGACTTTGAGACTGAGTTCCCGGTTACAAGTTAAGATCAATCACGTCCTTCGTATTAGTCGTCACGATAGTCTAAATAGATGAGTGCAAGTGTCACCAGCAAATTTAGACCGCATATTAAAGTGCTATTGGCCCAGCTGGTTGAAAAAGAAAATGACACTTCCTAAGCAAGAACTCGCGATAACTCTTGAATGGCCATTAATCCTGACGAAAAAGTTCTCTCAAAACCCTTCACTTAGTAGCTTCAATTGTACTACGTCTGCAGCGTTAGCTCCCACTCATGCATAAATAACAAATTCTGTCCCGGCCGAATCATATATAAAAAGAAAAGTATGAATTCACGCTCATTCACCTGAATAGCGACGACCTTAAGAATGGTCAGAAAAACTCGCACGATGATGTAATACTTCAGTTAAGAAAGTGCGGACATGTCTTGCATTCTTTAGTCAACGTCTTATATTACTTCTGAAAGAAAACTAGGCACAACAATAGGAACAAACGGATCTTCCTTTGTCGCTTAACCATCTTACATGTTCTAAAAAAAAAAAGAGAGATCCCTCACGGCGCTCTGCATTGAACAGGAGACAATGACTTTTACCATTAGACTGCTCGTCAAGAACTGAAAGCTTCATTTTGTACCAGGCTTGCAATAGGAAAGGGGGAAAGAGTAGTTTGCACATCTACCTGGAACTTTTTTTTTAAAACCACTTATTCGCGCAGAACAATGCCCTGACTAAGGCTCATTCTCGAAGGCTCTGGCCTACCTTCCATAGTCAGGTCTCGCGTCTAAATGACGCTGAGTGATCTCACCGTCTATACACTGCCGTCGTCTCCTGAAAGGATGCTTCAAAAGTTCAAAAAGCCGAGAAAACGACAGAGGGTGAATAGAAAACGGGTTTATGAATAATTCAGGCAAGTAGGAGAACAGAACGTCACTACTCCTCTAGGCTCACAAAATATTGCACGACATGAAGATAACAGAAAAAGTAGTTCTTCTGGTTGAGTTTGCTCAGCTGTGCCCGTGAGCGACTCTGAACAGCGTAAAAAAAAAAAAAATCTGAGCATAGATGAATTGTGGGCAAGCAAGCATACAGTTAGCATTCCTAGGAAATCACTGTGAATCCCCCCCCCCCCCAAAAAAAAAAGGAAACCGTTAAGACCAGTCAAGTCCGATTCAATCTCTTGCTTCTTAATAGCCACGTTCATTAGGTCATTCGCAACCTGCATACCTACAGTGTGTGCCGCCGCTGTAACCACAAGTTGTTATCCAAGTCTACGGTTGCTAGAAGAAGAATCAAAAAGCTAACAGTGAGAGAACTTCAGAAACTAGGCAGTAGATTGTACTGTCTCAAAGCCAACTTCAAGTATGCCAAAATTATGCTTAGGCTCGCTTGTTCATGGAATGCAACTTGGCGGCCCCATGTTTTGAAGTTCGTGCCATTAGAAAATGACTTTTTGGAGACTCCTGTAGGCCCATGCGTTCCATGTGTGCTCACAAGAACAACAAAAGAAAAAAAATATGAACAATGATTCATATGACAACGCTACACGAACCGAAAGAACATGAGTGAGGCAACAGAGTTTATGTGAACAGCAGCTAAGACATAAACAAACGGATGCCCTATACGACGCTCTTGAATAACGTAGTCCAGTGCGAGGGCAGCCAATCCGCTAAGAAATTCTGGTTGTAATCATACTGTCGATAGCTTCTCATATTGGCTTGCCTTTTTACTTAAACGCCTCGTTGTTAGATGCAGAGGGGTAAAAAATGTCCAGCACTGCGAAACTACGCGAAAGAACAAAAGAAAGGAGGGGAATAGTAAGAAACCTGGTCACAAAAAAAAAAAAAGAGTGTTCTAAAACTGCATCCCGTCAGCTGATATGCGACGATCTTAGAGCGACCGCACGAAGCTCATCCCGAGAACGTGAGTTCTGCGTTCTTGTATTTTGGAAAGCGTATGGCGTATTAACAATCAAAGCGGGGGAGGACGACGAACAACCGCCAGGCTACAAAGGGGCGTGTAATGGTATCCGGGGCACGTCTATGGGGTCAGCAGTAGCGGGTGGCAACAAGGGAATTGACGGGGTCCCGGCGGAAGTCACGGTTTATGAGACACATCGTATTCCTGCGAGATTTCGTGGTGCCCCTCGGGCAGCGCATAGATGACCGCTGGGAAGACAGGAGAGATAGAGACACACGTGGCGGCAGAGGTGACGCAGAGAGGGCGCTGGTGTCGGGGCCGCTCATGAGCGCGGCAGCGCCCCCTTGCGCGCCATGGCGGCGACGTTGCGCTTGTTCTCGCCGCGGGGCCGGCAGCGCTTCGCAAGGCGCTTAGGCCTGTCCTGGGGCCACGGAGACGTCGCCTCGGACACGTCTGCAGGTGCAAAAGAAAAGTAGAGGGGGAGAGAGAGAGAACGATCGCACGTCAGTGGATACTGGCATGTAGGCCTTCATGAACCGCTGCTGAGTGAGTGGTATACAGCGGAATCTCGTTGATACGATTCGGCATAATACTGTTACAAGCCATTCCCGTACATTGGAGAAGGCGCCAGCAAGAGGAGGAAGACGACGATCGAAGAAGCTCTCGTGTGGTTGTTGTTCCGTTATTTTGGCTTCGCTATGTATATATTCCATCAATACATTTTCTCTTTTGTTCTGCATATCCTTATCCATGTCACAATACGTTTTTCCGGATAATACGTTTCTTTTTTCCCCGATAATACGACATGGTTGGATAATAGGTCGGATAATACAATTTTTTAATGATACGCATTATTTTCCGGTTCCCGTGAAGATCGTCTCAACCAGATTCCACTGTAAATGGCTTATGATAACCAGTTTTCTCATATATGGCACGCCTACAGTGTTTTTTTTTTTTTTACGGTGATCGTTCATCTCTCGATTATCACTGTTATCCAGTTATCGCTCGGCGCAAGGCGCGCCTATTGCCTTTGAAACATTTGTGACGTGGGTTCAATTCCGCTGAGCATCGGAGGAATTTAAGGGATCTTTTTTTCGTCGTTGTGGAGCGGCACATTCCCAGTGGCACACACCTCGTTACACAGGTTGGCGTCAAAGACGTTTATTGAAAATCTGAAAGGCACATCTACTGGCACGTACCCGGCGACCAAAGTTGGCAAGGTTCATTGAAGACCAGCACAGACCGATGCACATTTGCTTCGAGCCGATAGCCACAAAACGGAAATGCTGAACAAATGTATTTCGTAAATACGTTTGGCCACTCAGCGATGATTCCACCTCGTCAGTAGCTTATCTTATCGTGCCCGATTTTCCGGCGAATACAAAGCGCTTGAATTATGTCAATATTACTTTATAGTTAGTTAGTCATATAGTTAGTCAACCGATATGACTTTATAGTTAAGCCTTCTTTATTATGATTCGTCATAAGCATACAAAAAGCACATTGTTGTGAGTGGAGTCCCGACATCAGTATCTCGCATTTGACAATAGGAACTCATCGAAGTTGCATCGTTACCTATAGCACCAGCCTCGCGGTTCATGTCACGGGCCTCGGTGATTTGCATTGTGCCCGGAAGATTTATACATCCTCAGAATAACCGCCACGCACTAGGTCATGAAGGACGAGGTGACCCAAGTCCTAGCGGTGTTTTATTAATGATCACTGCCGATCCATTTCGGCACATGTGAAGTACAAGTGCTCCCCACGTGTGGGGAAGGTCTACTGAAGCAAGCGCGTTAATGAATTCCGTCTATGAAAATGACTACTGACGACAAGCACACGTACCTTCCCAGCCTGTTTCAGTAAAAAGCTAAGTTTATTTTCTGTCACCCTTATAGTAGGAAAATAGAAAGTTACTTCAGCAATGTACGGCAAATATTATTCGTATACGCCCAAGGCCTCTATAACTTCAGAGTGGCAGCGCGAGCAATCTCATATTTCCACGGCCTAGCGCCGCGACAAAGAGGAAAAAAATACATATCGTATACGATAAACTTTCGCGTCACTCATTATAACGTGGTTGTTAACATACTGTGAGTACCTGTAAAAACACGGTCTATATAGTCATACTCTGCTTCATTCATCCCGACGTACGTGTAAGGCCTCTAAACTCACCTTTGCCGCTTGCTTATGCTATTTTGACGCCTAAAAAAGCACTTACACTTGAGGAAGAACAAGCCTTAAAAGGCATCTTCCCTTCAAATGTATCAACAGCATGCACCACCTTTTGGTAAAAGCTCGTGTCACGGCCCGAAAGCTGTAAACTGACCCCCCATTTAAACAATTTCTTGATGGCCGTCTCTCTCAGCCGCTCACTAAACAACACACTCATTGAGTCAGAAGATAAAAAAAAATTTCACTTGTGCACTTACTTGCCATATTCTTTCGAAGAACAAGCTAAAAGCGTCCAGAGCCGTACACTCACCAGTATTCAGTAAGGGACGACGGTAGTTGAATGGTGGAAGCCTGCCCATTCTGGCCATGCGTCCCAAGTTTCGTTTGACTTCCTCCAATGATGGCACCAGTAAGATATCGTCCGCATCCTGCGACATTCAATACAGACAGAGCAGCTGAGCACAAATGAACTGTGCGACCGTTTCTGACTGTGCGGTGAACACTCACTCACGTGTCAGCACCCGTTTACCCTCCACCATTTTAAATTTTGTTTTATATTTTTGTCCCGGCCCTCAGTACCCGCCGCAGTGGAGCAGTGACTGTGGTGTTCTGCAAGCTGAGGTGCGAATTCGATACCCGGCCTTGGCAATCACGTTTTGATGGGGACTAAACGCAAAAAAAAAAAAAAGTTAGCGTTCTTAGATTTAGGTGCACGTAAAACACTTCTACAGGTGGTCGAAATTAATCCTGCGCCCTCCACTACGGCGTCTCTCATAGCCCCATTGCTGCTTTGGGACGTTGAACCCAATCATTCATTCAATCAATCAATCAATCAATCAATCAATCAGGCACCCAATCAATCAATAGATTAGTCAACTAACCAATTAATCAATCATTTAATCAAACTAGGGTAAAATACGGTTTGAATGCTGACTAACTTCCCTACACATTATTCTCTCTCTCTCTCTCTCATTCTGTGTAAGGTGGTGCGTGAGTGCGCGCCCGAGATGCAGGCCCTGCATACCTCGTCGTCATCGTCGACGCACTCGGGTAAGTCGGAGGCCTCGTCCTCCGGCACAAACCCTTCTTCCTCGTCCGCGCTGGCCTCGTGGGCCTGAGAGCCCGAAAAGCGACGCAAAAACTCGGCCCTGGTTCCTCGCGCCTCTGAGGGCGCCGCCGCTGCGGTCGGAGGCAGCCAGCCGTTGCGCGCCAGGGCGGCCACGTTGCGCTTGGCACGCCCCGGCGACGCGGGCTGATGCGAGCCCGATGCTGACGCCGGCTCTCCTCCGAACCGCTGCTGATCTTCGCGCTGCGTTTCATCGTGCTGTTGTTGCTGCTGCTGCCGCCGCCGCCCTTGGCCGCTGGAGACGTCTCTTCGCACACGCACAGACGGCAAGAACGAGAACCTGCGAGAGAGGGTGAGAGGAGAACGGGACCGACCAGGTCATGGAACGCGATAAGCCAAAATTCTGTTTCAAGACCTCCGCTTCAGGCGACACCTATACATCAAATGCACAACTAATCCGTAGATGATTTCCGTGTCCTTCGGCTTTCCACGAGCTAATACAACTTGTCGTAACTTCAACCTTTGGGCGATAAGACCTCCCTTTAACGAGGGCTCCAAAATTTTTATGGAGAGGAGACTGCGTTCACTTTTCTAAGCATATTCTGAACGGCATGCTAATTAACAAAAGTGAAGTAAATGCATGCACAAAACATCTCGTGCATATTCATTTCTTCTAGGCGCCTCTTGCGAATATCTACATGCCAGAGGCGACGTGCTGCATGCTTCCGCGTGTGAGGCTAGGTTGGTTGACCGGTAGCAATCGCATTCATGGTGATCCGCACGCACGCACGCTGGATTTAAAGGCACGCGTGGTTAGATCACGGTGGTGACCTTGCCCTGTCAATTGGAGACGCACCATTGGTCGCCGAGACAGATTGACACGTACCGGATCGAGCAGAGGACCAGCCGGAATATTACCCTACTGAGCTAGCATGGCTAACCACGGATTCTCCCAGAGGTTCACATACGAGTATGTCACTTAACGGTACATCCGTGAACTATCCGGCTGGCATAAGGCGTGTTCCGGAGTGTCAACTTCGATGGAAGCGTTACGCCTTCGACGCGTTATAATTGAAATCGTGCGCCGCTCCGCTGTTGCGGGCGACAATAAGCAACCGGGCCATCAGCAACAGTAAACAACTGCGCTTTGTGACCTACGGCAAACATCATCTGTGTCTTCACACTGCGAATTCTTCGCGCAGTGAACGCGGGGCTCTCGATGACGTATACCACCAGTGAAACAACGAACACAAAGACGACACGATTAAGCGTGTCTCGATTGGCCAAGCCAGGGGCTTAGTTCGTCGGGCGGAGTCAGGCTATCACAAGTTTTACACCATTCATTCACTCCACGATACCTTCGAGACGATTATACAGCAGCCTAGAAAGTGACATTGAACTCACTGCTCCAAGAGCCTCTGGTGGTCACGCTGTGCTTCACTCGCATGTGGCCGTCACCACGCCCGTGGACCATGACCTCTTCGTGCGAAAAAAGTGAAGGGAATCCTACGATAAAATTGGGGCTGTGTATTTGTTTGGCCAGCCACAATGAACGCTGGTAGTACCTTCAAGGGTAGGCCTCAGCTGTAGAAGACGAAGGTGCTTCCGAGAGAGTGTGTCTCTTCTTTTTCACTTGTTTTACTTCCTTGAGTTCATTTGTGTACCCTCCGCACCGGGCAAGCGTGTCTGTTGTTTTCTTCTAACACCTCTGAAAACTTCGCCATCTTTAGGTATGATAAACTCGAGCTTTGATAGCCAACCGGTGAGTAAATGTTCTCAAGCTCTGCCAGCGGTACTGTGGACTGTCAGAACCATCGAGACTCCCTCGATCTATGGGCTTCTACGTTATATACGCCGTGATTATTATTGCAGCTCGAACTTGTTAAAATGTAATTTTTTTGCCATGATATGGACAATAAAGCTTAAACACAAATTATTCGCACATAAAAGCTTTCATAATTGACAGCCCACAGTTCTCGAAATCAGTTACAGCCCGGTGGCTTAGAAAATACTTATGGTTAGGTACTTCCAGCATGCGGAACTAACTGTCCGGATTGTTCACGAAAGTCCACAAAATGCTTGTTAGTGGAAAACAGCGCGGCACTAGACACTATAACAAGTGAAAAACAAAAAAGCTGGTACAAGAGCGGCTTCAACTGAAAAATGTAATTGAAAGCGAGACATAATACAGCAACCAAGTCAGTAGGTCAAAGACCACTAACAGCAAACCGTTACACGTGCGCGAGGAAGAAAACGAGAAAGCGCTGATATTAAACAAAACAAAAAGAACCAATCTCAATCAAGGTGCTGACGTTTGGCAAGTTATACGACAACTCGGAGTACAACCGACGGATGAACAATGCCGACAGCATTAGGATAGAACACTGAGCGAGTTGACATGCGTTCATGATTCATTTTTGTGCAACACTCACAATTAAACGAAGGACAAAGAAGGTGCGCACAGCACAGCGCCTGTCCTGCGTGTACCTTCATCGTCCTTCGTCCAATTGTGAGCGCTGCACCAAAATACATCATGAATGCCGACAGTCCTCCCGCTCTTCCCTAGAGGAATGCTTCGGCTACTTCTGTTTTCAGCTGATTATTATGACGGAGAGTGATTGTTGAACGATCAAGGGAGGCAAACAGCCCCCACACGTGCCACAGTGCTCGTGCCACAGAAACTCTTGAGCCATTTGGAAGTCCGCTGTTCGAAATTTTCTAATATTGGTAAGCCCCCTAAAGAAAAGACAACTTCTGAACTTCTTTTCATCTCAATCTAATGTATTCGGCCGGCACATCCCAGGGCTCAGAGTCCAGTTATTATGAAGTCACCATTTATTGCACAATCGATTCGGAGCACTAGCTAAAGAAAGAAGTCGAACGCTAAGAGACGTGACCTAGTTCCTGTTCTTCCGTACAGGTGAGTACCGTTTCTATGTGTAGCCAATGGTATTGAGTTCTTGTCTTACTCCGTCCGATATTTACTCTGAAGCGTTCAACTGTCCTCGATGGCGTCTTGCAGGCTTCTCCGTGGTCAACTTTGTTTTATCCTTCCTCAAATTTCCCTTTGGTTTCCTTATTTTCGATACGCTCTTGAATCATTTTTAACGTCAAACGAACCCAGTGTCCCTCGCCTTTGCATGCGTCCGCTGCATTGAAATTTGCTCGGATAAGGTTAAACGACCTACATGTTTTGTCGTTTTGCATCGTCCGTTTTAATCTTATCCCTTCAGCTGCCTTTAAACTACCGAAGGTTCGTGTTCGAGTGTATCGCAGTGTAAAGCGTGCTAATTTCATACGGTGTCGTAAGTCGGACGTTTGATTGACCCTGGATGTTTAATGCTACATACTATCGACATCCACTATGGTGACCCAATAGCTGTGGTGATCTGCGGCTCAACACGAGCTAACAGGCGCGAGTTCTCAGCGTCCCTCGTCTTGCTTCGCGCTACAACACACAGTCTCATGAAAAACCAACTAGCCCAAACCATTCTAGCAAGGTCGATTCACAGGGTCGTGAAGGCGAGGCTGAAATACGGTTCCAAGCCAATGAGCAGATACATCAATTATGGTCGCGCGCTTGAAGAGCGACTACATCTCGTGGGGCAAAACACTAGTTGAAAATTATGCATCCAATACGTCTTCAATGGAAACATTTGAAAAAGTAAAGACAATTCCATTAAAATAGGAAAATGTGAAGTCACAGGCTGTTTGCAGGCTGTGCAGGCTTTCGGAAGTTTGCTCGTGGCGATGCTCGTGGCGATGCTCGTGGCGACTGCTCGTGGCGACTGCTCGTGGCGATTGTATTACCGTATTTAACACTGTAATGTCGACAAAACTCTCTTATGCGTAGCCATAAAAAGTAAAGATTATAGTGTTAACTTTATAAGATTTGGTCAGAAACTTTATTTTTGAACTGCCTTTTCGCTGAATATTAAGTTTAGCTATGTCTTCAGTACCAGTGAAAAACTACAGGTCGCACGCGTGCTGTGGTTGTGAAGATTAAAGTGTGGGTGTTGTGAATCATTTTAATGTCATGTTGATTTTATCTTAACACCGAAATAACAGATGAGTATTGGTACTAAGGATACATGAATATGCTAGTTCGTTCCATATCTGGGCGAACCCACTGCTCTGAATTCATGCTAAACTCTCAAAGCTAACCAGTGTAATGCGTGCCGTTATAGAAGGAGGTATATAAATATAGATGGATGTATTAACGGTATTTTGTGACTCGATGTTGTGGTGAATGTTCTCGCTTACTTACGCTTCGTTTGTGTTGTTGTATGCGCTGCACATGCGCTGTCATAGCGATGTGATGGGCCCTGGCGCAGTAGACTACTTGGCGCAACAAGCCTCGAACGGCAAATGTAGATTTTTTTTCCGCCGAGAAGTAGGCTCCACGAAATGTAGATGGCATTGCCGTGCCCCCACAAACCGCCATTGCAGGACGTATAGGCTTCTATGGCACCTTCGCTACCATGCATACATATACCTTGCTTCTACCACAGCGGTCGCAAATCATTGCTGCGGAATTCTAAAACGTTGGGCTACTTAACTTTAGACGCCCAAGTGAAGCCCTTCGGAAATTCAAAATTATAACTGAACTTTGCCTACAGCGAGTCTCATACTGACTATACAGGTATGAGACGTAAAATATTCTCAATAAATTAAGCACTCTCTTCGCAGAGCACTCTTGAAACAACTGTCCAGTTTTTTCATCTTAAATGCCACCAGTGATAGTGGCCATGAACGTCATTTATTAAAATATTGGCCCCGGAATCTCCAATATGGTAAATGTCTGAACTAAGTTGCGAATGGATCAAAATTATTTATCGACTGTTAAACTAGTTTGTTGCACCAGGTGGGTTTCTCCAGAAAAGCTTGACCGGCGATACTCCTCCTAAGTTACTGCACCACGAACAGGAAAGCAAATCACCCCGTCCCCAGCAAACCAGTGTCGCGGAGGAGGGTAAGCTGAAAACGCAGAACTACTCTCCATCCCTGGCCCTTCAGAGACACACTACAAGGCGTTGTTTGAGGGAGTAATATGGGTTATGCGAAACTCCGCAGGCAGTGTTTCCCGACACACCTAGTTTGACCTAACCCCGACGGTGGAACTCGGGTTAGCATCGCAATTAAGGTATCAACATGCGAGCTACTGAAACCAGTTCTGCTGCCTTCCCTAACTCGCATCATACAAGCTTTGAAAACACGTGTCTCAGGTTTAACAGTACTAATATCTGGAAAGCGGACAGCTTCGTTAGTGCAAGTTAGCCGTGTGGTAAAGCCTGCTTACGGAATTTTGCATAGCCCCTGTTGATACCGGTGTGCGCAAGTTATCGCATGTAACTAGGCGACAAAATGAAGGACGGAAGTAAATAAGTGTAAGTAAAAGAGGACGTCATAATCGTACGGGAACATGCCGTTACAAGCGCATGCACAAGGATAATGACCACTCAACGTAACACCTGGTAGCACTACCGTGCTTTGATTCGATTGTTTTGTTCCGTGCTCCTTTATACTCTATTTATAGATGGCTTGCACTGACGTCATCCTAGGCGCCATGTTTATAACCCATCACGGTGAAAAGCTGCGTCCGTGACGTCACATGCAAGCTATCTATAATATATTTCAGTAGTTTCGTGCAGCACTGTGGACGCTACAGGTTTTCTCGACCAATCAGGGGGCGAACACATCTCAAAGGTTCCCTTCCGCGCCCTGTCGTCTGCTAGCGGCGAGCGCTGCAACGCAGGTGGCAGCATCTACTAAGACTGCAACTTGCGTGATAGCAGTGATAGAAAATTTGTTCCGTTTTCGCTTTGACACCAAGAAGGCGCGTGTCTTCAAGATATTTCGAGATACACAGGAGAAGGAGTGTTGGATAGACGGCGGAATCGGATGGTTCCGAAAGTGCACTCGGCCAGCGTGTCGCACGGGATGGTGGCACCCCCTCTTGATCCCTTTCGTAAAATGCACTTGTACACGGTGCGCTCGCTGACATTCGTAAGTGCAGGCAATTTCTTAGTTATAATTGTGCATGTTTACCACATTCCTCCCGCACTGCTCCAAGCATGTTCAATGCCAACTCATTCGTTCCTTTCGCATAAAAGAGCAGTTTGGAACGATACCACATAAGCAAGTCTGCGCACGACATTTTTGCGAAGGACGAAGCACTACCCAGGAGGGAGTCCTCCGCGGTGTTTTGACTGTGCCTACTATACTTGTGAATTTATCCACGGTCACATCAAGGATTGTTTGTACTTTTTAAATACCATTTAATGTTGGTACGGCAGCGTTGCATTCATTTCTTTTTGTTCTCTGCACGTTATCATTCGGGCAAATGGAAGACTCTATTTTAGGTATTGTAGAGCCTCAATAAATGTTTTAATAAAGAACGAATAAAGACTACGCAATAAATCGGCCTGCGACCTGCAGAGAAGCTTCCAACTAAACACCTTCCAACAAGACCCCTTGGCAAGGACATTTAGTCATCCAACGGGTTCCGAACTGCGGTACTACATCTCGCTGCGCAAGAATCTGTGCTCCCGGGTCGCGTAGGCTTGGCTCTACTGCACGGAACTACTGAAGCAGAGTATAGTGTGGGCCTCTTCGCGATTATCTGGGCATTGACGTACCGTGTTCCCCTGAAGAGGTGGTACGCTTAACCAGAACGAAAACAATAGTCAAAGACAACTTGGTTTCATCCGCCAACGTCACTATTTCGTGGCTTTTCTTTATTAATTTGGCAATGAATACACGGCATGAGGCTTCCGCCTTGTATTGGGGTTCAGGCTGGGCTCTAAATCATAGAATCAGAATCATGCACCGTTTTAAGCTACACCACCTTCACGCTATCCCTCCAAAATTGCAACTGCGACCCTTTCGCCCCAACAGCACAATAAGCTACTCGACGAATTCACAAGACTAAGAGACTTAGCACAGTGATTGTCACGATTCTGCATCGATTGTCGTTTATGTACACAACCACGTTCGGAACATCAGCACAAGCGTAATAATAACAAAGAAATGTGCAAGGGGTTAAGGACTTTAAACACGTATATATGCGCCATTGTTTCCTTACGTCCACGTTTATATTCAGCACCGCATTTAGTGGATGCTTAACTGAACTGTCTGTGTTTTGTCTTGTTAAGCGACATCAAACTTTTCATTATGTGTTTTTTTTTTTTGTAACAGCGTCCATGTATAAGCAAACAGTGAAGCAAGAGATGCATCTGCAATTGTAATGCCCTGTGACAACAAAGCTTTAGCAAGCGTATGTTAGCACGGCACGACAGGTCAAGCGTGCGACCTCCTGCCAAAGCGCCAGTGCATGTAATGCCAAACACCGAAAACTGAATAGTACCAGTGCTCGGTGCAACACGAGCAACTTTCAAATGAATGCATACGCTATTAGAACAGACGCCATGCAATGTTTCCAACGTGTAGAAGTGTCCACAAAACTTCTCTTGCGTAAATCTCGTCGGTGATTAGCGATTGATGCGACGATCGTTTCTTTATCGCACCAATCATTAGAGGGTAATAGCTTTACATGATACGTCATATGTTACTGGGGTACGTGATACATTAAGCCCTCTGCCCCTGCTCTGCCTCTCCGCGAAACCTACAAGAGATCAATGTTTTAGCATATATACTGTAATTGCGTACCGTGCTATAGAACGTAAAATTAAGAATATGACGTAGTAAAGAATTAGGCTTTTAGAGCGTTCCGCGTCATCAACGCATCTCGAACGCTAATGCTGTGGCACCATCTGCCACGTGAAAGTCAATACACTTTGCAGGCTTGATGCCGCTTCTCTAGGCCAAGCAGCGTCAAAACAAGCACAAGTTGATCAAAATAATAACGGACAAACCTTTGACCTCAGCGTGGGATCGGACTAAGCAATTTCTGATTTTAGCCGCTAACGAAGAAACGCTTTTACGCAAGAGGAGTCTTGTGAATACGGGTCTTAATCCGCTTCTACAACTACAATAGGCTTTGTCAATAGGGTGCATTCCTTCATCTAACTGTCAGCTTAGCTTCAGCTAAAAGCTGAAAGTGGCGTAACCGTAGGAAAAAACTGGACCGTGGTGCGACCGCGTATCTGTGCCTGAGACAGGACTAAAATCATCAAAACGTTCGATAGTCTAATTGTGAACCTGAGCGTTGCATAACTTTTATTGGGGCGGACACGGTGAAAGCACATTAAAGCATAGGTCTGCTCTGCGCCACGACCAACCGAAAGGCGTGCGGCTTGATAAGACAGACAAGCCGTCGTTTTTGCTGCACAGCACGTAAGTTTTGTTGTTCTTGCTCCTGCAATTCTTTCCCTTTTTTTTCTTGTGGAGGTGGCGGGTTACGCCCTACAGCTTATATTTTTCATGCTAACGATGCAAGCCTGACCAAAACAAGCCGACTTGTCTAAGAACTCACCTGAGGATTATTAATCTTTCATTGACATTTGCAACGGGAGATGAAAACAGTCTACAGTGCGTGCCTACCGAATACAAAAGTGCAACTTAGCGAAACATCGACCCAAAGTACCGAGGCTCCATTTGCTGTGGATGTATGGCACACGCCTCAGAAATATAGAACATGAGTTTCTACACACGACATCTGAACTTAGTCGGCAAAGGCAAGGTAGCAGTAAGCATGGCGATTTGTGTAGCTATTTTCAATTAGCACTGCTTACAGGAGGAGAAAGTTCTTCGCTACAGGCGGACTTAGCCTTGTAATTGCATGCCGGCGTTTGATCCACCCGAGCATCGTGTACTCCGCTCGTAGTGGCCTAGCTCTACCTCTCTCCTGCCAGTGTTTAGTGACACTCGAGTGGCGGTGCATAAAGCCTAAACTTAAGCCACTTTCATCACTCTGGCACGTCTAGTTTATTTTAGGCACGTAACTGAAACAGAAAAAGATTCTGATTGCTAACTATATTCTGTAGGCCCACAGTTCTCTAAAGCTCTGGATCGGAGTCACAGTTGCATCGTCCGCTTAACGCTTCACCACAGCTATAATAGATGTCGCCACGTGCGCGGCGCTCACAAGGGCGGTGGGGGTGGAAATCAGCTAACTATGCCTAGCCGTGCGCATCGAGGGCAGCGGGTGCAGCACGGAACGAGCAGGAAGACGATGCTGCTGCGTGGGGACGGGAAACAGGCAGGACAGAGCAGCGGGGTGTATGCACCACGGCTTTATCCACCTATGCGGCCCGATGTAGGGGAAGATGGCGGCCTCGGACAGGCGGCCCAGCGCCTCGACGACGCCCATCTTCTCGGGCGCGTCGCCCTGAAGCGCCTGGTCGCCCGCCGCCGTCCAGGCATCGGGTTGCCAGCCATGGCCTCCGCCCTGGTGCTGACGCAGCATCGGAGGCATGGCGGCTCCCCCGCCGACGGTGGGCAGCAGTCTCCGGCCAGCCATGAACACCCGCGACGTGGCGGGCTGCAGGGGCGAGGCGGCCGGGCCGAGCTTTTTGTTGTAGTGGAACCGGGGCAGCCGTCCGCTGCGAGCCAGGGCCGCCAGGTTGCGCTTGTCCGCCGTCGGCGGTGGCAGTCGCCCCGGCTGCTGCGGGTCGGCACCGCCCAGGTCCGCACCGCCATCTTCGTCGCCTCCCGAAGTCTCCATGAGGCCGCCGCTGGCCGCGTACTCGAGCTCTTCGTCCGCCCACGACGTGCCTCCCTGCGCCGTCAGAGAATGTGGGGGAAGTGTTGTAGTTAAAGTAAGTATGGTAAGTTCGATTGTCTTGAGAACACCGCTGGGTGAGGTAAGAGCGTCATTCATAAAACAGGTCACTGTGGCAAAGACTCATATTGATGACACGGGATCAGAGACCGAATTCACGAAGTTCTTCGTTGGCAAGTCCCAGTTGCCATTGCCGGGTCGCTTACGGTAATGGCCGCTTACGGTTCAGCATCGGGATTGGCTGGAATTTTCTGTGACGAATAATTCTAGCGTAAAACTTTTTGCTCGTATATACCCTTTGATCAGTGTGGATGTTTCGGAAGACATCAACGTGCGTTTCTTTTTCATTCCTATACCCCTTCCCCCAGTGCAGGGTAGCAAACCGAACATGCATCTAGTTAACCTCCCTGCCTTTCCTCTCTTCTGTTTCTCTTTCTCTCTCTCTCTCTACACAGGAAGGGACCCGTTTCATTAATAACAATTAAATAAAGAGACTTTACAACGCATCAAAGCAACAGTCTTGCTATTAGAGACGCCGTATAATTGTGGACTCCGAATTACTTTTGACGTACTGAGATTTAGGTTGAAGAACCCCGGGTGGTCAAAACTATCCCGGAGCGTCCCTCTACGGCATGTCTCATATCCAGTCGTGTTTATGGCCTGTATAACCCCAGAATTCAATTCATATCATTGTTTTGCACTGCCCGCAACCATACAGAGCTTGGCCACTATGTGAAATAGACGGCCACACAGAGCGGCCGTCTATTCCAAACTCTCAGCTAGAATAAAAAAAGATTATAGAAAAAGTAAGAGGGTCGAAAGCTACAATAACCTTAACAAAAGAAGCATATAAGCCGAGAAAAATTCGGCCAGAACTCATCTACGATAACTACCCAATTATGCGAATAGCATTCTTTTCAGACGAAAATGAATTCGGAGAAATCTTGAAGGATTCTTTTTTTTTTTTTTGCATTGACGAGGCACGTTGATCGAGGTTAGGCCCACAGTTTTATATTGCACTAACATCGGGATCGGCCACATTCATAGAATGGGCTACCTTTGGGATCGGCCCACGAAAACGGTTTGATAGATAGCCGGAAAGAAAACAAGTCTGTCAGTGCCTAGAATTCTATTGGCATTAAACAGGGGGAAAAAACTACTTTAATAGGCATACAAGATGAAAGTGTAATCATGCGCACAATACGTGCCCACTAACATTGCCTTCAACAGGCCTTCATGCATACGTTGGTTGCTTCTATCATGGAAATATGAAGAAATCAGCAGCCAATTTGTTGAGCCCAGTGGCTGAGAGTCTTACTTGCTCACTCCTCGCTTTACACGCTGCTTCATCATAAGCGTTAAACCCTTACTCCGATTACCAACCAAAACAGTCGCAGGTAATTCATTTGTCCTCCTTTAACGAGCAGGGACATATGAATGACGCTGATCTTCGGAAGACACCCTCTCCTATTCAAGCAGTTCACACGAAAAACATGAACACGAAGAATTTATGCATCGTAAATTCCACACTCCGAAAATGCCGCAAGCAGCAATCACCAAGGAGTATCCAATTTCACACACACAAAATAAATAAATAAAATATAAAAAAGTAACAGAGCAGAATGTAAGAGCTGCATATGGGAAATTGGCCAGGTTTACGTCCAGTGCAAATGATAGCCCATGTCTCGTAATGCATGCCCGTGTCTGTTAAACCGCGAAGGTCGTAGAGGCTGTCGCACTGGCGAGTGAGCGAATGATACTCTGCAAGCCACGTGCATGAAAATGACCGCCATTTGCTTGTCTTGCGTTTCTCGGTGTGTTCATATTGTCAGTCCCTAGCTATATACGCATAGGCACTTTCTTCCAAGTAGTCGGGAAGTTATAGGCTACTACCTCGATCCCCTCATTGCGGGCCATCACGCACCTCGCGCCATTTTCGGTCCCGGTCATATCAACGGTTTCAATTTCGCGCCCGAGGAGCTCTGTCGCGAACACCGTAAAGCCTCGGAAACCTATTTGGGAGCTGCCCGTTACGACAAGATGCATGTAACTACGTACGGGCAGAGTCGCTGCACAACCACTGATAACTTCGGCTGCTCGGTTGACTTCGTTTCAGTTGTACAAGGGAAGCAGCAGTATACTGCAATCATTGCACGGTCCTCCACCATCAAAGAACCGCCACGCATTACCTCCCCAAATAAAGTAAAACGTGCTTTGGAGTATAGGAATATTCGCGTAACTCTGGTTCTGTAGGACAGCTTGTTATATTGCATCTCGTCGCGAAATAATAACGGCATGCAAGCAGAAACTCCAGCTAGAAAGGTGAATGAGAAAAGCACTGCTCACAAGGTGAACTTGTGCGCGGGAAACAAAGCAACTATTTGGTGACAAATATGGCAGCCAGAACGGTCGGTCATCGTTGAATCTGATTCCACTGCTTGAGATCGCCCACTATAGATGCAATGAGCATTTTTGGATACGTCAGGTACTTTTCGGTATGCCGGGTTCTGACCTCTTTCAGGGCACTCTCCAACTGCAGCGAGCGCACCCCCCATGTGCATGTCCGACTAATAAAGGGGAGAAGGCTCACTCTTCTAGCTGACAGGGAATAAAAATGTTACGCCTGATTTAGACGCCTATACAATAGCGCAGTAGTTAATTCGAAGTCCCATATGCTAGACCCCAATACTACAGTGCGAGCGGGACAAAACTGGCTGCAGTTGGGAGGCTGCGTTTCGTGAAGCATTCTTTGTAGTGTCTGAAGGTGCAGATGGTGTAGACGTCTAGGTCTTGAAACGGTACAGCGGATTTAACAAAAAAAGTGGCCAGCTTGCAGTAGTGGTGCAAGGCTGAAGTAAACAGCGGAGCTGGTGATCGACCTAGCTTCTTCCAGGTTATGCTAGGTTTGGCTAAGTTTTGCTAGAAAATGCTAAGTGCTGCTAGGCACGGTATTCCGAATCGGCTCGCCGCCGACGCGCAGCTTCTGGCTTGGAGCCACCGGATTGATTGGCGGGGCCTCCGGCCCCGCTTTAATTCCTTTATTGCGATAGCAATTATATGGACACTTCAACCGGATTTCTGCCGTCGGCGTCGCCGTCGCCGTCGCCGTCGCCGTGAGGTTCCGTATAGATAAAATCTTCGCCGCGCGCCGTATGCCCCAGAGGCAGCGTGCGGGGACGCGCGCTATCACGGAGAGCGAACGCACTCAATCTCCCACGCGCAAGCAAGGAAGCGGAGAGCCAGCGCCGGAGGGAGCAGGGGGGGGGGGGGGGGCACTTCTCTGCCAACAACCGCGCTCGTCGCTCGTCCGCACAGTCTCTTATCTCTCCCACGCGCAAGCAAGGAAGAGGGAAGCCAGCGCCGGAAGGAGCGGGGGGGGGGGGGGGGGGGGCGCACTTCTACGCTGCCAACAACCGCGCTCGTCGTTCGTTCGACCGCACCGTCTCTTATCTCCACACGGCTGTGACCTTTATGCGCCGTGCATTCGCCGCTCAGTTTCCGTTGAAGCGATAGACCGCACGTACCTTCGCCCGCTGCTGCGGCGTATATATGCGCTTGCTGCCAGCGTTTTGACAGTCGTTGTCTGCAGTCATTCAGTGTGATCTATTCATGTTTGTGCGCGCTCACACCACGCTTGTTCAATCAGTTAGTAATAGTCGGGCCACATTTTCCAACGCACGCTACACATGCAATGCTGCCCGGGTCGGCAGTGCAGCGCTACAGGTGTGTCCCCTCGCACGCGCTGCCCACGGGAAGCGCTTCTCATCAACACCACCGTTTCACACGCGCCTTCTCGTGGTCATCGAGTCTCTCTTCATGTCGGTCTACTTACGCCGCAGCACACCTGCTTACTTAATCAGCTCATGTTTACTACAATTCATATTGCTACCAAAGCCGCTCACCTTACTTCGTATGACATTGCTGTGTTGCTATCGCATTCATCGCTTCGCCCTTAGGGCGAAACTGTGACATTTTTCCTCAGGACCTCAATAAAGTTCGTACTTACTCGCTCGCTTGGCAGCGCGGCGCGCTTCAAGATGAGCGGCTTCTTCTTCGGGTGTCCGGCTCTTCCTTGGTCGTCTCATGTCAATGCTACATGTACGCGCCACAGAGCCAACGAGAGTTGTGCCGCCATCGCCGCGGCTCCGAGCTTTATCTCCTCGGTGACGTCACGGCCAAGCTGCGCCTCCACACTTGCTGCGGCGTGGCTCGCGGTTAATCTTCAGAAGAAACACTAAATTGGTGGTACGGATACAGTGTACTAGAATTGGGTATTTTAGTACGCTGTAGCGTGGCTGCTCGAAATCTGCCGAGCTGCTGCCGACGCCGCCTGCGTTTCCCCGGCGCGAACGCGGGAAACGGGGAACGCAGGCAGCAGCTCTGCGCGTTGCCTCGTTGGTGCTGCTACAATTTCTTTCTACCCGCCGCGGTGGCTCAGTCAGCTAAGGCGTTGCGCTGCTGAGCACGAGATCGCGGGATCGAATCCCGACCGCAGCGGCCGCATTTCGATGGAGGCGAAATGCAAAAACGCCCGTGTGCTTGCGTTGTAGTGCACGTTAAGGAACCCCAGCTGGCCAAACTTAATCTGGAGCCCTCCACTACGGCGCGCCTCATAATCAGAACTGGTTTTGGCACGTAAAACCCCAGAAAGAAGAAGAACAACTTTATACGCCCCATTAAACTACTACCCTTGCTCCGTACAGCTCTCTACTAATTTGCCATCGCAATGTATGCTCCGCCACTCGGGCGAAACTGCGACTTTTTATGGTATTTATTTCAGGCACGCGTGATTCCTGCGTTAAACATAAACGGGCTAGGAAATCTCTTCTATACTCGCGGACAACTTTCTGTGGCAATGAAGGGAAAGCTACGGGCGCGTGGATGCTGCACATGTGCAGCGTTTGACAGTGCTTTTGGTTGCTCGGAACGGACGCTGAATCGACGCAGCTTTCACGTGCGACGGTTTCGCGTTTCCCCAGACGCGGAAGGTAAAAGCCGCAAAATAAGTAAACTTTTACGCTCAGTGGTGTGTTCTGTCTTATTTAACTGTTGTTAATAAGCTGTTTATGTTTTCTCTTCCCCAGCCTAAACCAACGTGGATTAAAACGAAGGACTCTTTTCAGAAGTGCTCTCGCTTCTGCGCGCTTTGCCTCCGTAGCTTTCCCTTCATTGCCACAGAAAGTTGTCCGCGAGTATAGTTGCACGGCTATGAAGATGCCGTGCAAGTCTTCAAGTCTTCAGCACCGTACAGGTCTTCATTCTTGAAACGCGCTGCTCAGGTCGCGGTTAATCTTCACAAGAAACACTAAAATTGGTGGTACGGATAAGCGCCTCGCCAATACAAAGTGCCAATCTGTATGAAACTCGATTTGTTCGTAGAGGCCTTTCAGTTGGACGATCATTTGAGTGAAATTATGTGCCGCTTTTCAACGTACGTCTTTCCCGCCCACGCTCTAAAAGCGAGCTGCGCCATGAATGCACTGGGTTCCCTGCCGCTCATAAATGATCGACCTCTCGCCAATTGGGTCACTGGGTATATGCGGCCAGAGAGGGAATTCGCAGCGTTCACACGCACCGGCACGCCACGCATCTAGTCTCGGAGGCCACGCTCGCATTACTCGGCAGCGCCACCAGATGGCGCAGCGTGGCCAGAAAAAAAATTCGTAGGGGAGCCCGGTAGCCGCAATGCGCGTTCTCAGCGCATGCAACGGCTCTTCATGCGTTTCGGAGGCCATGCGGAGGCTAGATTGCGCAGAGTGTTCATATAAGAAAAGCCGAGAGACGAGTCTCACTACAGTAAACGCCTCATACATAAGGCGTTTCGACGGTGGCAGTTCGTCAACTCAGTCATTATATTGCTTAATTGATAAGCGCATTACCGTGGGCAGTCATCGTGAGATGGGTTCTGCCGAATTTTTTTTCCCACTTCGTAAGACTCTTTCATCTTATTTTCAAAACGGTACCCACAACTACAGGCAATCCAGCACATTATGCATACGGCTACTCCACTGCCATTGGCATCAGGGGGCTGCAATCACGTGTCACCGAAAGCTTTTGTCGACTTCTCTGCCCGTGGACAATTGCACTGCTTAGTCAACACTTGTTTCAGCCATTCTCTACGGAATGGGAACCGGGCTCGACAAGGCACATTCACTTCTTCTCACAAGGACAGTTCCACGCGCATAGAAGAATATCGTAGGAGTGGGAAAACAGATCACCGAAACCGCTATTTTAAATCGCCGACTCGATAGAAACGATCCGTGCTGAAACAATTGATGCCTTGAGACAAAACCTCAGGCTCGCCGATGTTCGCGGAACCGTCGCTCCTAATGACAAAGCGTTTCTCGTCCGAAGAACACTAGCTGCAAAATGTCTCATTGTGTGAAATATGCGACCGTATTTCTCTCTCTCTCTCTCTCATTCTCGGTATAGTTCTTTCGTTATCGAACATTTTATCCTCTTAAGCCTCAAAGAAAGCCAAGTGATAAAGTCAGCTCTTATTTCAGACAGGCATGTCACGAACCTCGAAAAACCGTCGTTTGTTCCAGTACCACAAGCATAGAAAGTACCATCTTGTAATTAAGTCGACAAGATGATCATTAGCTACAGTTTGTGCTGGTAAAAATTGCATTTGGTTGCCTAAACACACATAAATGGAGATGTAACAATGTATGACAAGTCGTTATACTGATTTCACCCTCGAGGCGTCAGGTAATCTTGCGTAACCCAAAACGTACTTCATGGACGCTTCTCATCGCCAATGACTGTACAGCGGTCTCAAAAAAAAAAAAAAAAAAAAAAAAAAAGCTGATGTCACCCTAGTCACAGGATGCTGGCAACAGGCTTAAATACATGCTATGTAGCTTCGCATACATTTGCCCTCAAATGTGAAGCAATGTTTCTAAATTGTTGCATAATGTCCAATTTAGAAAAAGGATTAAAGGCCTTGTTCATTATGGTTGAATAGTCACTTAAAGGTTAAGCTGGGAATCCTAACTATTCTCAAATTGCTTCAACCCCTCTCTCTCTCTCTCTCTCTCTCTCTCTTTGTAGCTTCGACAATGAAGTTAATCTCTCTGTCTATTTATGCCTTCTTAGACCGAGCTGAAAGGCGGTAAAATTTCAACAGTCTATACGTAGAGTAAAGGTTCTCCCGAATTAGGCCCCGGGCTGTAAGATTAGGCCACATTTATCGAATAAACCGCAAACAAGCTGACACAGCGTAGAACCTATCAGCCTGTTTCGATGTGAAGGCCAATGTTTACCAAACGCCGCGACGGAGGTCAACAGCGGGCATGGTAGAGGTTAACAGTGTGTATCGATGTCAGGCTGATGACAGAGGTCGCCCACGTGGAATCACGGCATCCTTAAGCACTGCGGTGAACCTTCGTGCCACTGCTGCTTACGAAACTCGAAGGTGCATTGACTGAGCTCAGAGTGTTTTTCGATGGGAAGCGATTTATGAATTGAAGATCGCTGAGAAAAAAAAAATCTGAGTTTTCTTCTTCTTCTTTAAAAAAATGTTTTTTGTTTTATTTTTTTTTGCTTTGCGTGAACTACAGATTCAGTCTGAGATTAACTCTAATGGCATGCCGCCGAGTTCTTAGCGCCTACGCACTCCGAGAGCGCTCGAGAAAGCGGAGAGAGAGAGAAAACAGAGCGTGGAAGCAAAATGAACCCTGGTTTAAACGGTGAGCCACCCGTACTGAGTTCAATAATTCTTAAAGTGCGAGGAACGCAAAATTTCCGAAGTCTGAGATCTAAGCCGAGGGCTACCCGCGTTTCATACGAGAAACGCTTTCTACAGAAGTACTTGGCAGCGCGTTTAAGGGATTTACAATGCTTTGACATTATATGACGATACGTGGAGACTGTGCACTGACATTTCTGACAGACCTGCTGAAATGTGCTCCAAGTTTATTATTCGTCATATTTGGAATCTGGCTGTACACGCAACGAAATATACCTGTTCGCTGTCATGCATAGCGTTCCATCGCTTGCAAAGCCATGCAGTCGTGGCCCCGAATCCCCGGCCAGCCGTCTGAACTCTGGCTAAGCACTTTTCTTTCTTCGCTCAGTACCCGCGATGCTACTGAGGTCGTCCTCTCTTGCAACATCGCTAACGGGCTCTGACAAAGAGCCGTTTCATATAAAGCGGATCTTTCTTCTTCCCTAAGTTGTGACTCTTGTCAATCACTTGAACAGAGGTAAAAAAAAAAATTGTTGGCCCTTTCACTTCGTGAAGGTGGTTAACCTGCAGTGAAGCTGAAACGTGCGGCACGGTGTTTATAACTGGTTATTGCCGAGGGTTCATTAAAGTATTTCTCTATTATGAGGTTACACACACATTCGGCTGCGAGGGAGAGAACGACGTCACTGATGGTATATATGCCCCCAGTCTGCCGTTGTCGCTTGCGTTCGATGTCTCGAGTTTGCTCGGCGGCGTTGTTAGCAGCATTCGCCCGCCCTTTGCCGCTTGCGATTCTTCGAAATTAAGTTGCTTCAAAATTAAATTTGTCCGTTACGTAAGACAATGAATGGCTCATACCCCCTTACACAATTACTCATATCTCCGCCTCCCTATTGCGATGACATGGGAGAAGTGAAATTCTACGCTGGAATGATGAGCGGCAACGCAGCCAGCTATGGAAGGAGACGACTACAACGAATATTTCTCATGAAATTACTCCCCGCCTTCTCCAGTATAATCTATCTCAGGCAATACAACTGTGCTATCGGATGCAAGCGATTTCTTGAAATTCTGTAAAAGTTGGGGAAAAAAAGTACACCTGGTATAAGACACTTTTCCCAGCTGGCATTTTCAAGGATTTACTCTTTCATGTGTTTTTCACAGGCACGTTTACACCAGTGCCCTCAGCCGCCTCATTCACGAGGACGCCATCAAATTACACTCGATTTCATGCGCATACGCGATCAAATGCCAGCACTTGACTCATCTGCATTGCCTCGCGCTATTGCGCATTGGAACAATTTTTTTGGGGGGGCCACATAACATTCATATCGAACCACGAAAGATTCGGCAATAACAGGAATACGCTCTACTCCTAATATGGTATATTATAATGTTTCACTGTATTTTCGCTTTGTTTCACGATCTTTGTATGTACGTACATTGGTTACATGTGTGGTAGGGTGTTATTTTTTTTTCTGGTCCGCGCTAAACGTTAACCCCCTTACTGAAAATATCCTTCAATGGGCGTGTCAGGTATTACGCATAATTAAATAAATATCGATAAGCTGTCTCTCATGACACGGTAGTTTGCCTGCCAAATGCGCTGAGACCCATTTCTTCCTTGCAACGCAAATGCGCCCTTGGCCGTGAATTTAGGGGTAAACCATAAAATTCCATCCTGGCGTATCTCCAGGATTGAATAGCCTTGGCAAGCCACTCGCGTTTCGCATTTCAGAGCGGCTACAAAACCGTCATTCCGCCCATCGCACCAAGATAATGTCGCCCGCCTATTCCGTTCCGCGGTGGTGTTTTCGCGAGAAAACGGCACGACACTGCGCAGTGCAACCATTAAACACCCCAAGCCGGATGCGGTAGTATTTAATTGAGTTCTTCGTAAAACACGAAACGCCGCGAGATGCTCGGCAGAGCGACTTTGCACGGGGAAAACCACAAACTGCGCCATAGCAGCTGGTCCTCGAGCTCTTTCTTACGACTCGGCGGGATTGCGAGTGTCGTAATTTCCCGTACATTACGCGCCTTCGAACACAGAACGCCTCATGTAGGAAGGGAACGAAAAAAAAAAATCAGAGGAGAGTTCCTAACTATTCCAGATGTTTTACGAAAAGTGTGACGGAAGACACTTGAATATAATAGGCATTGTAGTTATGACTTTTCTATTGTATTTTTTATTTTTTTATTTACAAAATACTACAGACTTTTCACTAAGGTCCAAGCAGAAAATTGCGTTTTTTGGAATCAAGTAATCAAGAAAGACATGCCAATGGCTATACAAGTAGCCAACATGATAGGGTGTTAGGCGAAAAAGCGCAATAACGCAACTGCAATCATTGATAAGAGCGCTGGTTGATCTCAGTGGCTGACATCACATTGGTCAGCGCGGCGCGAACAAGTGGAGGAAGCAAGGCCTGACCTCGAGATGAGAAAGGGTATGATAAAATGGTAGAAAGGGAGGGGGGTTGGGTAGGGGAAGGTGAACCCCGAGTTGCGGCTGCTTCTGGGGCGAGAAGGTTTCGCGGAGAGTGACGTCATGATTTCACCTCGTACTTTTTTTTTTCTTTTTCTTCCCTCGATGCAGTATATTTGAAGAAGAAAAGAAACTAATAAGTGACTAAAATTACATCGAAGAGTGTGATAGTTGACAGAAGCCTCAACCTGCGTTGCAGAGTAGCCAGTCTGACGGTTACTCTGGTTAACCGCTATCCCTTTCATGCCCTATTTCCCTCGTCGCGGACGCAAATAGTACTTGCGCGAAAGTCCTTGCGCGACGCACGGGCTGGCTTTAGAGAACGAACCTGGCAAAACGCAGTGCACAGGTTCTATAGGTGGGTGGAATACAGGACGCACGTGATTATAATTGACATTGCACATTATTTCAGCAGTCACTTATATTTGCCATCACTCCTATTGCCTATGTCACCTCGCAGCGACACTCACACCTCACTTCACAAAGAAAGATCTCCGATTGCACAATGCCTTTCTAACGAACTCACGCGATGGCATTCTTTTCCCCGAAACTGCGGAGCCACGAGTTCTCACGATTAAGGCTGATAACCAAACATCCCTAGAGTTTCAACAAGCTCTCTAAATAAATCTTTGTGAGGTAAACTCTAACCGTGCACACAGGAGGAGCCTTCCATTTAGCATGTAAGCGGGTTGTACGCGCGAAAATGCTGCATGCCCACCACGCCGTCGCTTCTTATTTAACCGACATGCGTGACTGGTTGGTTCCACAGGGAAGCCAGCCGCGAGAACTCGGGAGAGTAATTTAAACCCACACTTTACCATTTAAGCGCTGTATCATCGCTCAGGATGTCCTACCACGGAAAGGAAAACGCAAATGCTACCGCAGAAGTCCCCCATGTGTAGTGCCGCCGGTTCTTATTTACTACGACTTGTCTCTCAGATATGTAAAGAAATGGTGTGCTTTAAAGCATATAAATTTCGTGCAGTACGCTATCGGTGGCAGAAATCTGAGCGGCCGACTAAGCACCTGTGTTTAGTGTGACTTCTAGGAAATGGGAAAGACAAGGGCAATTCGCAAACGTGTTCCGACTTTTCCTCGTTTAGTAATTTAGTATTTTCGTAACACTTTAGGGCGGTTATGTGTTGCTGTTTCATGTATGTCTAAGCGAAAAGGAGCAGTCATCGTCACCCCACGCAACAAATGACTCTGCCGACGCCCATTTAATGACAATAAAGTTTAAATATCTGCAAACTTTCGCGATATTTCCGTTTTTAATTAAGTTACTGGTACGGAAGCAGACTCGCTCAAAGCGGACTCCGTCATCTGCTCTAGAACAACTTTGTTGTTGTTGCCGTTGTTTTTGTTGTTGCTGCTGTTGCTATTGCTGTGGCTACTTTTGTTGCTATTGTTGATGCTATTGTTGTTGTTGTTCCTCTGCACAAGGTCGCCCATATTCATTGCAGGGGATCGGCCAAGAATTGGGCGGTTTGCAGAGAATGAGAGAAAGAAGGTCAAAAAAAAATACTGGTTCGTTGTGAGGCACGCAACATCCCCTTCATCCGCTGCTGTATTGCCTGTTGTGTCCCCCAAAATACACGCGAAGACGTCACCAGTCTCAGAGTCCGTGCGGGCGTGCCAAACCATGCACACATGAGCGAGTGTCAAAGCTGCGCGCGCGAGAGAGACATTTTATTTACAGGAAAGGCGGAGAGGTCGACCTGAACTGGCACGCTCTAGTCTGCTAATCTGCACTGAGGAAGAGGGAAATGAAGTGATAGTATTGAGATCAATGATAACGGGGAGAAGAGAAGCAGTGAATGATTAATTACATTAGACAGCAGCCCTACTAAAGCCGCTGCGCGATAGCACATTGGTTAGCCCGTCCAGCTCCACAACTGCACATTCGTCTGAATATTTGAAGTTTGAGTTTGAAGTCCAGAAGCAGTGGTGGTCGGCAAAGTGTTGTTCTTCTCGCCCCGCTGCGACGGTGAAACTAAGGATGAGGACACGGTATGACTGATGACGACACCATCTGCGGACGTAGGCGTAACCGAAAGGACAGACACAGCAAACGCTGTCTCGAACTCCTAAATGCTGTCGCATTAAAACGTGTATGTATGCGGATGCCAGGCTCGGATCTTGAGTAGCGTTGAATTAAATGCGAGTGATAACCAGGCTATCGTGCTTCAGATTTCGCTTGAAAGAAGAAAAACTAAAAAAAAAAGAAGTTGTGCTTTGATGGGAGTTTAAAGGAATGGGGAAAACTTCACTAGTGGCTTCTTTCGAGCCCACTTCTTCGTTATGCACGTTTTCGCTTCTCTTTATATTGATGAGGGCTTGTCATATAAAACTGTCGTTTAATAACAACTCACCGATAAGAATACCTTAGGGACAGACGCCTCAAGGCACAGACGATCGACCGACGTTACTCCTTCCCTTATATAACGCTTATAACAAACATACTAAGCTTATGTAGAAAAATGAAATGAAAACAAAGAATTAAATCTATTCAGAGACGGGTACCATATGCCATACGCGTAAGGTAACGCCATATGGCATGTACTTTACTGTATGTATACTGTGAGGCATGCTGTGACTACAAAACCAAGGGAATAAAATATATTTGTGGTTTCTGTATTTTGCACAGCGGGGATCTGTTGCAGCAAAATTTTGTGGATTGCCGCATACGTTTCAAGCTGTTCCTAGCTACAGACAGGCCAAGACGAGCAAGAAAAAAAAAGACAAGGTATGAATGCCATCGAGCGTAAGATGTTGGTCCCGTTACCAATACACCAGAAGATAAAGCAAATGATTGAGTGTTCTAGCCATTCATATAGAAATGACAATGCTTCGGACGCTTTTGGCTAAACACCGTCGAAAGGTGTCACCAGAAACGCTGTTTTTGTTGTCTGCATGTGCCTTATCACGATACACGCCGGATCGAAACTCTATTGTGCTCCATGGCCCGATTCCGGTCTCAGGGAACCGTGTCGTCGTGTTGGAGCTATATTGGACGACGATGTAGCGTGCTCAGAAGTTGCAGCCGGCTGCACGCAGCGGAAGCGTGTTCGCCACATTTTGTGTCCCTATGATACATTGTCTCAGTAGTACCGTGCAGCCTTGTAGATACTGAACTGGAGCGTGAACCAAATACGGACCGAATCGCCAAAGTCACGCATGACCGTTTTGTCTCACAGCAAAGGGGCTCCGATGCCTTAGGTGACAAGCGAAATTGCAGTTTTGACGCTGAAGCTCTTGCTGTAAATTATAAAGGTTCCCCACATTAGGTCCCTACACAAGTAACACGAAGTCGGACTCCTGAACGCCACTGGCTCGAAGTGATAACCACACTCATCTCTGTTGGGTCAATTTGCACCACTTCAATATTGGTAATTTCGGAACGGCTGATATGCCTCGTGACTCTCGGGTCGTACAGCGTCCTGCATGGAGTAGGAAAGACTGTGGTATCTTCATTGTAGGGTACCTCCAGTTCACTGGTCAATCTCGACAATCAGCGATACGGTTGTCAGCGTCATAATGTACTGGTGGCGAGTGGGAAGCTTTGAAAGTACCGCAAAGCATTTGAAAGGGTGTGCGTTAACTTCAACAATGCCGCTTAATTTTTTTGAGACACTGAGCTAGAGTAAAGCTGTCGACATTTGTGGACATTCAGAATACCACTGAGAGAAAATCTGATGTATATGCTTTGCTTACTTCCGCGTGTTTTCGAACATTGTGTTGATGAACTTTAATTTACGGCACGTTTCGGCCTCTGTCGTGGTATGCTTCAGCCTGCATGCTATACGTGATATGAATTCTGCGACCAGGCTGACATGTCCAGCATCCAATTAAAGCTTTCAGGTGTGTTTGCCACACACTGCATCAATTAATTCAGCAACTGGCGGCAGCAATGTACTGATAATTAGTAAGGACACACCACCGGCCGTCAGGAGCATCAACACACGTTTTTCTTATATGCAGAGAATTCTGCATAAAACAACTGCGATTTTATTCTAGTGATGGTCGCGATTGTAGCAGCAGACTGGCCACCCAAGCACAAAGCTTTTCATATTGTTTTCTGCTTAGATTAGCTTGGTGTCCTCAAGCACCATCATAAGCAAATATGCCACTGCTGCTCCGCTCAAACGAAGTGCTCTTATCGCCTTCATACCGGCTAGTAAACTGCGAGGAGTAACTTCAGCGACACAAGACTTTCTCGCTCTTGAAAATAAAAAAATAAATAAAAAAGAACCTTCTAGGGTTTTACGTGCAAAAACCACACTATGATTATGAGGCACGCCGTAGTGGGGAACTCCAAAATAATTTTGACCACCTGAGGTTCTTTGACGTGCGCACAATGCACGGTACACAGGCGTTTTCGCATTTCTCCAACATCGAAATGCGGGCCGCCGCGGCCGGCATTTGATCTTCGCAAATAGGTTGATGGTATCTCTTGCAATTGTTCTCGCAATCAATAAACGCCGCGCTGTTACATACTGCTTCAAGAAGCGACAACAGCGAAAACACACCATATGGCCCCTTATTATTTTCAAAGCTGAAAGGGTTCTCGTCACGTTCGTTTCACAACCTGACCACCGCACGGCGCGCACATTTGGCGCCAACAGGTGGAGAAGGGACAAAAAGGAGGAACGTATCTTGGAAAGCTACGATGAAGAAACGGGGGTGAGCGGAGGCAGATATCACGGTGCAATACTGGGCCCCTTTTTATCGCTGGGACATGAATTGGCCGCGCAAGATGCATTGCAGCATAGGAGAGTCGGCTCTCCTTCATCTTATACTCCGTGTCTGTGACCGAGTGGAAACTGGCGTGCGCGCACTTGCTCTCGCTCGTGCGGTGTGACGTGACGCATGCGCGTGTCGTCTCGAAGAGTTAAATACATTTGCGTGTCATCGTTGCCTAAAGTCACAATTAACAACAACAAAAAATATCGTTGTCTAACCTATAGGGCACCAGGCTACTGTGCTCAGAGTCGGAGGTTCCATCTCACACTGGGACACTTGAATTTTCTTTCTATTGATGAGGCCAGAAACGAGGTGTACATCATCAGTCAAAGAATGATTTGCATTAAAAAAATGTTACAGTAACTATCGAAGATGATTCTCAATGTAAGCGAATAGTTTATTCGGGCTGCAGAAATAAAATGGACGTTCTAGCAACGCTTCCGAAGTAAACTGCTGGCATCGGTAACGGTGTTAGATGATGGCTGAGCAAAATTATCATCGACATGTTTTGGTAGACTGCATGACTGCGTGACCACGGTATGACAACGAAGGAACGACGACCGTAGATGACGGCTCGACGACGGCAGCATCGTAACCAAGACGATATGCCGACAACGGTATCATGACAACGGGATGACGACAGCGTGATCGCGACGGTGTAACATATCGACCTGCGCACCTGCAGTTGCTTCTCGGATCGTTAACTCCCACAGAGGCCAGACACTCCTACAACCATCTGCTAAATTCCCGCGTGTCCCACGCGCTACCGGAGTCTGTATAAGTAAAGCTTTGGTGGAGTAGGTAAGACGAAAAAAAAAATGGAGATCGCTTAAGCTTCACCTTTAAGAGTGGAACGCGATAGCATTCGAAGATCCCTGACTCCTTTTCATGCTTACCGGCAACTGCAGCTTATGTAACCGTCACGTTTACCGGGAAACGCTGGCGGCGAAAGCTATGCACGAAGGCGAGATTTCTGGTAGAAAGGCGGCCTCCTGCGTGGGCCGATCCAGGAGGTAGTGAACAGCCGCGCCAATAAAATTACACCACTTTGAGGTTTCTGGTATTGTTTCGCACTTTTAACCTTTCAGTCTGAGAAGATTTAACATGAAAGGCATGCGCTGTCGGTGTTTTGTGCCATGACATTTGTTTGTGGGCTGTCATTCCTCAAAATTCCGAGGAATAACTTTGTCAGCAATGTAAGGGAAGGTGTGAGCAACTTTAGTGATAGAATGGTGTGGCAATATAACTCGCATATACCGCATGTCATATAGCAAGGCGTGACATATACAGATACGTAAATATATAACGGGATTTTCGCTCACAGGCACCGACGCCGGATGCCGACGCCGGATTATTCTGCGACATGGGGCCCTTAACGCTGTCGCGTTAAAAAGCGAAGCTCGGCAAGAGGTACGCAGCGGACTTCAACGACGAAGGCGCCACACAATCTTAGCCCAGGTGGCGTAGAAATAGGGAGCCTACATGCAAGCTCAGTTTTTAAAACGGAGCTTCCATGTAGGCTCCCTAGGTAGAAATGCGACACTGTGCCAAGTACCGCCGGCCACGGCATCAGATGGCACAACGGTCTCGCGCGATAGCGCGTTATAATTGGCATTCGGCTACGAACGCGCCTTGCAACACGGCTGCGTGAGCACGCGTTTCCTTTGCATCGCCGAAGAAATTCATGCTATCGATCACCACGAAAATGAGGAGAAAAAGAAAAACAATGCTATTCGATGGAAAACAATTGCGTGCATATAGACGTATAAAATACGCTGTCGCGCAACTATAGCACTCGATTTGTGATTGCAAGACGTGTTCTGTATTCGTGCTGAAAGGTTATAAGAGCGTAGAAAGAACAAAAGCATCAACGCGTTATGAGACCACAAAAGGAACCATAACATAGGAGATGCGTAACTGCGCTTGTGGACATCTTGGTGGGAAACACGAGAGACAAAGTTCTTGTACCGCTTACGCCTCTATACGAGAAGTAGCGTACACTCCGTACTTTCTTGCTTAGTGCAGAGAAAAAGGGGTAATCTGAGTGCACGCACTGCGGCACAGCAGAAGTGTCTGTTGGGCGTCGTCTCACTGAGAGCCCACAAATACGAGACCAGCAGCTAGACAATTTCGCAGTCATGTGGACGCCTAAGATATGCGCGCTTTATCTGCGCAGAAAGTTCGTGGACCCTGGTCGTGCGCTGACAGCCAGAGATTAATGCTAAAGGGTACTAGCGATTTACTGGGGCACAGTGATTTGATTAATTCTCTGTGAGCAGCAGGACATCACATATGCATTCATGGTTGTATTATGTACTGCTAAAACATTTTAGAGCGCAGTTATTAGGCGCCTGTTCGTGCGTTGAGCGTCGGCGGCCCTCGGCGTAACGGAGCGAACGAGCACAGCGAAGGATGAAAGAGCGAACGCGGAGCGCAGCGGGAGAGAGAGAGTGTGGTTGTGGAGAGGAAGAGGCGCGATTTTCTACACCACATGAAAGACGGCAAGAGCGAACAGAGCGTGATGAGTAATGCGGAGTGCCTCAGCAGATGTGTTCCACTGTGGCGCAAAGGCTTGCGGCGAGCGTGTCCACTGATACCATATATGGAAAGAAAGCGCTGGCGTGGGCTTCGGACCCACTGCGCATGCGCTATTTCACCTGCGCCACCACCGCCGCTATAGAGAATGCGCTCCGCGCGAGCCACGCGTTCCCGTGTTCGCGCTTCCTTTCGGAACAATGAGCGACGCAACCGGTGGAAATGCTGCGACTGCCGCTTCTGCTAAACGAGCTGCCCGAGCAGAGGCTCAGCGCCGCCGCCAAGAAGACCCTGTCGTTCAGAATCAAATTCTTGCTTCATTGACTTACTTCTTTAGTGATTTGTTGTTACGCTTTTTTGTGTCAGGGTACTGTAATTTCATGTAGGATCGAGTAGAGGCAAAACGAAATGTCAGTTCACGTCAAACCATCCATTTGGCATATGTGGCGTGAATAGGAAGTCAGCGCTTGTATTAGACGCGCAAAACTCAAACATTACGATTTAGGATGTGCCGATTCAGTCGGTAATGTTGAGGCCGCTCTTCAAAAAGGGCCCCATATATTCGTCACCCAATAAAAATAAGAAAAAAAAAACGCACGCAGAGGTATGACAAAATGAAGAAAATTTCGCCACAACAAATTTCAGAAAATAAATAAAAGAATTAAATGAAAAGCGTTCTTTGCGTACTTCAATTACGCGGCCGAAACTAAAGGTTAGTAAACAAAGTTTACCCTTAGCCACCTCTCAACAAACTATTCGCCGGCTAACAATGCTGGGCTCACAAAGAACGTGTACAACCCATAAGCAACAGAACGTTATGAGTGGAAAAAGAAGAACCGGAAGAGCGCTTACGGTGCGCAGTAGTAAACAAAGAAAACTTGTACTGCTTTCGCACCCGGATGCTGCAATACGAGACGCGCACGATGCCAAAGTTTCTCGGAACTACGGACACCCTTTGTATTCAAGCGCCGTGCCGAAAAAAAAATATATATATATATATATATATATATATATATATATAGAGAGAGAGAGAGAGAGAGAGAGAGAAGTTGCATCCGTCGTAGCCTCCTACACGATCTTTGGGGATCGACCAAGCAGTGAACCTTGTTTAAATCAGGCATACGGAAGCCGGCCCACGTTTCAGCGACATCTGTCGCGCGCAATTTCGTGGAAATTTCCCACCTTTTACGAGGCACAACACGTCACTGCGATTGTACAGTAGGATTAAACGAAAGCTTAGAGTTCCGCGTCAATCAGGCGCATCGCTCGATATATGAGCGAGGTTTCGCGTGGGCACTGTGGAAATTCGTGTAGAGTTCGGAAATCTTCAGCGAAGCTATCAAGTTGCATTCACTGTGATGTAAGGGAGTTCAGGTAGGAGCAAGCTAAACTGCTGAGGAGCCATTCGAGTTTTCCAGCTGAAAAGAAAGCACCTTATCCTGGATTTGCGCTCAGTCGTGGTTGTGAAAACGTTCGGGAAGGGAGGAAATAGAGTGACAAAGCGTTCGTAAACGGGTGGTGGGGTGGAAGAGTTGGTGACAGGAATTGAAGATAGGTGTGTGAAAGTTCTGCGCTACACGGCAGAATTGCAAGTGCCGCTGTTGCGTCGACGTTTAAATCTGCCTAGACACCTTTTAAGCCATTTCGGAATACTAGTGTCAAACGTGACTGAATAAAAAAAATAAAAAAGGAGTCGTGCATGCTCTGTGTCGGGAAGCCACACATCGAGCAAGATCATTGATCAATGTTTCCTAGATCACAGTGTCACAGTGCCCCATGTCACAGTAGCAAAATAGAACTATGATTTCTAAGAAATTAGTGAAAAATTGGTTACGACTACGAACCCGGATATAGCGAACCCACATATAACGAATCATTGTGTATAACGAACAGCAGTAAAATTCCCTTGAAAATGTTCGCACAAAATTTTTATTTTATGTATCGTATTACTTATATATCGGACTTTTTTGTGATACCCTTCAGATTCGATATACCCGGGTTCGACTGTATTATAATTATAAAGATTATTACGATGGGAGTGACGCTAGGGGTTGTCGTGTTGCCGTTGTATGTGAGAGGAAGGGCAATCGAGCTAAGCATACCTTGCCATGGAAGCTTCATATTCGAAGCTGCAAAGTGAGTTAATTGTCTAAACTAATATCGTAGTAGGACCCAGTACTTCAAAGATCTCACCATCTTCGATCAAACTGACATCGAGCCATTTTTGAAATATATTAAAGCGGAGCTTTGCTACACGGGGAAACAACTCGCCAAATATGGACTGTAGGTCAACGTGGTTCGTGATTCAGTGAAGAATAGTGGCTCCTACGCGGTCAATTCTCGGGATGGCCGAAAATTCAGAGCACTCAACGGGAACCAAAATATACACCTTTGAAAATCGTCATGCTTGAGAGAGAGAGAGAGACAGATACTCTTTATGGGCAGGAAGGTGAAGACGTCGGCCTGAGTGAAGTGCTTCGAGCCTGTTACTGCAAGCCGGGGAAGGAGTTTGGGGGAAGCTTCCTCATATCGGCATACACACATATTAACGTGGTTACACACCCCGATCTTCCCTACGGTAAAAAAGAAACAAAAAAAGAAAAAAAGGCCCCCGCTTTACGGACAGTCGCAACCTGTCTTTGATTTGTTGGGTACAACTATGGAGGAGAAAACAATGCAACCCACGCCATCCTCTTAGGAAGAGACAATGTTCTTTTTGACGCGCTTATCATTGTGAATGCTACCGATATCCGCAACACGAAACTCCCGAACCTTCTTTTTTTGTTCTTCGCGGAGATAGTAGTAGTTACGTGTGCGTCTGTGTTTAGCATGCATCCGCCCAACCGCCCAATGAAAGCTCTGATGCTAAAAGAAATGTCTGCACATGTTTGGACATAATTAATGAGGAAGTGAATTAGAGTGGAAACGCGTTCGCGGCCATCTTTGAAAATTATTGCTTCGGTGCGCAGGGCCACGGCCCGGAGCACACCGAGAAACATTGGCCTTATACGACACGCCTGCGATATTTTACTGCTCCAGGTCGTGAGTGTGTATGAGTGAACGCTGCACTATTCTCTTGGAGTTATTGTGAACGGATACCGGACGCCGCCGGGGGCATGACAAATTGACCGCAGAAAGAGCCATTAACATCTTACGCTAAAACGCCTCTCCGTGGAAGCGAAATCCAGAACCGTATACCGCACGTACGGGAATCGGCAAAAGACGAAATGTCAAGGGGCACACGACGCACGAGGGGACGGGGAGACTTTCAAGAGACAAGGAGTCCGGAAAATTTTGCTTGCCGACAGTGACGTAAGCTCCGCTACAATATTTTCCAGTAGAAACAGTAGGAGACCTAGCCGCAAAGCGCTTAGGCGTCTCGAAGAAGCGCCGTCGCGAAGCGAGCTTAAAAGCGAGCGTTGTGATTGGTTTCAGCGTCTCGTGCGAGGTTCTTCAAAGCATCAAATCGAGGCAATTCAATGTAGGCGGTGGTTTAAACAAGAGCGCATAGCGAAGGGGGCTGTAAGGAGGTAAGCATGGGGAAGAGTGGCAAATGAGTGGGAAAGACGGAGAGGTTATCCAGTATCCAGAGTAAGGACCGTGACTTCAGATCTTGTGATGAGGTAAAAGAATAAAGAGAATGATAGTGGATAGAAGGAGAGACGATATAAAATAAAACAAAGAAAGACAAATGCACTGTGCATATAAACGTGATGAAGCGTGAGAATACTTAAGGTCTCTCATTATGCCGGCATTTCATCAAGAAAGGGAACAATGTGCTCAACGCCTTCATGTGCCGATGACAGCATGAAGCATCGTCCGGAGGATTGTCTTCTCGGATAAGAATGAAAGAACGGAACCTGCGTTGGCACGAATTGAGTACAAACGTGTGTTAACGCCTGATTATATTAAAAAAAGAAAGAAAAAAAAAGACGAATGTTCTTTCAGGCAGACTGTTATAACACCGCGCAGGTTATTAGATCCTCAAGAAAATGTGGTTTGAGGTGCCTAAAAAAGGAGGAACGAAACTAACCTGCAAAAAATAATAAAGTGTTGCAAATTGGAGCTCCTTGCTTGCACCGAAGGATAGACAGCCACCAAATGTTTGTCGCTTACTATACAATACTCTTTGCTCCGTGCTTGGTATGCAGCAGGAATTGGCGAACTCTTCCGTGAGTCGCACACAGCCTCCCGAAAAACGCATAGTATTTCCCCTACGCCGAAAGCAAACTTCCTGCGCATACGTTTTCAAAAGAATATACGTCACTGAGCGCCCGAAAGAGGGCGCAAATATTAAGTTCGTCCAGCACCATGTCCTTTTTGCTTTCTTCAGTTGCTGGCACCCCACAACACTCGCTGCTACAGGCTCAGGCGTATAAACTCGACCCAATTTTCTTTTCATATTTGGTTGAATCGACAGCTCGCTTCTAACCTTGATAAAAGTAATAGAAGAGAGAGAGAAAGAGCAGACAGACAGCTTCTTCGACACCTTCAAAGGCAGTCCTTAAAGTTCGACGTCTTCCTCACCGAATATACGAACGTAGTTTTGACATTGGAGAATGCAACAGGGAAGGCGACAGCCAAGCTCGCTGATGTTTTCGGATATCTGTACGTACACGTTTTTTTTTTTTTCTTTCCGGCAAGGTGAATGGATTCGCCGTTGCGTGCGAGAACCTCGCAGCAACCGCGTACACCAGCAGCTGTTACGCTGACGGCAGTCGCTTTTCTTCGTTTTCCAGGCTGGAGTCGGTATTTCGGCCAAAGTGTTGAGATGTGTGCCGCAAGGTACGCGCCTGCGCGAGCTTGTCTGGAAATCTTGCGGCTGGTATAAATGAGGAACTCAGTTTTGTCTTCACTTCGATAAGTCGTAATTGCTCACGCGGAAATGCTTAATAAGAGGGGAATTATTCGGCACTAATTAAACCTCTAAAAGGCGGCACACCGGGGTAATTAGACAGGAGGGAGAATGCTATGGCGTCCACAGAAACAGCCGAGACCGAGTAGCACAGCGGGGTAAAAAAAGGCTGACGACGCATCATCTTCTACGTTCTTTACTGATTTGATAATTTAGGTAAGTTATATGCTTTAAAGGAAATTCGTTTACGTGAACATTCACGTACCTATCGGAGCTCGCGCGTGTCGGCACGCGCGCGTTCGGGGGGTGGGTTTTTGTTGCTGCTTGTGTCTGGCGCGTGAAAAATACATGGCTGTGTACATGTAAGTGCGTGCGGTACAAGCGTGTGTTAAAATTTTCAAGCTTATTTTCGTTGAAATACTCAAAGGCTTTCTCTTATAAGTGTACCTTTTCTAAGTAGCACTGAATCTGCTAAGGAAAACCTGGGACTTTTTGATCGATCTTAAATTGCTAATTTTACCTTCGCTCAGAAGTTATGAAACCTATACGGACGCTGCCGCCTACGTAACTTCTAATAAACTTTCTCGACATTTTTCTTATTTGACTAAACTGAGAGCAGCTGCTCTTCCCATAGATTTTTGTTAATGACTGCGCATCAAATGCTAACCTGAATTTAATGAGCCGTCACTGAAGCTGCCTCTCTTGCTTGTAGCACGCGCTGGTTCCCGCTTAATTTCAATTCCTTCGGCAACCTAGTGAAATGTGATGCGCATATGAGACATCTCGTGCCGCAGTTTCGTCACTAAACGTCGCAAAGAAAATACAGGCAGTGAGCATAACGATCATAACCCGCGCTCAATGTACTAAATATGGGAGCCACAAGAATTTAGCGTACGTTCCTCTAAAAAAATATGCAGGGCTCCTTGTAATCAACGGCGAATCCACTCACCTTGCTGGAAAGCAAAAAAAAAAAATAAAGAAAGTGGCGGGGGGACACGTGCTTGCTGTTGAACGCGTTTTGTTTTCTTGCCACATTTCACGAAAGGTCGAACCACCTGGTGGTATAGAACGTAGCTTCGCAAATATTACCATTTCAATTAAGGTGGCCGAGCGCATCTTTCGTTGACTCGATGCTGCTGGTGCGTGGGTGTTTATCTTTTGTAACCGAATGCCAGAAGCTTCTCAATCAGGAGAACAATTGCATGAGTCAGTGCCCCTTGCTTTTTGTGAAAAAGGTGCGCATCTTCGCATGCGATGTATGACGATGCGAGAAAAATTGACGGTGTCCAAATGCGCTCTCCAGCTACAATTGCTTCTGAATACCAGAAACTGATCTCAAAGGCTATGTTTTAACAAACAACATGCGCCAGAACTGATTACGGAGCCGAGAACAAGTCATGGCCGCTACGTCTTAGACAACACCTATAAACGAATCCGAGGGGCTCGATCGTTTTAGTTGAGTTGAATTGAATTGAATTCTGGGGTTTCGCGTGCCCAAACCACGATTTAATTAATGAGGCACGCCGTAGTGGAGGACTCCGAATTAATTTTGACCTCCAGGGTATCTTTAACGTACCCACAATTCACGGGAAACGGGCGCTTTTTACATTTCGCACTCAACGAAATGCGGTCGTCGCGGCCGGGATTCGATCCCTCGACCTCGTGCTTAGCAGCGCAACACCATAGCCACTAAGCCACCACGGCGGCTCTCAATTTTCTTTTTTTTTCTTTTTCTTTTTTGAAAGACAAGGCCTTCTTTGCTGAGTTAGGATCGATTTGGGGTTCGTGAAATCTGGATACCTGGCCATTTTATGCCTGGCAAATTAGTCGATTTGAGACCATGCAGTGCACGTAGGAGAACAAAAAAGGCGTCAACGTGAAGTTCGGAACGGAAAAGACGCACCCAGTTAGAGTGGAGCGACGTACGGAGCAGTAAATGATGCGCAATTAGCGAAAGAAATGCCGAAATGAAACGCAGATGCGCTTGTTCAAACGGCGCGTGCTTAAAATGTGAATCGGTAATGTGGCGCTACTCAGCGAAAAACGTGGTCCGATTCTGTAGACCGCGCAGTCTTATAAATGTGGGCCGATCCCGAAGATAGTGAAGTCTCAAATGAAAGAAATTTTTGTAAAGAAAAGTAAAGGTTAAGTAAAGGTATCTCATTACAGAATAAAATGGTACTGAAACAGTGTAAGGTGGCGGATACGTTAAGTTAAGGCGACTCAAGAGCGGTTGACATCGAAAAAAGAAATACAAGGTGTTCTGGGGGGGGGGGAGCCTCGCTTCCTTCACGAATAACAAACATGGAACAACAAACCACATGGTACACTAATGCGCCCCGGAAGACCTTGTCTTTCTTCGATGTCAAACGCTGTTGACTCACCGTGTTGTTTGTCGTCACCATTCAGAGTGACAGGCAATGAAGTATAGGGGAAGTTAACCGTTACATTTATTTGAAATGTAGAAATAATCAGGTAAAGGGAAATGAAAGCGGATGAAAATGGAGTTTGGTTTTACAGGAGAGAACCAAACCCACAGGTACTTCGCATTACGCATGCTGCGCCTCACGACGCAGAAGAAATTCCATCGTAAGAAATGTTAGCAGTTTCTTCTTTCTTTTTTTCTCTCAAAGACAACTACGCTGTTGCATAAAAATGCGGAACTTTTCCAGCAGGTTGCGATCTGTCAGCGATGGGCTACGGCTAGTATGTGGTTAATCTAGTCGAAAACGTAATTAACTGAATCTGCTGTGAGTGAACTCGAAAGCTGAGGGAACATTCATAACAGGGAAGCTTTCTATACTGCGAATAGCAGCAAAATATTTAAATGACAAGCCGCACAGACTCCTCAAAACCTAAATTAAAAATAATGATAAAATTAAAAAGAATTAGCGATATTCTCGAACTGCAAGGCCTCTTGCTTTTTTGAAAAAAAAACGCGAAATGTTTTTCTTTTTCTTTTTGTTTCGCGGAATTGCAGCGCCTTGCGGTGGATGGTAAATTTTTTATTCATGGAGAGGCACTGAAAACCAGTTCGACCATTCACAAAAGCGCAACGTTCTGATATCACAGTCAAGGGCCACTAAAATCCACTAGAAACAGAAACAATGGCACACAAAATGCGCTATAGAAATCCGCAATTCGTTAGACGCGCACATTTGCAACTGGACACACCAAAAATCATCTAGACCTATAGTAAAAAATCTGCTCGAACGGCAACAAGGTACGCAGCTATTTCTGCAGCTTCGTCTCGCATTAGAAGCGATCACGTGGGGAGATTTTCTTTATTTCATTCTCTCGAATGCATGCGCCACTTCACTTCCGTTTTGATTCAAAACAGCGATAGTATTGCGGCCAGCCTACTTCTTCAATCATAAATAAAGCGCAAGTAGGAATGATGCTCTTATGCACGGTTCACTGGCAATTACCTGAACTGCACAACGAAATAAGCTCAAGAATTCCTTCGGGCTTCTTAATTTCACCTCATGGCTCTTTCCAAAATTGACGATTCGGTAAACCCTTTATTATAAGAACACCCCCTGCATCCTGCATCAAACTCTAGCCGATCGATAAATCTAGTATTTTCGTTCAGGCATTCCCCGAACTGAACGCGCTTCGCTGTACACTTGGCGTCATCAAAACTGCATTTTGCATGGAACGACGGTCCTTTTCATACGCCCGAGAAGGCCCACATAACAGTTCTACTCAGACGGAATATCCAGATGGTAGATCCAATTTCCTTTTCCATAATTAAATGCATTCGGTAAGAAGATTCAGCCCACCGCATTTCTTGAAGGATTGGTGACGAATCAGTCCATCAATATACGTAATATTGCGACAATATCGTTCCTGGTGGTTGTATACCTCTTCGAAGCAAACGGAGGGAAGATTTACGACCAACTGCACAGTAAAAACAATTTGCACCCTTCCGGGTGATGGTTTTTCCCCGCGGTCAAAAGCTTTATCCTTAAGGCCGTAAAACGATTATTGTGCACGACAGTGAGCTCAAGCTACGCCTGCGACGGGAGAAGTCATAGTCGAAAAATGCGCATTAAATTGATGTGCGCCGAAATATCTGGCACGCGAATTCGACTGCGATAACTATGGAAGTTTACTTCACGAAGTTTCTGCTGTCGTCATGTTTACGGGCCACAGAAAGCCACGAAATAAGAAAAGTTTCATTTCTCTTTATCAATATGGTTTTTTACGTGCCAAAACCACGATCTGATTATGAGGCACGCAGTAGTGGGGGGACTCCGGAATAATTTGGACCACCTGGGGTTCTTTAACGTGCACCTAAATCTAAGTACACTGGTGTTTTCGCATTTCGCCCCCATCAAAATGCCGTGGCCGGGATTCGATCCATCCCGCGACTTCGTGCTTTGCAGGCTAACACCATAGTCACTAAGCAACCACGGCGGGTTCTCTTCATCAACGATTCGCTCTTACACCTTAGGGAAGACGACGACAGTCATGTGGAACAAAAAATAATAATAATAAAAACAAAAATAAATAAATAAAGAAAGAAAAAAAAGCACACACCCTGAGGATACAAAAAAAAAGAAAGAAAGATCAACTTTACTGGATGTATGTGTTACAAGCGGCGTTCGCGACAGATCGTATTTGGATGTCTGTCTTCGCGCCCTTTCCTCTTCGCTCAGTCGAAAAGAAAAAGAAAAAAAAAACATGCGCAGCGCTGTTTCCATTTAAATCGTTGAGTACATACTACACACTAAGTAGCAGTCCTGAAAGCCAACGTCACCGTAATACTGCCGAATACGCCGTTACACCAAATAAAAATGAAACACCTGCACAACGCCTGTCTCGACGAAGTTATTTTTGGAAGGACTTTCCTATTCTGGCAGTTGTTACAACAGGCGGTGTGACTGAAAATAACTCTCGACATGACGCAACAGCCACGTAGTGATATTTATTCGCGCAGTACCTCTCGTAATATCTGGCGACACACACAACGTCATATGTCACGGACCGGACTACTATACACTGCGTACAGTGACAGAATAGCCTCTTTAATCATTCCCGTGCGACAAGTATTGCTCAGCATCTGTTTTCCGACTTTTGGCTTGGGGTCGAAGTGTTCACGAGAAAAAATAAATGAGAATCATTTCCTCCGTAATACGCAACGGCACGTGCACCCGATAAAGCCCGACGAGCATTACGTCAGCGATTCATGGGCCCAAAATTTCAATGTTCGATTATTCGAAATAGGAAAGATCCCCGCTTCCCGGACAGTTGATGTATAGTAGGCCAGCCTCGGTAAACAATCCCGAGCTACGCTTCCTCGTATCGGTCTTCATCGCGCACGAAAAAAAAAAAAAAAAAAACGAAAAAAAAAAAAAAACCGCGGATGCCATAATTGCGACACACGGAGACCCGCCGGTTCAACTCTTCTTCGATCAGTTCCATTGATCTCTTCTTCGCATTTTAGCCGCGCATTAGGCTCTTCCTTCCACCGCTCGGTCGGGCACATGTGAATGGGCACCGTCACGGTAGTCAGGACCCGGGGTGGATACCCAAAGAAAAATAAAATCATTAGAGCTACAACTACATTCTCTTTTATCTGTCGAACGCACCGGGTTACGCCACGACCTATTTACTTATTCTTAGCCGAGGTCAATTTTTCTCTTTACGCTCACCACTGTTGCCTCCGTCCTGATTACTTCCAACCTCGCTTCTCACATCTTCGAGCGAAGGAGACGAAGAAGCTCGCCCGGGCTGATCTTTCAGCGAAGTGTTCGTTGGAGCGGAAGAGTAGAACGGAAAGCACGTCTCCGTCAACTAAAGTACAATGAAAGGGGCCACACGGCAAAGCGAAAAGAATGGGTGGGAGTAAAAGGAACCAAAGGGGAACGGCTTCCTCCCTTATCGAACGGCGAGGAGTCAGTAGTTGCTCTTCCTTCTTTTGGGTGGTGAAATGCACGGGCGCTATCACACACACAAAGCGGAGAAAGAAAGAAAGAAAGAAAGAAAGAAAGAAAGAAAGAAAGAAAGAAAGAAAGAAAGAAAGAAAGAAAGAAAGAAAGAAAGAAAGAAAGAAAGAAAGAAAGAAAGAAAGAAAGAAAGGAAAAGTAGTCTCCTCTAAGACTAAGTTCACGTGGTCGTCGGCGTCGCTTGAAAGGACGCGTAGAATTCTTTTCGCGGTCATTTCGAAGGTATATGTGCCTCGTAAGTTGCTTCTTCATACAGCGCAAGAAAAATAATGGGAGAAGCTTTTCGCAGCCCATTTTCCGATTCCAGGCAGTAAATTAGGAGAAAGGGAGAAAGAGCGAATGAATACTGAATCCATCCAAGTTGTATGTCAACCCGCCGTGGTTACTTTAGTGGCTATGGTGTTGGGCTGCTAAGCACGAGGTCGCGGGATCGAATCCCGGCGATGGCGGCCGCATTTAGATGGGGGCGAATAACGAAAACACCCATGTACTTATATGTAGGTGCACGTTAAAGAACCCCTGGCAGTCCAAATTATTCCGCAGTCCCCCACTACGGCGTGCCTCATAATCAGATCGTAGTTTGGGAACGCAAACTGCATAATATCTTTTTTTCGTATGTCAAAGTTACACTTACAAAGCTACTGGATATCTCAAGCTCGCCTGCCTTTAGCTGGGGGCGTCCGTCTGTAAAAGAAAAAAAAAGGAATAAAAGAAATAAAACTGTCCAAAACCCAGGCTTCGGCTTCATCCTCTGGCCGCAGAAGCGGAAAGCAACCAAATAAGCCACTATAGAGGTTACGAAGTGTTGAAAAAGCCACTAAAACAAAATAAACAACAGAAACCAGATGGACAATCGAGATCGCTTGCTTGTTTTCGTCTCGTCTACGTTGTTTCTCCGCACTTGCTTAACCCATCTTGCTTCGTTCATTAAGCCCTCGGCCATGATACGATGGATGCACTTCGTTATGTCGCGCCAAAAGTAATATCTACACCTGCCGATATAGTCACAAGCTGGTGACGCAGTGCAGGGAACTACGCGTGAGTACAGACAAAAGAAGGCAAACGAAACCATGGTACGCTTATATACGTTCAGTTGCCAGAGTTGCCAACAGAAAACTGTTAGAGGTTAAGAAGTTATATATCAGTGTCACGCCCGATGGCTTTTCATCACAAGGCTTTTCTTTTCTCCACACCATCTCCGTACAGAAGGGTTGTACAAGCCTTAGTTTGCCGCACACTGACAATACTAATGAGACATGTTTTTTTTTCTTGTTTTTTTTTTTTTTTTTGGGGGGGGGGGGGGGAGTTGCCACGAGGGGCATTCATCCACTCCGCAAAGAAACTTCTTCGCGCTTGCGGCCCTACTGACCATGCATCTGTGGACACGTACCTAATGCTACAGCAAAGATTGTCATCCAACTGAGGGTAACACGAAGCTACACGGTAAACTTACAGTCGACAAAAAATTAACCTCTGCCCGAAATTTGAACCTGGAACCAAGGCTCGGGGATCGAACCCGGGAATTGAGCAGCCGAACCGGGGTGCGATTCTAGGACCAGGATGAATGTATTTTTAAAGCTTTTTGTTTGAGAAACCTGTATGGGTTTTCTTAGTAGTATCGTGCTATCCTACGGTGTAGGAATTTTTTCCTCTAATAAATCTTCACCTACCTCGAGAGAGAGAGAGAAACGAGAAGGGAAAGGTAGGGAGGTTAACCAAGGACGTGCCCGGTTGGCTACCCTACGCTTGGGGAGAGTGAAAGGGGAAGGATAGATAAGGAGCGTGAATACAAAAAAAAAACACACACATAAAGAGTCAGTTATTCACACAGTCAGTCGCAGCGGAAGGTCCACTGTCACAAGCGCTCATATAGTCCAGTCTCCTTCAAAAACTGAAGAGCTTTTGTGGCCTTTCGCATGCAGGAATGCGTAGGCCATGGTCCCAGAATCTTTTCCTCTGACAGCACTCTGCTATCTAACATGCTGAGTTGAGTTTGAAGAATCCGTCGTTGAGCGTCAAAAGCTGGGCAATGACACAGAAGGTGCTCTAGCGTCCTCGAGGATTTCCGAAGAACTCATTTGTCAGCTATAGCTAAGAGCCAGCGATTCAACTGCGTGTGCACAGGGTAGCTAAGTATAATTTCTCATGTAGTTATACTTCTAGCACGGTGTCAATGTCGATGCTATGTCGTAGTTGAGTATTGCGAAAAAAATGGGTGAAGATCCGAGAAAAGAGGAAATCACGGATGAGCCCAGTAATATTGGAACGTGGAAACGAGTTTTGCGAACTAGAAGTTTGTAAAAGAATAGCAACCCTGTTTACCTGCTAAACTGATGGTTCATACTTCCATTCTCGTCTCGGACGACGGCTCGGTCAAAGAACCATTTGTACAATAAAGTTGATCTCTCTCTCTATCTCCTCCATTCTGATGTCTTGTCTAATTGTGCGAGGTACCTGATCGCGAGCCGGTACTAACTTACCCAGAAGACTATTGTTATAGAAGCGCCACATCTACGAACATTTGCCAAATGTTTTCTCTCGAGCTGTGCAATTACGTTCTTTCGTTTTTCATCCTCGATGTGCGTTTGGTTGCCTTCGGCCCTGTGAGCCATTCGGCTGGTAGCACTTTTTTTTTTTTTGCTACTATGTTTTTCAGCCGCCTACCTCACAAGTAACTACAAGTATTTCCAGGCATGAACATCGAATATCCCTGTCGTCAGAAGAACAACATGCGCTTTCCAGTGTGCGCAGAATGGAGGTGAATTTTGTCTTTTGTCATCTAAACGGCCAACCCACATAGATCGCTCAGGTAAAAAAAAAACTCATTTTGTTTTCAATTTCATCAAAAATTGCCACGAGAGAAGCCTGCTATTAACGATCTCAGGTCACCGACATCGCGAAAGAAGCATTTCTTCCGTTAGACCTATCATCGATGAGCCTGCTGATAAAAAGTTCGTCGCCAAACTACAGTTCGATTTCAACACAACACTCAAGCTTTTAAGTGCTCGACCGTTCTTTTCATCGCGCTCAGGGGGATCAAAGACACTAGCCTAACGGTGGCCATCTAGAACTACGTCAGGGAACTCATCGAAAACAATCACCGCGGGAGAAAAGTAATTATTGGACCCAACCGTTGCCAGAGCATCGAGACTTCAAAACAGCCGCGTGCTAGCAGGTGAGCAAGTGTTGAAATGCGGAGGGTCAGTCACTAGAAACTTCTGCTGAATTTCCTTTCCATGCCGGTTGTGCCCGGAAATAAGTGAGGTCGCTCATGAAACCTATACAAACCATTGGCTCCAACAAGTCGTTTGTACTACTCCCCGGTGCCCTGTAACGTTGGTTTTGCCTTTCACAACCCAGGCAGTGAGAGTGAAGGGCAGGACATGCAAACCAATGAGAAGCTGATAACTAAACCGACAAAGAAATCGTGGTTTCGCCCGAAAGGCGAAGCATCGATTGCGATAGCAAATGATTAGACAGCTATGCGAAGTAAGGATAGTTGTTTTATCGGCTGGATAAACCTGTAAACATTCGCTTACTATCAAAATTAACAAGCATGGTGTCACGCGCGCACAAGCAAACATCAACACCATCTCACTCGATGACCGCGGACACTCGCTGTTAAAACGCTGGCGTAAGGAAGCGCCGCAGCAGCAGCGAGCGAATTGACCTTCGTGCTGCCTCTCGCTTCAACGCGAACTAAAGCGGCGAGAACAACTCTGTCCTCATCGCAGATCCACGGATTCAGCGGCCGTGGCAGATCACTTTGCGATGGAAGACGGCACGCTTCCTCCCCGCCTTCTTCCCTTGCGTGTGCGAGATCGAGTAACCATGGTTGGCTCACCCTCGCAGTCTTTCACACGCACACACAGCATACGGCGCGCGGTCACGATGTTATCGCGCTTGGACTTTATACGGAACATCACGGCGACGCCGACGGCGGGAATGCGCCTGGAGTGTTCATATAATTGCTATCACAGTAAAAAAGGAAGGTCCTAAGGAAGGGTTTGACGATTGGTGGTGATTGTCCTATAAAGGCCGGGTAAACCTAGCCATAGGGCCGCATTCACTCATCCTGAGCGTCACTTTCGGGTCTCGAGGATGTGTCGCCGTATGTCTATCAGTACCGTGACCCGCAAAAATGTGCGTAAAAGGTGTGATCCCTCATTACGGGATATCCGCTGTCCTTTCGCGGTATATAGTTCTACATGAGCATGAGGAGACCCTTTTTGTATTGTTAAGCAGCCTATTTATCGCGACAGTAATTACACGAACATGCGAACAGGAGGCCCAGTGCCTTTGGCTCCAAAAGCGACTAAGTCTAAGTCAAGAGGGCGCACCATCACGTTCCACTCTATCGACTTTGTCGGATCCAGGGCAGCGTTCTGGCTATATCTGCTGGCAGTATTGTTATGCGCCCACGAATTAGAGCTCCTGCTGAGAAGATGTGTGCATAGCACATTGCGGTAAACGTCAAGCTAAATTTATGTAATCCTTTCTTTGGGCACCTACCTTCGCCGATGGTTTTCCTTCGGTCTCATCTCGAGCACCAGCACCATTGAGACGCCTTCAGCGCAAACCTAATCCTTGTTTTCACTTTCAATGCGAAACTGACACTTCGGGCGAAAGCGAAATTTTTTTTACAGCTCAGCTGTTAAGGCTAGGTTCCAGGAGATCGCGTCCGTAGACCGACCGGCGTGTACAACAATTTCGGCTCCATGTGCGTGGCGGTTTCCCGCCAGCTGTGCCTTAGCACAGGTGCCAAAACGGATGACTAACATGACTGATAGGTGATGGCATCAATAACATCACATGGTCGTTAGTTACGTCACGATTAAGGCTAATAAAATCACGTGTGGCGCATACGCGCATTGGATATGCGGGTATGAGCCAGGGGCAAGACAGAACGAACGAACGAACGAACGAACGAACGAAGGAAGGAAGGAAGGAAGGAAGGAAGGAAGGAAGGAAGGAAGGAAGGAAGGAAGGAAGGAAGGAAGGAAGGAAGGGAAGAGATAAAGAAAGAAGGTAAGAAAGAAATCCCGTGTGGCACATACCCGCGTTGGATATGTGGGTATGAGCCACCGAGAGCAGGAGCGGGACAGATCTCACAGGATCCTTACGCTGCCGTGCAGTGTGCCGCGGCTATATGAACGCTCTGACTCATACGCTAGTCTATGACGATGGGCGGACTTGGCGCAGCAAACGCACTACTTGGCCATCCCGCCGGGCGAAAAGAAGACGCCCGTGTCGAACATGTCTTATTGACGAACATGCCGAAGACGCTCAATATATTCAATAATGATAATACATAAATTCACTATAGCAATATTCGCTACAGCAGACGCACCATAGTCACAGCTTCGCTGGCTTCCATCTTCATAGTAGTGGAAGGGCTCTGAATTTTCTCTCGACATAGATGTGTTGGCAGAATCAGATGAAGTTACTACCTGTCGCTCACTATACGTTGCACTCACATCAGCAGAGAAGCAACGCAATGGACCATAAATTTCCGAGGTGATGTGCAGGCCACTCCTGCTCGTTCTCTGTAATGCACGGTGGCTTTTCTGCCGTTAAGACCCTCCACAACGCAGGGATAATGCGGCCGGTGACCAAAGCGATTAGAGTGGCAACGAGCTGGTGACTCGTCGGTGCACTCGCTGTTTGTGGCGTTGAAAACGCTTCGCAGGGCACGAGCATTTGCTCCTTCATTACCAGTGATGCCAACATGAGAATATTACTCAGACTTGTTATTATACCCTTTGTCGGACAGCTGCTTAACTGATGCTACATATAGTGTGAGTCGCACCAGCAGCCGGTTGTGGAGTGCCCCAGCGTAGCCTAAACTAGCGGTTCACTTCTAGATCTCTTGAAGCGCGCACATGAAGCGCGCACGCGGCATGACCATGCGTGAAATTATGGCTTCGTTGTCCTGAATATTTTTCTCTCTAGCGATGGCTATCAAATCCACCTCTTGACCACTCTACACTGTGAAATAATTTACACCCTTTTTTCACTTTTAAGCGTGTATATTATTTCACAGTGCCGACAAGTGTTATTAGAGAGTTTTAGAATAGGGGCCCCAAAAGCTTGGTGCCCCCAAAGACCTTTGCGAGTGTTAGCGTTGGGGCATGCAGGGGTGAAGAGTTTTAGAATAGGGCTTTGCGTTTGCGAATAGCGTTTCGCGCTTGTAGCGCCACTATGGTGTCAAAGAAAAACTATTATAAATATTAAAATAAACTATACCATTTTATGATAAAAAGACCAATTTTTACTTTCGTGTTCTTCCGTTTATTTAAAATTTAGAGGTTATTCTATTACCAGCAAGCGATTTGTCGCGCCTAATTTTGAGTATAACCAACTTTATGTGCCTTCACCAGCCAAGCTAATTCATGTTAGGCCTACGAACCATGAAATCGACAATTGAATTTGGAATCAGTGGCGTCTAATGAATAAACCTTCATTACACACGTTAGTTGAGAGAAAGCGATCACCGCAGTCACTTCTCCTAGCTTACGAACTTCACGTGTTATCACGAATCAAGCCCAATTTGGTGCTCGGTTAGAGCCGTCGCTTCGATGGACGCCGCCATGTTTGTTGACGCAAAGCTTTGGAGCAGCTTTTGGGGCTCCCGCTAAATAAGTAAATAGCGTACCCGACGTAAACCCCAAAAGCAGCTTGCGTCTCGCGCATGCTCAGTGGCTTCAGCGCTATTTCCTTGGGGCCCCAAAACGTTTGGGGCCCCTATTCGAAAACTCTCCATTCGCATCGTACGAGACAGCGGCTGAATTCGAATCATGGCGTTCTGTACGGCACTCCTTTCTACAGCGAAAGCTGTATACGGGCTAAGCAAAACGAAAAACCGTTCGTCCTATGTTTCCCTAAACGTCTTCATTGGCTGCGCCATCAGTTACGTCGTTCTCTACGTCGAACCCAAGCGCACGCGCCATTGGCAGCGCCGTTAGTGACGTCGTTAGCGACCGCGGTGCCGCCATTGCCACGTTCACGCTGCTCTGCCCGCGACGCCGTCTCCTCGGCTCGCCGTTGTCGCATGCGTTCGATATCTCGAGTTAGCTCGGCGTCGTCGTTAGCAGCATCCACCCGCCATTGGCGCTTGTGTTCCGCTAGAAACACAAACATGTAACCAATAATTAAGAAACGCTTCAATACAGCGTAGGAATTAACCCACTGCTAGACACCGGGGCCGCACGTTTCAGCTTCGCTGGTTAACCATCTGTACGGAGTGCTTGGACGGTCTTTTATTGCGATAGCAATTATATGGACACTCCAAAGCAGATTTCTGCCGTCGGCGTCACCGTCGCCGTCGCCGTTGCCGTGAGGTTCCGTATGACGTCAATGGAGATGAAATCGTCGCCGCGCGCCGCCGAACGCTGTATGTGCGAGTGAAAGGGCGCGAGGGACGCGCTCTTTCACGGGGAGTGAACCCACGGCGGAGAACAAACGCGCGTTCTGCGCCGCGCTTCCGCAAGGGCTGCAGAAGTAGGCGTCTCGTTCCTCCTTTAGAATCACCATATATGTAGAGCAAACGCGCCTTCTTCCGACGCGCGAAAGGCGCTGAGGGGGGGGAGGCAGGTGACTTTTAGCTGCGGCACCAAGTGCCCATTTATATCAGTGACTTTTAGCTGCGGCACCAAGTGCCTATTTATATCAGAGGCTCCGGCAACAGTCAGCAACGCCGCACGCATTTTGTGCGAACGCGGGCAAAACGCCGACGGCGTCGACATTAGTTCTGCGTGTTGCCGGTGCTCCTGCATGTCCAAGTTTATACAGCTGATAAAGCTACTATCATTACTCCGTATAGCTCTCTACAAATTTGCTATCGCAATTGATGCTTCGCCTTTCAGGTGAAACTGCGACCACTTTTTTTTCTTTCTTTTTTTTTTGAAGTTTGCAATAAACAAAAGTCAACCCAGACGTACATAAGGCTAGACCAGGCCGCAACTAAACACGAAATTGAAGTTTTTGCGGAAGATCATCTGAAACATAGTGACAAATCCGCCCATGCACTCCTTGAGGTGATTTGAGAAGGGTACATACGCGCGGTCCAGGGCTAGAGAACGGGCCTCCGGAGGCCTAAATTGCTTAAGGCGCCGCCCATGCAAAGTTTGACACCAGGATAGTTGGAAATTGACGATGAAGCGCACTGCACGGACGGAGAACGAAAAGGAAGCGTTTGTCTCTGTCGTTCCTTTCGGTCCTTTATCCGCACATGCGCTGGTCACATCATCGTAGTACATGCATTGAGAGGTCACAATTATTGTCTTAGAGCATCCAAGGCGGTTCCGCCCGCTGCCTTTGTTTCGTACATTTGAGGCCGAGAATGTGTAGAGAATTAAACACAACAGTAAAGTAATATCGGGACCGAGTGCATGCTCTTCGGAAAAAAGCTTTTGTGAGGTACAGACTTGCCCAACCGAAAGCTCTATCCCAGCAGCGCTTCGGACTCCAGGAGACGCAATCGGAGAGATGGGACCTAATGCATGGCCTCATGGATGACAATTTCGACTTGCGCAATTTTTACAGCGAAATCATTATATGCCCTATTACGCGGAAATCCGGCGTCGTCGGCATTTTATTGCACACTTGGCGCACTTTTTGTCACGATTTAGATAGGTTTATGAAGAATTGTGGCAATTGTCCACCGGAGCGCACGACAGAACTCAATGCAATCGCCGCACCTACTAGTAGTGGTCCAGTGCCGTCAGTGCCGTCGCAGAGGAAGGGGCAGTATGGGAAAGTTGGCATGATGTGCGGCGTCACAGTCAGCTGTGGAAGAAGACGACGAACGCGCGAACACTAGCACGAGTGCGTCTCTGTCACAAGCAAATCCTGGCTGTTCGGCGTGCCCGCGACCGGGCCGGTGGGCTAGACCTGCCGGTCCCGACGTGGGACTAGCGGGGTGCGCGACGAGTACGCGTCCTCGCCGGACCTCTTATAAAAGTTATTTCACTCACTCACTCACTCACTCACTCACTCACTCACTCACTCACTCACTCACTCACTCACTCACTCACTCACGTGACATGTGCAATCAGGCCCGCACTTAGTAAGCCATGAGGATATAGATTATAGAAATAGAGAAATCAAGGTCTATCGCGGAAAGTGACTGGCTACAAACAAAATTGGGTGTTTATTTATTTATTTATTTATTTATTTATTTATTTATTTATTTATTTATTTATTTATTTATTTATTTATTTATTTATCTTTGTTGGAATTGCCTACAGCACCAAGAAGGCATTACTGTAGGCAGGTTACATTGCTTGCCAAATTGAAAGAAAGCGACAAACAGCGACAAAGTGACGTATTTCAATATATATTAAACAGTTAATACTGGAAACGATAACTATTGCTGCAGGAGATTAAAAAAAGGCATCAAAGAGTAACCACAATTAACGCATCCTGTACAACTAATTATCAAAGAAGTTAAGAAACAATACAGATTTAAAAGCATATTTTGAACACTGGTTAGAAAATTGGGGGCAACAACATTTTGACGGGGTAACGCATTCCATTCGTCAATCATGCGAGGGAAAAAGGAATAATTAAATGCGTTAATCCGACACTTGTGCGTACATTTTTTTTTTACTATAGTCCCTCCTGCTGGAAATATAATGTGGTGCTGTCAAATATTTGTCTTTATGACAGCCTATTTGGTGGGGGTCGATCTGAAAAAAAAAATCCGGCAGATCCCATGCCCTGTGGGAATCGATGTTATGCGAAGCAGTGTGCGGGGAGCCTACCAAGTTAACGAAACGACAATGAGAGCACCAAGATGTAGGCGGCTCTTTCATGATCTACATGACACGCATATCATGACATTCATGTCATGAGTCCTCAGGAGTCCCTCTAGCTACACCTACGAGACCTTAAGTCGAAAGCCTTAGTCATGCTCATGACTATGACTTCGACCATCAATTTTTAGCCTTTTCCTTGACTTAGTACCACATCCGAACCCATTAAATTGCTTTTATTGCGATAGCAACTATATGGACACTCCAAGCGGATTTCTGCCGTCGGCATCGTCCTCGCCGTCGCCGTCGCCGTCAGGTTCCGTATAAAGTCCAACGGCGATGAAATCGTCGCCGCGCGCCGTATGCTGTATGTGCGAGTGAAAGCGCGCGAGGGGCACGTGCTTTCACGGGGAGCGAACGCATGGCAGAGAGCAAACGCGCGTTCTGCGCCGTGCTCCCTGAAGGGCTGCCGAATTAAACGTCTCTTTCCTCTTTTACAATCACCATATATATAGAGCAAACGCGACTTCTTCCGTCGGGCGAAAGGCCGTGGGAGGACGGGAGGGAGGGATGGGAGGCGACATTTAGCTGCGGCACCAAATACGTATTTATATAAAAACGTTGCGAGGCGAAAAGGTGGTAAAGACTTCCGACGCTGCTCGACGAGTGTGCCGTTCTGATCTCGTAGAAAAATTGGGAGGACGCTTAAGCTTCGCTTTTAAGAGTGGAACGCGATAGCGTTCAACGATCCCTGATTGCTACTCATGGTTCCCGACGACTGCAGCTTATGCAACCGTAATGGATACTGGCAAACACTGGCGGCGAACGCTGTGCACGTAGGCGAGCTTTCAGGTGGAAACCCGGCCTCTTGCGTAGGCCGATCCCGGAGATAGTGCACAACCGCGCCAAAGAAATTACATAATTTTCAGGTTTCCGTATTTGTTTCACACTTTTAATATTTCAGTCTGAGAAGATTTAACATAAAAGGCATGCCCTGTGGGTATTTTGTTTCATGACATTTGCTTGTGGATTGTCATTCTCAAAATTCCGAGGAATAGCTTTGCCAAGAATGCAAGACAAGATATGAGCAACATTAATGAGACAATGGTGTGGCATACATAAACGTGGTTGGGGATGATTTTCTCGGCCGCGGGCGCCAATGCCGACACCGACGCCGGATTTTCTGCAGCACAGGGGCCCTGCTCGCTATGGCGTTAAAACCTACGAGCCACCGCCAGAGGCACCGGCAACAGTCACCAACGCCACGCGCGTTCGCTGCGAACGCGGGCAAAACGCCGACGGCGTCGACAACGGTTCTGCGCGTTGCTGGTGTTGCTGCATATCCAAGTTTATACAGCTGACAAAAATGTTATCCTTAACTCCGTATAGCTCTACTAATTGGCTATCGGAATTGATGCTTCGCCTTTCGACTAAGGCCTTATAAGGTCCCGTCGGCATAGCTAAAGGGACTCCTGAGGACTCGTGACATGAATGCCATGACATGCATATCATGTAGGTCATGAAACAGCCACCCATGTCGTGGTGCTCTCATGGTCATTTCTTTTAACTTGGCAGGCTCCCCGCACACTGCTTCGCATGATGATGACGATAAGAATGTATTTATTTTAGGATGGCTCGAACCTATTATAACATCGATTCCTACAGGGCGTGGGATCTGCCGGCTTTTTTATTTTATATTATACTAGAGATATACGGAACATATGTTTTTTCAAGCGCAAATCAGATAAAAGATTTATGCTAGATGCAGAACTGCATTGCGCCACGTAGGCTTCTAATGCAAAATATTATGATTAAAAAATATCGTAAAATAATTTGCGTAGATACTTTGATGCACCATGTAGGTTGAACAAAGTGGTATGTCGTGGCCCTTCCGTAACGATTGGCTCCAACGACGGTGCGTCATGTCGTCTTGCACTTATTTTGACGTTGCATAAAAACGTCTTTCCATTCTATGTACAACAGTTCTGTGTACAAAACTTTCGGCAGGCATACTTAATGCTGCTTACATGTGGGAATGCGAAAGCATTCTACTCTCTTTGATGAAATGTCTTTTTATTGCGATAGCAATTATATGGAAACCCAATGAGGATTTCTGCCATCGGCGTCGCTGTCGTCGTCACCGTCGCCATGAGGTTCCGTATGACGCCAACGGCGATGAAATCGTTGCCGCGCGCCGGACGCTGTATGTGTGAGTGAAAGGGAGCGAGGGACGTACGCTTTCACGGGGAGCGAACGCACGGCGGAGAACGAAGGCGCGTTCTGCGCCGTACTCCTTGAAGGGCTGCAGAATTAAGCGCATCTTTCCTCCTTTACAATCACCATATATATATATATATATATATATATATATATATATATATATATATATATAGAGAGAGAGAGAGAGAGAGAGAGAGAGCAAACGCGACTTATTCCGTCGCACGAAAGGCCGTGGGGGGGACGGGAGGGAGGGGAGGCGACGTTTAGCTGCGGCACCAAATGCGTATTTATATAAAAAAGTTGTCGCAGTTTCCCCTGAAAGGCGAAGCATCAATTGCGATAGCAAATTTGTAGAGAGCTATACGGAGTAATGATATTAGCTTTATCAGCTGTATAAACTTGGACATGCAGTAGCACCGGCAACAAGCAGAACTATTGTCGACGCCGTCGGCGTTTTGCCCGCGTTCGCTCAAAATGCGTGCGGCGTTGGTGACTGTTGCCGGAGCCTCTGATATAAATAGGCACTTGGTGCCGCAGCTAAACGTCGCCTCCCTTCCCTCCCCCTCCCCCAAGGCCTCTCGCGCGTCGGAAGGAGGCGCGTTTGCTCTACATATATGGTGATTGTAAAGGAGGAAAGAGACGCTTACTTCTGCAGCCCTTAAGCGAGCACGGCGCAGAACGCGCGTTTGTTCTCCGCCGTGCGTTCACTCCCCGTGAAAGCGCGCGCCCCTCGCGTCCTTTCACTCGCACATACAGCGTTCGGCGCGCGGCGACGATTTCATCTCCATTGACGTCATACGGAACCTCACGGCGACGGCGACGGCGACGGCAGAAATCTGCTTTTGAGTGTCCATATAATTGCTATCGCAATAAAAATCACAAAATATCCACGAAGTGAATGATAATGAGTGGGCGAAGCACCGGGGGATCATTCGGGTAAACAACAGCTACGGACGAGAAATAAAGAGAGCGCGCGTCGGGAACGAGAGAGAAAATTACACCATCTTCCCGTAGGGGAACCCTGAATAGTATGCGAAGCAGCCATGGGGTCGACTCAAGGTAGTTTTATCAGCTGTAAAAACTTGGACATGCAGCAGCACCAGCAACGCACAGAACTGTTGTCGACGCCGTCGGCGTTTTGCCCGCGTTCGCACCGAACGCGCGCAAAGTGGAACCGGAACCGGAAGTGGAACCGGAAGTGGAAGCGGAACCGGGACGCCATCAAGTGAACACTTCATAAAACTACAGGTGGCTAATACTACTACTACTACTACTACTACTACTACTACTACTACTACTACTACTATACTACTACTACTACTACTACTACTACTAAAGCGGAGGGAACGACCCACACCCTAAGGAGCTTCGCCCCTAAAACGTTGCGAGGCGAGAAGGTGGTAAAGAATTCCGATGCTGCTCGACGAGTTTCCCCTTCTGATCTCGTCGAAAACCTCCGAGCCACCCCCAGAGGGCCTGGCAACAGTCACCAACGCCGCGCGCGTTCGGTGCGAACGCGGGCAAAACGGCGACGGTGTCGACAACAGTTCTGCGCGTTGTTGGTGCTGCTGCATGTCCAAGTTTATACAGCTGATAAAACTGCTATCCTTACTCCGTATAGCTCTCTACTAGGTTGCTATCGCAATTGATGCTTCGCCTTTTGGGTGAAACTGCGACATTTTTCCTTGCGTTCCTTGCCCGTGCAAGCTCTTGCCTGTGGTCTAACTGCGCCTCGGTATGATCAAATCAAAACGCGCCAACCGTCTCATCACGCTCGCTTGCCCGCGAGGAGTTCGTAACTCGAAGGACTGCTCAGGGACGTTCAATTGGACATTAATTAATGCTTTTAAAGACGGTAGTCTTTCTTGGGCTACCTAAACGCGAAAAACTGTATCTGTCCGTCACTCGATCCAACCGCCCGGCCAAAATCAACCAAGCTACTATCACCGGTGGCACGCGGTCATACACGTCAACATTAAACAGCGCAAAGAAACCTCAGGCCTATTTATGGCAAAATATATGTACATAACCGTGATCCGCAGCGTTGCTTTAATTAAGAATACACATAGGACTGGTTTTTACGTTAGTAAATGTAACACCAACGCGTTAGAAATGGTGTCGAAAAGACGCTACGCGTTAAAAACAAGCCGACTGAAGCCGCGGCTCTGTAGCCGGCTTTAAGCTTACACTAATAAAAGGTCCCAACAGATGACGCGAGAGCAGGGCAAGCGCCGGAAATTTGAATTGAATTTAGCAAAACCTCCATTGCATCCATTATATGAAGGTGGCAGAGGGGAGGAGAAGAGCGTGAGGGATGAGAGGGAGGAGAAGAGAGGGCGGTACCTATCAGGGGCGGTAGATGACTATCGTTTGGTCGTCATATGAAGCGAAGCAAGTGGCCATTTTTTATTTAATACGTTTATTTTATACACTCATTACGTGGCTCCACCTACTCCCCTTTGGCTGCGCCGTCACGCGACGTGCCCAATGATGCACGCACTAGGCCACACCTTTAGCCCGCCAAATTTGTGCGACGTGACGTGTTCAATGACGCACGCACAAGGCACATCTTTAGCTATTCAGAACCGTGTAGCCGCCATGGCGTCGGGGAAGCGTGCTCGATCGTCTCACACCCCGCAGGCCCGGGTTCGATTTCCACCAAGGATATAAATTTACCAAATTCTCTTTGAACGCCATTGGTTGACTTTGTTCGCAGGAACCTCCCCGAGAAATTTGACATCAATCCGAGCATTCTTGACGTATTTTTACAGCGAAGATGTTTATCCGGACCCTGTGCTGTTGGTGTCGGACTTCGCTAAAGAGGGCCCATGTGACCTAGCGGGAGAGGAGAGGAAAAGAAGAGCTCAACAGGCGGAAAGCAGTTGGAGTAACCCCTTTCCCCCTGTCAAAATGCTGTGAGAGGATGCAGATGAAAAGGAGAACGGGGAGGGAGGTTGTATGAGGTAATTCGCGCCGTCCAATACTCGCTTTGGAGTGGGAGAGCATGAGGCGCGCCAACCAATGGCGGCGTAGAAGAAAACTAGGTCAACGGAGGAGTGGGGTGTGAGAGGAGTTCGCGTTAGCGTTGGTTGTGTAGCAGCACCAACGAGGCAACCCGCAGAGCTGCTGCCGACGCTGTCCGCGTTTCCCCGCGTTCGATCCGAATGCGGGGAAACGCTGCTACAGTTGTACGAGGAGTATATACGGAGCTTTGGATTAGTGGTTCCACACATTGCTTCTCAGCTACAGCTATAGGAAGACCACGAGTAGTGCGTACTTATGAGGAAGAAGCTGCTTACTGCGAGCGTCAGCGAGAGTTGGCGCGTGAATGGGCTCGTTGCTTGCTCTCATTACTGGCGCGCAAAAAAAGGGGAGGCGCAACTTGTACGCAAAAAAAGAAAGGCAAAATACACAGAGAAACCTCACGCGAAAAAAAAAAACACACTGAGATAATCACAAAAAAGCACTCGTACAGCACGCTAACCACGCGAAGCACACAAAAGCGAAAATGAGGTGATATAGAATGGAGAAACAAAAGATTTACAATATAGGCTTTTTGCGAAGTTTGACTTGCACGGTGTAACACTCGCATTAAAATTTTAGGCGAAGCATCTTTCGACGCGATGCCAACAGTTTCCAGCCGAGGCCATCTACGATGTCACAGCTTCATTCACAAAAAAAAAGAAATTATACTTGCCCGTGACAAACCTTGCAAAGCGCTTCTGAACACTTTCTAGCTTGTCAGTAACGATTCCGGTATACGCGGATCCCATGCCACGGATGCATACTCAACTATGGGCCATGTATCAGTAAAATACGATGTCTATTTTTTAAATAACTGTGGTGCATGCATGAAATTTCGCTAAAAGAAGTACAGCATTTGCACTGCCTTGCTTTTTATATTATCCACATGCACAGTCCAGTCCAGCGTATCAGTAATTACGACGCGGAGGTACTTTATCTGCCACTTGAACCATTTCTTCGTTCAAAAATATGCACTTTGTACTTTTTTTGCTCTCGTTGGTGACGAGAATGCGATAGCACTTTGCTGCCCTTAGATTCATCTTCCGTTTATCGCACCAAGAAAAAAACTTTGTTCAGGTCAGTTTTCAGAAGTTTTCGAAACCTCAGGCCTATTTGAGGCAAAATATACGTACATAATCCTGATCCGCAACGTTCATTTAATTAAGAATACACAGTGGACTGGTTTTTACGTTAGTAAATGAAAAATCAACGCGCTAGAAATGGTGTCGAAGAGACGCTACGCGTTAAAAACAAGCCGACTGCAGCCGCGGCTCTGTAGCCGGCTTTAAGTCAACAGTAACGAAAGGTCCCAACAGATGGCGCGAGAGCAAGACAAACGAGGGAAATTTGAGTTCAATTGAGCAAAACCTCCATTGCATTCATCATGGGAGGAGTGAGAGGGGAGAAGAACGTGAGGGATGGGGGGGGGAGAGGGTGTTACGTATCAGGGGCAGCAGAAGACTATCGTCTTTCGACGTCATTTGCAGCGAAGCAAGCAGATGTGCGGCGAATTTTTGTGTGAGCGAGAGCCTCGCACCCGGACACGAAAAATCCAGACCAACTAGAGGCTCGCAGCTTCGCTTTAAGAGATGCGTGATACGCCTGCTTTGCGGATGCAACGAAATTCTGCTTACGCGCACTGTCAACCTAACAAAACCCTGTCGATGGGCATGGTAGCGCGACGAGAGCCCGTCAGCTCTGGTTTTCAACGTGGCGAAAATCATTTCACATGTATTGTCAGCGTAAAGAACGCCCGTGCCGTGCGCGGTCAACGTACCGAAAGCCGCTTTGCGTGCAATGCCAACACAGCACAGGACAAACGACGTGTATTCTCATCCTAGCATTTGATTGTAAGCTTGCACGATATATGAGCTTCTAAAATTTTTGTTTCTATGCCAGTGATCTACGTTGTTTACGGGAACCTCCCTGAGAAGAAGAACCCGCCGCGGACACGGTTCCGAGACCTTGCCTCGAATCAGCTTCCTCGGCTCGCTGTACGGCCCAGAGTTGTGCTGTCAGGGTCGAACTCAGCAGTGCCGTCTTCCCGCGCAAGCGGAGGCTGACGGTGGAAGAGACGGAGGAATCGGCACTGTCCGAATTATCGTGGCACACCCATAACATGTGACTAAGCGTCCAACCTCGCCGCAGGATCTGCATCTGTTTGTAGTGTATGTGTCTGGATACCTGCCTGAGAATTGTTACGTTAATCCGAGCATTTGTGACGTGTTTTAAATGCGTAAGCATTTCTATGGTTGCCCAACGATAAAGCTGTCCGCGCGTCCGTCCGTCCGTCCGTCCGTCCGTCCGTCCGCCTGTGCGTCCTTCGCGTAAGACGATCGCTGTCAAGATAGAGCCAGCAGCAATGTTTTCGCCAGCTGTGGAAGAAGACGACGACGAACGCGCGAGCAGGGGCACGAGCACGATGGGCAGTTTGGACGGAGTAACCAGCTGAGCTGAGTAACCGGTTGGGCTTGATGGCTTAACATCGTAGATGGCTACAGCGCGGAACCGGCAAAGACGAAGCCAAGAGAGCCTGTGTCTGTGTACAATGCCTTTTGTGTGCCTCTCTTCGTCTCCGTCGTTTCCGCGCTGTAGCCTTCTACGTCTGTTCTAAGCTCGGGCCCAAGTAATGATCACCTTCCTTAATTTTTTGAGCTTGTATGCCCGCAGACTTCAATTACTATGCATTCGAATACTTATGTAAATTTCAGTGCGCTTGAAAAGATCTTACGAACGCACTGAAATTGACATAAGTATTATCTAATCAGATAGAGAATAATGAAGAACAAAAGGCCATACACTTTTTTATGTTTAAAAAATTATCTAAAGAAATCTCAATTCAATGTGCGCATCTCCAAGAGTGGTCGTCTAACCATTGGTATACAATGCGGACTGCTTTATAACAAGTGCCCTAGTAATTGGAGAGACTCTTAGTTTAGGGCCGTGACACTTAAAAAGAACAGTTGCAAATGCGAGGGACAGCTATGATTGTCAGAACTTCGAGGTTCTTTTTTTTTCTAAGGCCACCAACAGAAAGAACATTATTTTTGTTTTCTGAGAACTAAGATCATCCCGGCACAAATAAACGTTCAATCTCTGGTTCCAGCTCCCCGCGCATTGGCTAAGATATTGGAAGATATTGGAAGAGGTCTAGAAAGTCGCTTTAAGTCTAGTTTGCCCTATCACTTTCTGCCGCCAACTCTTGATGAATACCTTGAGGAGGTCACAGTTTCAAAGCTGGCACATGTAGTAAGCCAGCTCCCAATTCTCCGCCAGGTCCTGATTTCATTATTACGCCAAAATAAAAACGTAATTTAGCATATTGCCTGACGCATTGCTTACCATGGTAAATCACTTCATTAGAAATTCGTGGATTTCTCCACAATGGAGACTCCCAGAAACAATTCCACTATCAAAAAAAAAAAAGGCCCTGGTTTCGCCTTATGTAACATTCCGCCAATATTTCTTAGATCTAACCTAGTAAACCTCGTCGAAAGAATCTTACACGGCCGCATAGATCATTGCATCGTCTCCATTCTGTTTCTAATGAACTGCACATAGGACATGCTTCTATGGGATCGATGTCAAAAGCAATCACTTCAAACCACGTGACAATGCCCCACCATTCTACCACTGCGCCCATGTACAAGTTTTGCGATCCCTGTGCTCGAACGCGTTGAGTGTTCTCACCCACAAATGTTTTGTAATTTTTTTTTGTAATACCTCGGCTCGTATGTGTGCATTATTCTCAATACCACTCTTCTCAAGGGTAACCCCACTCCAATTATATCTGCAACTGTCTTTCTGATCTGTGGGCAATATACATCACGTAGTGTCAACATACTATATTCATGTCACGTAGGTGTATCAAACTGACCTCAGCGCACGCTAGCGATGTTCAGATTCTCACATAAATGCGAGAAGTATGTCTCGGTAAGGTTAGTTTGCCATAGCATTACGAAATGATGACAGATAACCGTAGCGAACGTCGGCGTCTTTCGGGCATCCGTGTCACCGTAGGAACGCCCTGACTTATGTATCAATGGCACCATGAAAACCGCTTGAAGTGGGACTCAGCTCATCCTCGATCTTCGGGCCACTGTACATGACTTGAAACACCTACAAGTTGCTCAGTTTTGACAGCAGTTCCCGCGAGATTGCAACACGCGCAAAAACCATCTCAAGGTTTTCCTCTTGACAAAATGTTCCTGTCGTAAATGCGCCTCAAAGCGCGATGGTGACTTCGAAGACTTCATTTATTTTGTAGCTGTGGCAGCTAACGCGCTCGTTTCTGTCACGTGAGCTGCGCCGTTACTGCGTTTGACGCACTCATCCATTACAAACTATTTCGACCACGCGTGAAGCCTTTCCTGTCAACTGCTCCATATTGTATCTTCACAAAGACTATTTTTTTTTTTTTTTTGGTGTGGCACCGGGTGTTTCCGAGACTTTGACAGACTAACTTCGACCGCAGTGTCACGAAGGCGCTCCTTGAAGAAATAACATCGCAGACAGGCCGCATGCAGTAAAACGGGGGAGGTCGACCACAGCCGTCAAAATTTAAAAGGACCCTTACTGAATACCATTTTACGAGCAGCGTTACACTCCGTGGCATTTTGAAGCACCTACGCCGACGAGCCACTGCCCCTAACTCGCGAAGGCCTAGCGACTTATTCTCACACCCACTATCCTCTTCTCCAAGAAGTCGGTCAGCGGATGTGCTCATCAATCCACGCGGGCACACTTGCGGTAAGTTTTTTTTTTCTTTTTTTTTTTTTGCCACGCCTTCGCGAGAAGACGAAAATTACAGGCTCCGTTATCTCGGGCGTGCCGCGTGGTCGAAGGCCGGGTCCCCCCCTACCGCGTGGGACGTGGATGGAGTCTTTCCGCGTCGGAAACTTGCCCAAAGCAGAGATTTTTGCCACCTAAAGTCGTAACACCCGTGCGAGAGTTTTTTTTTTTTTTTTTTTTTTTTTTTATGTGAGCTCGTAGTAGCTTTGATTGTTACGCACGATTGTATTTTGGGGGAGGTGATCATAAAGAATTCGTCGGCCCTTCCACTCCGTGAAGATGGTTAACCAGCGAAGCTGAAACGTGCGGCCCCTGTGTTTATCACTGGGTCAATCTTGAGGGTGCATTAAAGTATTTCTCAATTATGAGGTTACAAACACGTTCGGCTGCGACGGAGAGTACGACGTCACGGACGGTATGCCCGCATTCCACCGTTGTCGCTTGCACTCGATGTCTCGATTTTTCTCGGCGGCGTGGTTAGCAGCATTCGCCCGCCCATTGCCACTTGCGATTCTTCGAAATTAAATTGCTTCAAAATTAAACATGTCCGTTACGTAAGACAACGCATGTCTAATACCCCCTCAAGGAATGGCCCATACACTCTTAAACGCGGCCTCCCCATAACGACGACAGAAGAGAAGTTAAATTCTGCGCCAGAATGATTAATGGAAACGCAGCCAGCTGTGGAAGCAGACGACGACGACGAACGCGGGAGCAGTGCCACGAGCACATGCCGAGCACGACTATACGAGCCAACGAGCCAGCTGCGGAAGCAGACGACGACGATCGAGTCAGTGCTGATGATGATAGTTTTCCGCACACAGGCGATTTCGCCTAGCCATATACGATTTCACCTAGACATATAAAGCTTCGCTTAAAAGATTACGTTCCTGATCCACACAGCGGTGACAAACACAGTGGCTAGCGCTTTCTGAACGTGTCGTGGCTCCAGCTCCTTCTACAGGGGTCTCGTTGTGGCGTTAACGAAAGAGCGAAACACGCGTATAGCACGCGATTATGCAAATAACGGAGAAAAGCTAGTGCAGCGAATGTCATCTCCGACATATCTAAAAATAATTCCGCGGTGTGCGTTACACCATTTAGCGCTCGCTTATCTATGAGTTTGACGATAAGCACCCACGAGACGTGTTTATCTTTGAAGAAGCAAGCCGCCCGCTAGTAAAAAGGCATCCGTCATTTTATAAACCTTGCGTGAAACTTCACGAAAGCCGGGACATAGTCTTCCATGCACTCGGCCGAAGTCGGAACTGCTGTTGTCGATGTCGTTGTTGTTGTCATTGTCCTCGCACAATCGGGCTGATACCCACAGCGTGGAATTGGCCAACCCTGGGTGTATAAGACCTTACTGATATCGAAGGTAAATTTCTCTTGCAATTTTACGAGAACTAGTAAATTTATAGTGAAAGATGTACACAAAAAACGACGTAGTCTGAATTTTATTATACTATATCCAATAATGATAAAGGAAGCAGATTTAACTGGCCAATCGCTTGGGCTCAATAATAAATTCTTGGATGGTGGCACAAACATCCATGTGACTGTACACCAGAGTAGAAGCTCCAAATGAAAGTGCAAGAGGAATTGTGAGATCAAGCCAAATTTTGCGAAAGAAATTTTTGAAGATTCTTTTTCTCGGAATAGTAAAGCGGCGGCACGGCAGAAGTAAGTGGTTTATTGTTTCGTCCTCATCACAGAAAATGCAAAGGGGGAATGACTGAAACCAGGCCTGTGCAGGTGAAAGTTCAGAGAAGGAATCCGACAGGTGTAATTTGGTGAAGTTTACTTCAAGTCTGCGTGTATTGAATGATTCACTGCGCCAGGGATATATCCTTATAGGAAGTCTCGATAGTCAAGAGAAGCAGTTAACGTGGGATTAGACAAAGCTTGCTTCACAGTACGCGTGCGAAATCTAACCGCAGGGAAATAAACAGACGATGGTACCACAAGATTTTAAATCTCATTTCTAGGGAAGGAAGTCGTGATTCCTTGTAGAGCACGGCGTTTGCTACAAACTTTGGCAGCCCCAGACAAAAGCGAAGCGCGTCCCGTTCCAGCAAAACTAGTGGACGTAGTTTATAATCAGGGGAGCCGGCGAATAACACACAGCCGAACTCTAGTATAGGTCGGATATATAGATGCGGTAAATCATTATAAGTGTGTCTCCGCGCATACCCCATTGATAATTGCTTATCCTTTTCAATATCCCCATTGCACGGGAAGCTTTCGAAGTTATATGTTCAATATGTTCACGCCAGTTAAGATTTCCATCATAAATAATTCCAATGTACCTGACGTTTTCCACTTGTGGAATAGTGGAATGACGGTACGAAAGGGATATAATAACTCGGTCATGTGGCGGAAAGACAAGAACAACGCCCTTATTTACATTAAGGGTTAAGTGGATACTATCCAGCCAAGCTTCCAAGTCGCATAAGTATTCCCGTAAGTACTCGTACAGTGACTGAATATCATTTGCCGAAGCAAAAGAACGCTTTATCATCACCGTAAACGTACGTGCATACATTCTGATAACAAGGAATGGAGCTTAGCAAGGTATTAAAACAACAGCGGGGATAACACTGAGACTTGTGGAACCCCGCGCTTTTTGTCTGAATTTTCCTGATAAAATTCCACTTTGTGCACATTGAATAAAGCCTTTATTTTAAGGAAGGGGACGGCTCTAGGCCGCTGTTGGGGATTAGGTGGGAAAGGAATGTGGGTTCCCGGATTGTTGGCTGGGGCACATCTTCATCTCAGTCTTTGATCTCCCGCTTTATGCAGAATCAGGTGCATGTTCACTTCCGCCGCTCTCGCACGGGCTGGTCGACCCCTTCTACACTACTCGAAACAAGCCACTTTGTCTGCCATATGTCGCAATGGCTTTCTGTGTTTCAGGGTTAGTCTGTATTTCAATTCCTAGTGTTCTAATATCTCCGTGCAGTAAATGTTGAATGTTGGATCTCCCTTGTGAAAAAGCTGCACAGTTCCAAATGAGGTGTTGCAAGTCTGCTCTGCATGACTCCTGACAATGTGTGCATCGGGTATAAGTGTCCGCAGTCGTAGCTTGTCTGGTTTGGTGCCATTTCTCAAGTATGTGTGGTGTGTATGCAGCATTGGCCATAACCTTGTTCAAAAAAACCTCTTCCGTGCGAGTAAGGCCGCCGTTGTCAAACACATGTACTGGTGTAGCTTCTAATAGTCTCCGTTTACTATCTGCTTTTATTTTAGTGCGAATGTAATGCATCAGTGCTCTGCTAGGAGAGCCTTCGGCCAATATCTTTAGGTATGGATTTTGGTCAGCGGGGTTTGGCGAGGAAATGGAGTGTGGGGAGCTGTACGTGTAATCAAGCCCACCCGCTTGCGCGGCAACTGCGTGAGCGGCTGCGTTTCCCCCATCCGTGCCGGTGTGCCCCGGTGTCCATATGATTTCAACATTTGTCCCGTTGTCCTGTATTCTCTTTAGCATTTTTCTGGTGTCGTTGGCCACAGCATCATCTGTCGTAGGCACCGTTAATTCGGCCACCGCTTCGTACGAGTCAGTTAGGATCCGATAATTATTTCGCACATTCTGCTCTACAATGTCTCCCATGTCAATGGGAATGGTGTTGACCGCTCCCCATATAGCTAAGAGTTCTGCGTGCAAGGTTGCACCCCCGGGAAGCTGACATGTGTGATAGCCATTGTGTTGGGGTGCAGATGTGCTAACCCAGGCCATGCTTGCCATGTCGTTTTTGATTGCAGCGTCCGTGTAGATGTCAATGGTGTGCTGCGGCGTTCTTAGTTCTAATCTCTTTTCAAATATTTGTCTAGCTTCCACGTTTCGTCTGGCGATAGGGCGTTGTTGCCTCCGTATGCCCAGTGGTGCTTCCCATGGTGGCGTTATGGTCGCTTCCGCGGGCTCTGGCTTCGCATGGACTTGTTTATCCCATGCGATGATCTGTTTTCCCTGAGTCGTGTTTTCCAACCGGGATCGCATTCGAATTCGTGCTTCATTGATTATGTCCCGTATGGGTGGAATCGCTACCAGCTTGAGCAGGTCCTCGTTCCTCGTGTGCTTCGGTAGCCCAGTGATAGTACGGAGGGTGGCCCTGTGTAACTTTTCGATGTCGCTGAGGTCTCGTTCAGAGAATTCGTACACGGGTGCCCCGTAAAGAATCCTTCCAACCGCGACTGCTTTTGCAAGCGTTTGGCACGCTTTCTGACGCGCTCCACCATACTTGCTCGATATTCGTCTAACCATGTGCAATAGCGGTCTCCATTTTTGCTTTAGTGTGCGAATCCATAGCTGGGGGCTGTTGCAGCTAGCAATCTGTGCTCCGAGGATCCTAATTTGTCCATTGGTCGACGTAATATCGCTTTTGCCTATGTGTAAAGTGATCTGCTTGTTTACATTGGTCGCTTTCTTTCCGTCTACGCTGATCAGTTCCGTCTTCTCCGGCGAGAGTTGCAGTCCGAGGTTATCTAAAGTGTTGCTAAGGCTCAGGATCGCTGCTTGCAGTTCAGTTTGCATGCTCTGCATGTCGGAATAATCCGCCGCTTCCGTCCATATTGTTATATCATCGGCGTAAATAGTGAAACGGGCCGAAGTGTCTCGCTCAAGACTTTCTGCTACCCGTGTCATGGCCAGATTGAATAGCATAGGTCCGAGGATGGAGCCCTGGGGCACACCCCTATCCAAGTAGTAGGTCCTCGGACTCCATCCCGGTGCCTTGCCATGGAGCTGGATTGGTCTGCTTTGGAGGAAGCTACGGATCCAATTGTATGTTCTTTGGCTAGGGTATCTGGTTGCTAATTCCTGTAAGATGACCTCTTGTTTCACGTTATCGAATGCTTTACGCATATCGACTGCAAGAATATAGTCAGGCATCTGTTTGCGAGACTTGCGGTTGATCACTCTGCGGAGCAACCAGAGGCAGTCATGTGTGCCCATGTTCGGCCGAAAACCTGCCTGCGCAGGATGCAAACCCGGTTGTACATACTCCATGTAGTGCTGCATTCTCGTGTTTAGCATTCTTTCGATCAATTTGCAGATAGTTGACGTTAGAGCTATGGGGCGTAGATTAGCTGGTTTCGTGTGGTCTTTGCCCGGCTTCGGTATAGGGTAGATGAGGGAAAGCTTTAGTGAATGTGGCACTAGTCCGGATTCCCAGGATTCATTGACAATTGTTAAGAGCCGTTCTTGAGCTTCATTGCTGAGGTTTCGAAGTTCTTGCCAAGTCACTCCATCGTGCCCGGGAGCTGACTTCGTTTTACCGTGTGCAAGGGCCGCTACGAGTTCACTCAGCGTAAAGGGCGTGTCTAGCTCCTCTTTCGCGTTGTCTATCGTGGCAGAAGGCAGCGGTTCCGGAGGCGCTTCGGCAGCATGTGGGAAGAAAGTGTGGATGACGCGCTCCTCCAGCACGGCAGGCTCTTCTCGCAAAAAGAGTTCCGCGAGAGGAGGCGCGCCTTTCTTTCTCCCAAGAAGGCTCCTTAAAATCTGCCATAGCCTTTTTAGACCGGGCTCCCGGCCAAGCTTCGCGCACGTATTGTGCCACGTGTCTGCTTCGAGTTGTTGTTGGTATTCCTTGATGAGTCGGTATTGATGCTTAAGGCGCATTAGATCTTTGTGACGCTTTCCTTTATACCGGTATTGCTGTGTGAGGCGGTTGACCTTCCGCCATAGATTTGCAAGGTGCATATCCATGTGACTTGTAGTGTCATCGCATGGGATAGTTTCTCTGGCCTCCGGCCGTGCCTCCGCTATCATAGCGCTGAATTGTTCAAAGTCCGCAAAAGAGTCCCCGGTGGCCATTCGAAATTTTTTCCAGTCAAAAAACACCGTTTCTCTCCTTTCTCGGATCTTTTTGCGATTGAGCGTGATGATTATTGGTAAATGGTCGCTTCCCCATGTCGTCGATTCTACGTCCCATTGCCTTATGAGCCCTGGAGTGGCTAGTGTCAGATCGGGCGTTGTGTCCTGTTGTCGCGCGTGTAGCCCTATGCGGGTTGGTGTTTCTGGTGTGTTGCATATATCCAGAGCTGACATTTCTATTGCATCATGCAGTATGCGTCCTCTCGAGTCAGCTTTGGCGTAGCCCCATGTTTGATGCTTGGCGTTAAAGTCTCCCCCCACTAGAATGGGAAGGCCTCCAGCTTGTGCCTGCACCTTACCGAGCCATTGGTAGGAGTCATTCCGGTGCTTGCCCGTTAGGGGTCTGTAGTACGCGGAAACTGCAACCATTGGCCGGTGCCCGCGTGGACATAGCTTTACTGCCACAATTTCTCTGAAATCATTACACAAATCTGGTATTTGCAGTTCGGTTGCGGTGCAATCATGTCTAACTAAAAGGGCAGCTTGGCCTTGCGCTTGTTGGTTTCTATTGCCCTGGTGTAGTATTGTAGCCTGCTGAAAGGTTCGGTAACCTTGAATAGTGCACGGTCCCCTTGTCTCCTGTAGAAGCACGACAAGGGGTTTGAATTTTTTAATTTGCTGTCTTAGTGTGGATCCATTCTGCGTAAAACTTCGACAGTTCCATTGGATGCATATAGGCCTTGCCGTCATCTTTCATCTGCTGGCTTACGCCTTTTAGGTTCATCATGTTGCTTCTGAATATTTCTCTGAATTTCCGTGAATATCGCTTTCATCTGAGTTTGTATTGCATTCGTGACTGTCTGAAATTCCTCTCGTAGGTTCTTTTCGAGGCGCTGGGTCTCAGTGTGTCTTTCCTGCCTTAGGATGCTCAGCATCTGCGCATACGCCGAGTCTTGGGCTGTGAGTGGTTTTGACACTGATGGTGCCTGGTTCTGCTGAGTCTGTGCGGGTCCTACATATTGCGGCTTTCTAGAGTTTGCCGTGATTTTTCGACTAATTGATCGCCCGACCCGACTGTTAGAACGCGTGCGTTTTTCTCGGTCTGCCGGCGTCTCCGATTCACGTTGCCGTGGCGTTGGAGGTGGTGGCGTATCTCGTTGCTCTGGTGGTAGTCGTGCGAGTATTTGCTGCAGCATTGCTCTCAACTGTTGATTTTCCTTTCTGAGTTCTTTTATTTGTTGCTCATAATGAGCGGATAGTGTGGGTTGCGTGGATGTTCCTGCCAGCACTTTTTCAGCCCAGGTCACTGTCCTCTGCCCTTCTTCTGTGTTCTGCACGACTTTCTTAATGTCTTTCGGTGCACGGCTAGGACATGCCGAGTTTAGCGATATGTGGCCCTGTTTCTGGCATGCGACACAGAATAGCTCTTCGTCGCATTCGTTGTCTTGAGGGTGTTTTCTACCACACTGCTTACAAACTTCGTCTGAAGGGCAATACTTGGCAATGTGTCCCAATCCGTGACAATTGTAGCAAGCGATAACCTTCGGTCTGTACTCATGCACCCTTGTGATCTCATAATCGAATACGAGCCTGTTTGGGGGAGATTCCGTGTTAAATGTTAGCAGCAGCATGTTTGTCTTCCCGAGCAGACGTGCCTCTAGGATAGTTGCCGTCTCGCATCTCAAGTGATCCTTGATATATTCAATGGTCTGGCCGGGACGCACCTTGATGACCCCCCGACTGTTCCCCACCTTCTGTGTTGGCGTTCTTTCAATTATCACTTCATACGTACGAACGCGACCGCTCATTTTCTCAGCCAGTCGGGTCAGCGCCGCAAGCCTCTTCGCGTGTTCTTCATCCCTGACAGTAACCTTTATGCAGTTCGCCGCAGGGTCGTAGCGGAAAATTGATAATTCTGCAAGTTCCCAACTTCTCGCCGTCATCTCTAGTGCTGCTGTTATAGCCTGCTTAGGTATGTCATGTACGTGTACCTTGTTAAGTGGCCTGATCGAGAGCGCAAAATGAGGTCGACTTACCCGTTCGAGGCGAAGCTGTTCGGGCTTGACTTTTCTGTTTGGTTTCCGCTTGCTGAAAAAGGACCATTCAAGGCTTCCGTTGTCCTCGTTGTCTTCGTCGTTGCTATCGTCGTTGTCGTCCTCGCTAGCATCCTGAATATCCATTTGGTCGTTCAATTGCGACTCCCTTCTTCTGGCCTCTTCCATCGAGGGACGCGCCACGGCGTCTTCGGCTGTAGCGCGGCGTTCACTCGGCGTTTCGGCGCTCTCAGCGCGCTTCGCTCGTCGCGTTATCGGCATTCTGGAGGGGCTATTCTTCAAATTTTCGGCGTCTCTAAGCTGAGGTAAGCATGGAGCTTCCGTGCTGGGTCCACTGGAGTGCGAATGTTGCTGTGGTGGCGACATGATGTCGTGCTCACCGGGCCGGCCTCACCGAGGCCGCACTCGGGCTGGGCCCAGACGTGGTTAGGCTTAGGTCAGTGGGTCGCCGTCGAAAAAGTCCTCGTAGCCAGAAAAAAACGTCAATTGGAGCCGTGAAAAAGCACACCACACTCACAGAAAGTACTCACGGTGTCGTTGCTCAATGTTTACCACGTTGAATGATAGTTCCACGCAAACTTAAAATAAAACATCGAAGAGCCAAAGTGGGCCGCGTCTTCACACTCTGGCGATCGCAGCGCCCCCTTGTGCACATTAAAACTCCCTGCCCTGTAAGAACTAAGCAGTCCACGTTACGAAGTATTCAGGCAATCCCATACCCTGCATCCTCTCTGGTGAAATAGGGTATTCCTCACTATCCTATGCTTTTGAAATGTCTTGTGTAACACATTGGTTGTACAGGCTCATGCAACGTTATTTTTTTTTTTTCCTTTTACTGATGGCGCATACCCACTATGGGGGATCGCCCAAGATTTTAATGGTATGGATGGATGGATGTAAAACTTTAATGAAAGTCCTGAGGTACGCGACTCAGCGGGCCTCAGAAAAAAAAAAATGAGAGGAAGAATCAAAATGGAAAATAACACTGTACTGCGTATTAAGCAAGAAACTTTCCTTAAAACAATTGGAATTTCTTAAAAGGCTGAGCAAGCATTCCCCCCCCCCCCCCCCCCCCGACAGTGTCCAAGAGAGGAAACTCGCAGAGAAAGAATGTCGAGAGTGGCAAACTAGTAGTCGGAACAGTATTTCTAAAATTGTCTTTTTTTGTCTTTTTTTTTGTAATTAAGTATGACAAATGGCGAGCGAATAAGCAAAAGAAATAAAATTATCGCCTCATCACCTGCAAGAACTTGGCCCAGAGAAATTCCTTCTCCTCGCCTCGATCCTCTTCTGCGGTCAGTACGGTAAAAAAAAAAAAAAAATCGGCACACCTTGGTAGAAGGGAAGTGCTGGAATCCGAGTCCATACAAGAATGTCGGTCAAGGTCTTATTTTTGGGAATGTCGGCTAAAACGGTGGGGATTACCGTATCAAATGTACATTTCCTGGTATGCCACCACCCTATATAAGTTCGCTGCTTCTGACAAGTTTCTTCCCATTTGTTTCCAACATATGGCCAGCCACTGTTTTCCTCTCCCGGTGCTAAGATCCTCTTCAAGCCAATGTGCATTGAGTTACTTGGCACAGTCACCGTAAACACTGACCCAGAGCCACATGAATAAAAGAGGCTGGTTTGTTTATCTTGTGGAAGTCAGATGTAAAGTCTTTCCAAGAACTAATATATTCACTTCTTTCCCGGTTTTCAACCACGCTATACGATGACCACGCTTTTTACCACACAAGCCACAAGGAAACGTGGAACTTCTTCCTTTGCTGGACGATGAAGGATGTAGATCTTAGTAATCAACTCAGTGCGTCCAAACCCAGCCACTATGCTTCGGGCGAGCTAGTACGCCACAGAAAAAAAAAAAGGAGGACGAGCTCAAGACTTGTACTTGGGTGACTGACGTGGATATCGGGTGCCAGTGGCGCCGCCTCGCGCCACCACCTCACGAGTATCCAGGAACGTCACGGGATGTCTGGATCGCGAAGAGGACAAAAAAAGGGGGTACGCGCGCTGCAGCCACCGGGCGCGTGACATCAAATCGTGATGCGTGAAGAGATCGAAGCGCGGCCTTACGCGTGCTGGCTCTAACCAACGCACCTGCCACTTCCCTGGCTCTCGCATTTGGAACGGCGCGTCCTCTTCCTTCTGGGACCGGAGTCGCGCGGAACCGGTGGTAAGTCCAGGAGGCCTTGCGCCCGTTTCCCGTCCTATCAACATACGTGTACTCCCCCTCCCTTCGTCCCTTCTCAGATGGAAGCGGCGCGCCGTAATTGCCACGTATTGCGAGCAGCACAGCCGCTCGCTGTGCGACCTAACCCGAGGTGCCGCCTTAAGCAATCATCACACGTTGTAGCCATGGGATAACCGTATGGAGCTGAACAGTTTTGTTTTTCTACTGAACTACCAACTCCGTGAAGTACAGTGAAGCCAAGATCTCGCGTGAACCAATCGGCAGCGAAAGCCGGCTGGCTGGCCGGTTGTGCGCTTCTAATTCTTTCGTAGGGCTTGCAGTCGGTCGGCGTCGCGCGGATGGCGATCAAAGGTGGACAATGGGGGCAGCCCTTCCGTGGTTTTTGTGTTTTGGTCGAACGACGCGACCCATAAGTCTCGCTGGAATGCACGGAGTTGGGTTAGACGGAGATAAAGGAGCAATTTAGAATGTCGTCTTCTACAGTCTAGTTGCGTCGGTGCCGGTTGAGAGTTCAGTGTACGGGTGAGGCACATTATAAAGCATGAAGCAGAGCATTGAATCTTGGTGTGTGTTAACAGTGACCTACTAACTTCTCTAAAACCGTGTGCCATCCAGTGTATACGATGAAATGTGCAATTGTGCAACGAACTCACGAATCGCATCGCTTACACTATGATATCGTTCCACTGAAATAGGTACTATACTAAACTGCAGAGCACTTTCTGTTAATTAACGACGCTCTCACGAGCAGAAACTTCTATTCACCATTTTCTTTAGAGCCATTATTCTGCCCAAGCCTCTGCGTAAGCTAGTTCTTTCCCAACTGTTCTTACAAGCCATACCTTCACTGCGCTTACTGTGGTGAAGCATTTCGTACGGTTTGGGCCGTGTTTCAGTTCCTCTGTGGAATGTTGCACCTCGAAATTTCAGGCATAACGTCAGGTTGTTAGCTAGCTCCTGCTCTGTTCTTGGCCTTCCAACGCACGTGTAAAATGGCAATGTTTCCAATATCATTACTACAAATCTGTATACAAAAATTCCGATCCGGAAATTTTGACCGAAGTCCGAAGAGCTAGCAAAACGTTGCTCCTTGTTTAAGAATTTACGCGCCCCATTTCACACAAGTAGGGAAAAGAGAGAGCCACGTGCTGTGTGCAATACCGTGTCTTGAAAGCACGGCCATGTCCTGTGCTTTCTTTCTTTAAAAATAGTTAATTATATTCTGAGGTATTACGCCCCAGAACCACAATCTGATTCTGAGGCACGTCATAATGGGGTGGGTGGGGAGGTTCCGAATTAATTTTGACCACCTGGGACTTTCTTAACGAGCACCTAAATTTATGTACGTGAGAGTTTTGCATTTCACCCTTATTCCCTATTCTTGCTTTCTCGTCCCGTACTTTGCGCGGTTCCTATATTAAAACAAGGTCAACTTCCGAAGCTATTTCACACCTAACTGCCGACATCCCGCAGCAAAAACCAAGCTACGGACGACCCAGTACTCGAAGTCCCGTGAAAGACGTCATCGTGTTCGACGGCGCTTCTGAGTGGCGTATCTCACCAATGATGACGTCACCGACGGTCTTCGTTGTCAAGCAAGAGCCACGCAGCGACGACGAAGGCGGCATCGGAGTGGCTACTCCCGTCTACAATGGTACAGAGTCATACGGAGCCACAAACATCGCTAACGACGACAGCGTCAACGGCAGAGGTGGGAGCTGCGGGAAGTGCGGAAATTCGACGTCGAGGACTTCGGCGGACAAAGACCGCGTGAGGTGCTCCACCTGCAGCAAGGTGCTGGCCAACCGCACCACCCTGCTCAAGCACCTGCGCATCCACACGGGCGAGAAGCCGTACCCGTGCCCAAAGTGCAATCGCTGCTTCCGCCAGAAGGAGCACCGCGACAAGCACGTGAACGTGCACACCCAGGTGGGCGGCTACGGGAAAACGCTGTCCACAGCGAAAAACTCGTTATAACGAAGGAGATAACGTATTTATATGTAAAGGCACACTAAAGAGAAACACTAATTCAGCTTAGACGTGAGAGGCCTGCGGTTAAAACGATGTTCCGTGGGCGCGAGCGGCGCTAGCAAACACTCCCAGAGCAAATCTTGCAGGCGTACACTATAACCGAAGAAAGTGCATGGTAGGGGCGGCTGCCCATTGTCTGTCCATGACTTCCTCTGATCTCTACAATTTGCAGATTATTCTCCCAATGACTTTCTCTTATCTCTACATTGTGCACATTATTTTTCCAGTGGATTTACCTCATCTCTACATTTTGTACAACAGAAGGGTACTGACAGGATATTTTTTGCGTCAAGAAGGTCCGGGGCCTCTAAAATACAAGAAAGATACTGGCAAATCTTCATAGAGCGCCGAATAATTTAAAATAATAGCTTTCTTGTTAGCCAGTTTCGGTTGCGTTTCTACTGCGTTGTGACGTAATGAGGCAAAGGTAGTCACATGGTAGCAGGACTTTGAGAGGCCTTGACACTCATTCCGACTCGCCCGGCCGCCTTTTATGCTGCCCGCCAGTATTATCGGCCCCCACAACGTATAGGAGGGCGAACGAGCGAGCCGGAGCGAGTGTCAAAACGTCGCAATATCCTGCACCCACGTGACCACATTCTGGGTCATGACGTCACGCCACAGTGACAGCTATTATATTAAATAAAATAGGGCGTTCTGACACGTGTCGCTATTTTGCTATACTTTAGAGGCCTAGGAACTTCAGTAATGCAAAAATAAAATGAATAGCCGGAAATATTATGTCAGTACTCCTCTAATCTCTCGATGACTTTGCTTATCTCTACGTTTCGCACACTAATATCCCTATGGCTGCATTGGAAACCCCAACGCTTCCAGCTTTTGACCGAAGCAGACACTGTGCTACTTGAAAGTTTCCTGGTGATCCATGCACTATAGAAATGTTGGACAAATGCGTATAGATCTCCAATCTAATGCCTTTGAATAGAAGGCGTGAGCGTGCGCGAAATTTTACCTCGGACATCATCGATGAGCGTCACTGAAGCGTACTAAGGCTACGCTTAAAACTCTCTCTAAACTGGTGCACCTTTCCTTTAATATTTCGTGCTGCTCACGGTGGCCATCTAATGAAAAAGAAGCGAGCTCCATACGGCCAGCTTTGAAGTTCATTTATCATTGGCGATGCCTCTGAGCGCCTCCTTCACACCACGATCGCAAGCAACTTGTATTCCACTCCAGCCACAGCGCTAATCGTCTAAGGCAATTACAAGCCCTGCGATTTCTTGGTTTTTCAACTCTACAGCTTACGCGCTGGCGTCGAGAAGCCGATGCACTTAAACGTAACGCACAGGAAAAGCAGCTCGCCAGACCTGGCTCTTAGGGTGGGCTCTAGAGTGCCTCCTGTTTCTGACACGTAAATGCCGCGACGCTATGCGGTAATTTATCAAATTTCGTGAAAGGGAAAGATTGTCATCCATTCTCTAGTAGGACCGAACTGCTAAAGAAACTCATAAAATTTTCTTGATTGAGTTTATCGAAAATACTATTATTATTATTATTATTATTATTATTATTATTATTATTATTATTATATTATTATTATTATTATTATTATTATTATTATTATTTGATTTGTAAACATACACACAGGAAAGAGGAAAGCGAGAAGCAAGGCTGGCAACTGCCACCAGAAGGGGCACGACGCCTGCCTACTCTTCGGAAAGGACGAGAGAAACATAGAAGGAAAGATAGAAAGGAGGGGAGGAAGGAGGAAAGGAAGAGCGAGATGACAAATCTCAAAAATTTACACCGTTTAAGAAATCTTCGTCCTGGTACGGTGATCTAACTCGGGGCACGCGCCTATCTTAGGCGGTCTTTCTACCACGTTTAGCTGGTAGCTAGCAGGTCTATATGAAATGGGCGGATTAATCAGGGCGCTGCCTTATTTGCATTCCGCCTTGATCAGACGTGACTGGTGCAGCATATAAACGAGACCGTGACCCTGTGCTCAAAAAGAGCCGGTCAATACGGTCAAAAGGCGGACAATATTTAAGCCCATGTGACCAGTGCCGTGACTGAACTGTTTGACTGAAGATTCGAACCACCACGATTCACTGACAGCAGCTTCAACGAGAATTCGGCCGCAATATATATATATATATATATATATATATATATAATCGCTGCGGCACTTGTTAAGCTGCTCTGCCGTAGCTCTTTCTGCAGAGAGGGAGCACTAAAATCTATCTCGTGCTCTGACATGATGATCACGTGTTGGGCCAACTCATTTCGCTTCAACCGTGTTGCTCAATTCTGCCTCCTAGTTGTTTCTTTCCTCCACGGCGAAAGCGGTGTACACACAATGTTTTAATTTGCGTGTCCGCGTTTTTGCCGCTGTTTTGTCTGTCGAAAGTAAAAGCTGGCACATGCCATCGTCCCGCACGCTCACACGTATAGCTGCTTGTTGAAAGTGCGCATCTCATTGGAAGCACAGTGCAATGACCGAGACGACAGCGCTTAGATCTGCAATTCATCAAGTTCATCATCAGCATCAGACTTTCGAAGTCGAAAGCAGAGGACGAAGGCCTCTCAGAGATCTGTACCTGGCCTTGCCCTGCGTCAGCTGATTTGATCCTGTGATGTGCGGTGTGATGTGACTTCATGATTTCATCACACCGACCCTCACACCGACCTCGACTCAGTTTGCTCTCTCTCGGCACGCGTAATCTTACTCCGACAGTTTTCATAGGGCGATCGAGGCGAGCCATGTGCATGAATCCATAAAGCATGTGACATGTGGTATGTGATGGCCCTCAATGCAATGAAGGTCAACTAAAAATTGGCTGATAATCTTGCCTGTCGTGATAGCCAAGCGGTGTCAGAGGACGTTATAACTGGCCCTCGGCTTGACTGTATATGTAGTTTTCAGGCTATCCAGGCCTTACTTGTTTTCTTTTTTAATCAGCGATGGACACGCATGAGGGAACAGTCGAAGGCCTGGACTCTAAGCTATTAGTAGGCCCACCCGTTATGTGCTTTCCCCTGTTCTCTATATCGTCACCGTCCCCCATATTGTCCCTCTTTCCCTCTTTCTTCCCCCTCTCCGAGCGCAGAGCAGCTGGCTAAAAGAATGTGTCTCAGGCCGACCTCTCTGCTTTTCTCATCATTAAGCTTCTCTATCTCTCTGTCCGACAGAACGTTGCGGATATTGTCCCTCACATTATACAAGTATGACCCTGCCAGCCTCACTTTATCCTCCAAATCTGGGCTTTAGAAAAGCTACCTGCCTCTGCAATGTAATCCGTACTGTCTTCTTCATATATTTTCTCTAGAGATATTAATGTGGCATGCGACATGGTGTAAATTTCTAGAGCATCGGGTTCCTGCACTGAAGGTCCTGAAATCGAATACCAAGGCACTGCGTTTCTTTAGGCTTGCAGTAACGCACCGATTAAGGAGCAAGGCTAGGCGAGTTCTTGTAGGAACTAAGCCTAGTCCAGGTTCAACTATAAGAAGAAGAGCGCCTAAGTAACCGATGACGCCCCCTCGCTAGAGAAGGAATTAGCCATTTCGGCGCAATAATCGACCCCTGCCTGCCACACGAACCGCTCCAAGTGTTATTGCACCGAACTAATGAGCGCGGCTTTGGCTTATCCCCTCTTACAGGGCAAGGCGTTCGAGTGTGTGGTGTGCAGCATGACGTTCGGAAGGCGCCACTTTCTCGAGAAGCACATGCAGAATGTCCACAAGCTGGACCTGAGGTCCGCCTTCGAGCAGCGCGCTGTCATCTTCCTGGAGGGCTCCGTTCAAGTTGAGCCCGTTCTCGAGGTACATACGTTACAGCCTTTGTCTGACTAACATATCCTAAGCGATACAAGGGCTGTACCTACGACGAGGCGACGTTAAGCAGTAAAGACCGTCGGTTTGAGCGCTTCAGTCGAAGACGTGCGTCACACTAAACCGTGATTGTGCCTTAATTTTTTTTTAAATATGATTTTCAGTATAGTTATAGATCACGTCCTGCATTTATAGATGAGCGTGCATGCATTCTGTTATTCAGGATGTACTTACTTACCCGACTGGGTTATCCTTTCGTGCCCTACCACCAAGTGCCGTGCCCCACTGTAAAACGGCCGCAACGTAAACTCATAATTCGATCGTATACGTGAAACGGAGTCATTGCGTCTACTTTCCCGACGTGCCATGTGCTCACTTTTTTAATTCACGGCCTAATTACACTCCTCGTCTGCGCTGGTATAATGTACCACTAAACAGGTGGTTTCTAGATAATTTACTGCAATGCTAGGCGATTAAGAAAAAGAAAAGAAAGAAAAAGAAGAACGCGCCTTAGGGTTCAATTTAGCAAGAGCGAGGCGACAGCACACCCACGGAGTTTTGTCAAAATATTACTTTCACTGAAGCAAGGGTTATGGCTGTTTTGGCTTGGGACGATCATTCCATTTTTATTTCGACGATTCTTTCCATTTTTCATTAGTTTTGCCCTTCGTCATTGGCTGGCAGTACGCCACGCCCATAAGTAATCACCGGTATCGATCACTTAGTGTGACGGGCGACAAGAACAGAACAGAATCGCTAGAGAAGAATCCTTACTTACTAAGACTTCTCGTACCAGTGTCCACGTGAACAGGAATCGAATTGGATATGTTTTGTCAAGCCCGATATGCTTGACGAAGTGGAGCGTTTTGCACTGCGCCTTGTTTCCCAGCTCGAAAAGTACGTTCTGCAGTGCGCGAACGTGCAATAAATGGCACGAGCATGGGCACTTCTTTCGTACAAATGATTGCAGTAAACTCATAAAATGGACTTCGCGGCGGAACCAAAAGTCCTTCCGCTTTGTGGCACTGCGTCTGTTTGCGAAGAATTGGAGGCGCCAAAATTTTTGGTCCCCAAGCTTCTCGACGTGATAGATGATTCTCCCAACTACGAGTACTGATGTCACATTGCAGTGCACAATTCGTCGATCGTATAAAGGAGTAAAAATTGTCAGGCAACACCTCTTGCTGCCACGGTTACTTCCTTGGTATTGTCCCTCTGCATTCCGCCTCCTTTCTTCCTAAACTGGGCCTTCGATCCGGTCAGGCACAGCTGATGCATTGACCTACGATATACTCAGTCAGTTATGCCCTGGTCATTTCCCTCACAGAAACATTCCGGTCAGATTGGTATTCGCTTACCCGCCATCAATATCAGAGGAATCGGCAGGATCATGATGCCACAAAAAGACAACAACCAAGGATGGATAACCGCAATACGAATAACCACTAGCTAGCCCAGACCTTCACACTACTTTGCCACATATTGACTTCACCGTATACCTAAGCGGTTCCTGTGACACTCGCAGCGGTCAAGAGCTTGTAGATCGTGTCTTGAGGCGAGGAAATAAGGGGAAAAAAGGTAAAGATAGGCTTCAATATTCTGCCAAGCGGCGTGTTTTGCGAGACAGCTGACAACACCATCAAAATTATGCAGTGCGAGGAAACGTGACATTGCGTTGACGCTTCTTCAGCGCCCATCTTTTCAGATAGCAACACCAGTTTACGCTGCGCGGTTACAAACGCTATTCCTGCGAAAATTAACAAATAAGAAAGACCAGAAAAGAAAGAGAAAGTGCCAAAAAAAAACTATGTTGGCCCTACGAACAGGATGTCCTCGCTGCAAAGTCTGTACTTCTACACGCTTTCGCGCTCTTTAGCACGACAAGCCGAAGTCGTTTAAAAGCAAATTGCGTTTGGTACGAAGGAGCTCAAGTTCGTTGTAAGCTTCGCTAAACCATTAAAAAACACGCATCAATCAAGTTTCACTAATACTCATGCTAGAAGAGCGATAGAAAAGCCCGTGCGAGGTACGTTCTTGCAATTGTGCTACCCATGGGAACATCTGCCACGTATTCGGTTTTTGCGGCGAAAACACGACAAACATTTTGTTTTTATTACGACAATGAATATATGTCTGTTCTAGTAACAAGCAGAAACACAGGGATGGGCCAACCATACGGTGCCCAATTTAAATAGGAAAAGAGCGAAAGTATATACGGGCACGTGGAGTCATTTTCAATGCTGTATGAACTGCGTTTCATCGCATATGCGTCATAAATGGTGCGACGCGGTGCCCGCCGTGGTACTTATCCTTTGTTTTTATCGTCACATCGCTTCCCATTAAAAAAGAAAAAAAAGTAAAGAACGGGAGCAGCTCTGGCAGCTCGGAAAATCCCATGTTTAGTAGAGGCATATAACGATTCTCGAGTTCAGTGTCCTAAAGACAGGAAGCTGGCGTGACCACAAAAACAGGTAATGGGTGCTGGCATGGTGGCGTTTTAGCATGAACTTTCAGCATCATAGAAACACGGACTAATTATTGCAGAGATGCAGTAATTATTGCAGAGATCTAGTGATGTACATCTTTGCATTGAGGTTGATCGCCATGTGTTTTCTACAATTTCACTCGCAGTAAGCCCCACAATGTTTTAGTTGGAAGACTGCTTTCTCTAAAGCAACGAAGGTGAATACATATTCTATTAAACGGCGAGAGGGAACGCAATTTGTGGGCAATAAAAATGGTATATTTTTATTTGTGGCACTACTTGAGATTCGCAGTGTGCACGTGGATAGACATTCATTTTCTGTTGCATCTACAAGAATGTATTTAACAAAATATTTTTTTCATAAATGGCGTACATAAGCCCCTCCAATGAATTTAACAGTGTTAAATGATTATTACTACCACGGGGTTTTCTCGGGACCCTGAAAGTTAATATAGACTACTTCTTAAGAGAATCTACGCGACGTCAGCGGCATCGCACCTCTTCTGAATCCTAACCAGGCATAACGCTCTAACCATTAGAGAAGCATACCAGTACCCATCTGACTACAATGAGTAATCTCTACAGGTGGTAGAGGACCCTCTAATGTTCAAAATACGGCGCCGTCGAATGCGCAGCTATGCAATCACACTATAAATATTTTTTTACGCCAGACCTTCCTACCAACTCCTGAGTAAGTTTGGCCAGCTTATCGACGATATGTGGACATACAACTTTGAATACCTTGGTGAACACCACGAGGTTAGACTGTGAGGTTTAACATACTAGAACTGTGAACGGTGGGATATGAGGGACGCCGTATAGTGGAAGACTCCGGTTTTATTCCGATGGCCACCTAAACTTTAACTGCACGCACGTGTTCTTCCATGCTACTCCCATTAGAATGCGGCCGCCGCTGACGGGAGTCGAACCTCCGACCTCACGCTCCACAGCAGACAGTTATAGTAACTCGGTTCTCACTGCGGGTAGCTGCCAAAGAAGTCCTCGGTAGCATAGCTTAGGAGGTGAAGAACCAGACTTTGAGTCCAATAAGGAACGCTTACGTTCTCTCGCCCTCTCTTCTAAGGTGGTTCACCCGGCACAGACGCCTTATGCTAATTGTGTGAAGTCAGTACAGATGCTATAGTTAGTTGTCTGGCAAACGCCAAGGCCTGTAATTAATTAACAGCGTTTCAAAAGAAACCATGGCCGTGATAACGAAACGCTTCGACAATATTTCCTTACGCCGCTCTTCATCAGAGGTTCGTGCGGCGTTTTCTACGTTATCAGCGGGATCGGGCGGTCGCAGGCGTTAGATGATAAACGAGTGAACTTGGGGCGAAAGGTATCGTAAGATTATAGCGGCCATTGTGTAGTGTGCTAGGAAGTATGTTGCGGTACTTTAGCAGTTCGCTCTTTACAGCTGACGTTGTTCGTGACACTCGACTACACAAAAAAAAGTTTCGTGAATGTGCGAAAAATTGTTTATTAGCTTGAAATTTAAAGCAAAGCTTCCTTTGCGAGCCTTCCCCGATTTTCCTGACCTGACCGTGGCTGCTGGGCGCTGCTTCTATCTCGCCTATTAACTATACTCATGAAGAAAGGAAAACGTAGGAGAGGCCGCGGCTAGCTCGGACCAGTTGAAGAGTGTGTGGCAGAAGCCACGTGGTGTTCTTCGCAGAGGAGCACTGGGATCGACTCGTTCGGCAAGCATCAATGTTGCCATAGCAACTACGCTCCTGAAGCTCTCGCTGCTGCTCTCGACCTCTGAAAAGTGAGATAAGATTTTTCGGCCCGTGTCTCTCTCGCAGCACATTCTGTTCGCGAGACAAGTTGACCTTGGAGTGTGGTGTGTAAGCTAACCGGCCGCGGTGGCTCAGTGGCTGAGGCGTTGCGCTGCTGAGCATGAGGTCGCGGGATCGAGTCCCGGCCGCGGCGGCCGCATTTCGAGGGAGCCGAAATGCAAAAACACCCATGTGCTCGCATTGTAGTCCACGTTACAGAACCCCAGGTAGGAAAAATTAATCTGGAGCCCTCCACTATGGCGTGCACCATAATCAGAACTGGTTTTGCCACGTAAAACCCCAGAGAGAAGAGAAAGTTGTGTTTGGGTCTGTGAGTGTACATGTCAGCCAGCAACAAAGACACTCAAGCAATCACGGCGCGGTCTTCGTCGTCTTCTTCGACGTGCCACAGAAGCACACAGGAGCGCGTCTGCTTCACTAAAAGTGTTATTTCGTAGGCTTTGTTCTGACGCGCGTCAGCAGCAAACACTCCCGGCGGCTCGTAGCAATGCAACTTCAAGGCTAGCGCCTATCTGCTCAAGCGAGTTGACTGGAGACGCAAAGGGAGGTGGCACACCAACATGGCTGCACTTCCGGCTTCAAGAACGTGACGTCAGGGCCTCTCCTATGTTGTTTCTTTCCTCCATGACTATACTTAAGGAAAGGAAAGTATCGATTATGTGCCCAATGTTGGGAATAAACCTCGGTCTCCCAGCACAGCCATCCGATGCTCTCACCATTAGGCCACAATCTCACGTATACTTCTACAGTGTCAACGCCAACTTGCTCTTTGAGATGAGCACCCTTGTGTGTCAAATTGCGTACCGCGGGTGCACAAGCGCGCTCGCTCGCCAGCTTCCTTTATGCCAAAGACGCAGGAACGAAATGGGCAGATTTATAGCATTTCATTAACCGCTTCACTAAATCTTCGCTTCACATCGATTCCAAGAGGTACGGTGGATCTGCATATTTTATTGCGATAGCAATTATATGGACACTCAAAAGCAGATTTCTGCCGTCGGCGTCGCCGTGAGGTTCCGTATGACGTCAATGGAGATGAAATCGTCGCCGCGCGCCGAACGCTGTATGTGCGAGTGAAAGAGCGCGAGGGGCGCGCGCTTTCACGGGGAGTGAACGCACGGCGGAGAACTGAGAACAGACGCGCGTTCTGCCCCGTGCTCGCTTAAGGGCTGCAGAAGTAGGCGTCTCTTTCCTCCTTTACAATCACCATATATGTAGAGCAAACGCGCCTTCTTCCGACGCGCGAGAGGGCGTGGGGGAGGGGGGGAGGGGGGGAGGGGGAGGGAAGGGAGGCGACGTTTAGCTGCGGCACCAAGTGCCTATTTATATCAGAGGCTCCGGCAACTGTCACCAACGCCGCACGCATTTTGAGCGAACGCGGGCAAAACGCCGACGGCGTCGACAACAGTTCTGCGTGTTGCCGGTGCTGCTGAATGTGCAAGTTTATACAGCTGATAAAGCTAATATCATTACTCCGCTAATATCAAGCTCTCTACAATTTGCTATCGCAATTGATGCTTCGCCTTTCAGGTGAAACTGCGACAACTTTTTTTAATGCGTAAGCATTATTTGGCGAATATCCCAGCAAAATCTGTCCGTCACGCGAAAAGTGTAATGGCTTGTGTCTGCAGAAAAATACGTAATTTGCGAAGCTAAGACATTTAATCGTTATAATAGTGTAAATGTAGATGATAGGTAGCTTTATAATCGATAAGAAACGATTGAAAGAAAAAAGAAAATTGATCAGAGAAAATTCCCGTATGATCGGACTTATGCATACCCATGGGGATGCATCCGGCTTCATAGAAAATGCATGGGGAAACCTATAGTAGGATTGGGCCAACTTGAAATTTGGGGTTGGACCAACTTGAAATTTAGGGGTGACCCAACTGAAATTTGGGGGTGGGTCAACTTGGAGTTTGGGGGTATGCTTACGCTTACTTAGATGACTGCAGTGGAGTTTCTGCATACTTTCTGTTTCAAATTTCCGGTGACCGCAGCTTAAGGTGGAAACCGTCGCAGCAGCGCCGGCGGCCCCCAAGCCTCCTCCAGCACCGACGCACCGGTGCCCGGTGTGCCACAGGGCGTTCAGCCTGCGCTACAACCTACGTCGCCACATGCGCACCCAGCACGGCCAGACGAGCAACATGTGCCAGCACTGCGGCAAGGGCTTCAAGCGAGTCTCCGGCTTGCGCACGCACGAGATCACGCACTCGGACGCTCGTCCTTACCAGTGCTCGCTGTGCGGCCGCTGCTTCGGCCAGAAGCACCACCTCATGAGACACCACTTGGTGCACACGCCCAAGATAAACATCGTCTGCTCTGTCTGCCAGAAAGGCTTCCGCTACGCGTCTACCTTCTTTGAACACATGGCCATCCACGATGCTGAAGAGGAGATGAAGAAGAAGACCAATCAGGAGCCCCAGATGTCGCGAGAGGAAGTCCGAGAAGAAGGCGGAAGCCTTGAGAAGGAAGACGTCGAAAACATTAAGAAAACCGCTAGTCCTTTTCAGCAGGAACGAGCAGAAGACCAAGCCTTTGTTGTCTACACGCAGCAGATGACATACGAAGAGCACCAGACGGCGCCTCAGGAGCACCAGACGGCACCTCAGGAGCACCAGACGGCGCCTCAGGCGCACCAGACGGCAGCTCAGGAGCAGCAGTGGCACCCGGAGGATTACGTTGCCATCGAGAACCTGGATTTGGACTGCATGTTTTGCGGAAGGTCAATGATCGACCCTTATGAACTGTACCGGCACCTTCTGGAACACTGCAGAGAAACGTGCGGTGCCGATCGGGACGAATGCTCGGAAATTGGGGGCGCGGAGGCGATGATACTCGGTCTCTGACCCTGCGGACGTTTCGAGTATAAAACGCCCTGGTTTGAGGCCAGAGTGTGCGTTCAGTCTTATGAACCGCGCCTTGTGACAACAAAGATCTTTTTGTGTGTGAAAAGAATACTTTTGGTCTTGCATTAAGAGAGGTATGCAAGACCTTACTTGCAAAATACTTATGCGCAGACACTGTAATGTAGACAGCGTTAAAGGGCAAGCGCGAAATGACAGGAAATTTGAGTTAGCTTCAAGTGCCGCGTGCGCGCCTTGTGTAGGTCAGACAAAATTGAAGCAAGAGCTCTCAAATCATTTTCTTATTTTTGAATTGTCTTACTAATATTAGGTAAGCTGAATAATATTAGAAATACCAATGCTCGTCAACGAAAGCTTGCTGAACCCGGCTTAACGAAAATTTTACGCTGCAGAAGATACCATAACAAAGATTATACCTGCCTGGAAGCACGAAGATGCACGATAAAAGTAAAATTGCATGTTCCCCTCGGGAAAGAAGAGACAAAGAAGCTTACAAGTTTGTTTGTTTTTCGTTTATATTCTGACTTTTCTAAACGGCAATTTAAATTGATATGTAAATTTAGCGCGATATTTAGGCTACCTCGATTCTCGTCTGCCAGCTTCCGCATACCTGAACCACGCACACACCTTATGTCTCCTTTCAAACCGAAGTCCCCGCGCAAAAATTTGTGGCCCTGGCAATTGCTCCTGTATGCTCCGCTGTCGAGGAGCTGTAAATCTATGGAGAAGTTGTTCCTCAATGCTGACATGGAAGTGATAGCCCGAACTGCCACTTCGGTTGAATTTGCCTGCTTGCAGTAGGCACAAAGTGAGAACAGTTATAGATCAGTGCACAGTGGCGTTCAAGTGAATACCAATCTTGGGCATTCCTTATGTAAACATTGATACCTGAACTGTCAAAACTGATCAATAGGAAGAAAGTACGGGTTAGTCGGAATTAGAACGTGGAAAAAACTGAGGAAGCAGCAAAATATGGACGCAGCATGAAATCAGTGAGAAGAAAACTTCGCATAGGACAAGGCAAGGTGTATGCACTAAGAGATAAGCAGGGTAATTACATCAGCAATTTCAATGACATAGTAAAAGTAGCGGAAGAATTCTGTACTGCCCTGTACAGTGCGCAGAGCTGCTAGGCTACTTTCATTCAAAGTAGCGATGCACAGAATACAAAGGCTCCTATAACTAGCGATGAAGTTTGAAGAGCCTTGCAAGACATGAACCGGGGAAAACTGCTGGAGAAGATGGAATAATAGTCGATTTAATCAAACATGGAGCAGATATCATGCTTGAAAAGCTTGCGGGACTTTATATGCAATGCCTCACGACTTCAAGTGTACCAGAGAGCTGGAAGAACGCCAACTTTATACTAATCCATAAGAAGAGAGACGTTAAAGAACTGAAGAATTGCAGACCCATTAGCTTGCTTTCAGTATTGTATAAAATATTCACCAAAATAATTTCCAACAGAATCAGGGCAACACTTGACTTCAGCCAACCAAGAGAACAGGCTGGCTTCAGGAAGGGATATTCTACGATGGATCATATCCATGTCATCAATCAGGTAATCGAGAAATCTGCGGAGTACAATGAACCTCTCTACATGGCTTTCATAGATTATGAAAAGGCGTTTGGTCCAGTAGAGATACTAGTAGTCATAGAGGCATTGCGTAATCAAGGGGTACAGGAGGCATACGTGAATATCTTGGCAAATATCTACAAGGATTGCACATCTACCTTAGTTCTCCACAAGAAAAGTAGAAAGTTACCTATCAAGAAACGGGTCACGCAAGGAGAAACTATCTCCAATGCTATTCACTGCATGCTTAGAAGTATTCAAGCTCTTAGACTGAGAAGGCCTAGGAATGAGAATCAACGGCGAATATCTCAGTAACCTTCGGTTTGCAGATGGCATTGTCCCATTCAGCACCAATGGGGACAAATTACAACAAATTGTTGAGGACCTTAACCGAGAAAGTGTGAGAGTGGCGTTGAAGATTAGAATGCACAACACAAAGATAATGTTCAATAGCCTGGCAAGGGAACAAGAATTCAGGATCGCCAGTCAGCCTCTAGAGGCTGTAAAGAAGTACATTTATCTAGGTCAGTTACTAACACGGGACTCTGATCATGAGAAAGAAATTTACATAAGAATAAAATTGGGTTGGAGTGCATACGGCAGGCATTACCAAATCCTGACTGGGAGCTTACCACTGTCGTTGAAAAGAAAAGTGAACAATCATTGCATTCTACCAGTGATAACATATGGGGCAGAAACTTGGAGGTTAACTAAGAAGCTCGAGAACAAGTTAAGGACCACACAAAGAGCGATGGAACGAAAAATGTTAGGCCTAACATTAAGAGACAGGAAGAGAGCGGTGTGGATCAGAGAGCAAACGGGGATAACCGATATTCTAGTTGACATTAAACGGAAAAAATAGAGCTGGGCAGGGGTGCTGTGCAGGATGTGCTGAGTTTCTCGCTCTCACGAGTTTTACCCGAGTTTGATCGATGGAAGTCAGTGAACGGAGATAGCAAGGAACGTGCAATAACAGCAGGCAAAAAGAAATGTCGAGATAAAGCCACGTATGACAACAGGAGCGCTCCCTGCGCAGCACAGTGCTTCCACGCTTCAAGCACAGAAGACTGCGCAACAAAACGCGCCAGCGCCGAGTATTGTTATCAACGTATTATCGCAATTTAGCAATACCGTCACTGTCCCGCTGTCTATCTGCACACTTGCCGTGCGCCGCATTCCACGCCTTTCTCGGGCGCGTCAAGGGCGTGTCTCCCCTTTCGGGCATTATCTTTCTATCCTCCATCGAAAGCGAACAGGGTACATGTGGTGCATTCTTGCACGTACACTTACCCTCAATCGAATACATTGAAATACAACAAATAAGATAACAAACATTTTATTTCTTAAAGTATCGGTTTTTCGTTTTGAATGCTATAAATTTGTGATGACAAATGGACATCGAGTGAATTATTAAATTTTTCACTTTTTTGCCGCGAGTGGCGACAGTGAGGCGAAAGCTTACAAGCGGATACATTCTAGAGGGTCGCACGCACGAGGGAGTTCATACGGTGAGCAGCCACCAGGGGCGCTGCAGTGCTATTCTCGATAAAATCGATGCGATAATGACGCATAAAGTCAGTCATGACCATGATCTGACCATTCCCTGTCTGTTAGGGGAATGGCAACGCAGCGCTGCGGCATGGCTGTTCACTGCAGGTGCTAATTCACTGAGGTGGCTATTAAGGCCGCTGCTTTACCAACTGCAACGACATTCTAGCCATAGATACGTTGGCAACGGCTGTCGCTGCAAAATTGCTACGCGGTATTGTAGGGTCCGTAGTGATGCAGCACAGTAAATATGCACCAGTTTATCTGCGTACGCGAAGACTCCGCGATGCATTGCGAGGGGAGCGTGCTGCCCAGCGACACAATTCATCGCTTGTCAGCCCTTGCCCAGTGAAGGTGCCTCCGTGCACATGTACGCAGAATTTGAGTGTGTTGTTCACTCCAATGTGCTTGCCGATTGCCTCTGCTGCTGCGCTAACAGCGATCGCAGATGAATATCGTAACGACAGCGCAGCAATCGCATTTTGGCGGGTGAGGGCTCTTGTGTGCAGTTAGGAAATTAGACTTCGAACGCAGGAAAGTGTTGCAATTGTTTTGATGTGCCGTGCTTGTGATGAAGATATGCCATCACACTGGGTGTGCTTGCGCTGACCGCTGACCATGTTTGCGACACTGCGGATCCAATACATCACTGATGACAGAGCAGCCATCTCAAATGACAGCTGCGATACGTTGTCGTTGGAAAACACTACGCACTGCTCAGGATCGTCGTCCACCGCGGCCCATCGACACCTTGCAAGCAGCTACAGTGACCTGCCGATAATTATTTGCTGTACGCTACGTCGCCACAATGCAGGCAATGAACCGTGTTGTGGGGCCATCACAGCCCAAGAAGATATATGCATGAGCCAGCGAAAGTCGACGCTTTTTTTTTTTGATAGTGGTGCTTAGTACATCACCGATGACAGTGCGTTGTGCGTGTTTTATTTCGCCGGTCAAGATTGTTAATGCCTCTCAGTTCCGCACCACGTCGCTGTTGCTGAAAAATAATTTGGGCATGGCCCAACCGTGGTGGGCGCGCACGAGAGTTACATGCCTCGCGCGAGGCGTGACCTATGGTTTTGATTGACAGGCGAACTCGTGCCAAACTCGTACATCGCGAAACCCCCCTCGAGTTGAACTCGTGAACATGGCGGCGACAGCAGCAGCCTGTGTCATCGCATCCAGCGCCAGTAAGCGTCAATATGACCGTCTGGACCCGTTCACCTACATGACCGACGTAGAGTTTCGCGTCAGTTTTGCCTTTCCAAAACGTCAGTGCACTGGCTGTGTGACGAGTTAGGCCAAGGCCGTCGTCTGCGGAGACAGCGTGGTGGCTAAACTATGCTTTCCGAGCATAGAGTGGTGTGACTAGGTCACTAGGCTGCGGAGGACAAGTTCGTGCGATCGCTTCGGCTCTTTCCTGTTTCAAGCGCTGCTCGTCCACCGCGCCCCAGCCCCAGGCCAGGTCTGGCGTCGTCATCGGAGTACTGGGGCACCTGCGAGCACCTGGGGTACAACGCGGACCAACCAACCTGCGCAGGCGAAGTGGTCACATTATATTGGAAGGATCAGAATGGACGCCGGGCTGCCTTCCGGTGGAGCAGCTGCCGAAATCAGTTTTCGCACTTACACGGTACTGCTGCACCGCACGGGCAGAGAGGCGAAGGAAGTTACTTCGTCAACACGGACCGCTAGGGCCGTCCGAACGACCACCTCTCCAGGCGGCAAATGATTTGGCTCATGTACTGCGTGAGCCAAAGCGTAGACATATGGCTGTTGAAGGAGATGACCAGCGACTTGTTTCCTTTATCGGAGCACGCTATCGCCGACTGGAGGAACTACCCCCGTAAGTTCGCGAGGGACGAGCTGCTGGCGCAACCTCCAATCGGCAGCCACGGGTAGATAGCGCCAATTGACGAGTGCCTTCTTCGCGGCGAGCAAAAGTACAATCGAGGCCGCCTAATGTCGGGCGACAACTTTCCGCCAAGCCGCCAAAATTACGGCGGTGTTAAAGATGGTGGCCCATGGGTCTTCGGCATGTTCTGCGTGACCAGAGGGGTGCTGCGACTTTCAAGGTCGACCGACGAAAGGCGGCGACGCTAGGCCCCATTATTGCAGCCAATGTTCAAGCGGGGACCATTACTCATAGTGACGAATTGGCCGCATACAAATATATCCCAAATTTAGTCGATGCTAACGGGGCTATGTCTCAATCTGCATTGGGAGACGGTCAACCACAGCGTGAACTTTGTGAACCCCATCACGGGCGTTCACGCGCAAAAAAATAGAAAGTTATTGTCAAGAAGTGAAGCACCACCTCGTCAGCTATGGGTACAGGGTAACTGTACCGATGCTGGAGTCCCACCTGGGATGGATGTGGTGGCACTCAACGGCCACGTGCACTGCAAAGGCCCTCTCTTGCGTTTTTTAGAAACCACGGATCGTTCGGGCTACCCAGTATTTCTTGTGGTTGTTAAAAGCCATCGCTCGATGCTTGCCAGTATGAAGGTGCATCTCAAAGTAAAATAAAATAAAGCGTAGTTTTCTGACTCTTATATGAGTGCTTACACGGTAAGCGCGCGGCAAACAACTTAGGCGCTAGCCGACGCTCACTTCGTCTCGCAACTGGGGCAGCTGGGGTGCCTCGATGCGCGCGCACGCATCGAGGCAACCTACTCGCAGCCTTTCTTTAGCGCGAGTAACGAGCGATCTGTTAAAAGCCCAGTGTGAAAACCAGGCGCACACCAATCTGTGCTCGGAAATGGGAGCGCAAGCACGTAGCGAGCCGCATCAATCTAATCCAGAGGAAAGAGAAAGAGCAACGAGCGATCTGTTGAAAGCCCAGTGAGAAAACCAAGCGCACACCAATCGGTGCTCGGAAATGCTAGCGCAAGTACGTAGCGAGCCGCGCCAATCGAATCCAGAGAAAAAAAGAGGAGGGCGAGCGTCCCTTCGTGGTATAACGCGAAACGTATTAAACTACAAATTAGTCTAATACACATTCAATGTACATCTTGTAATCTTTAAAATGCTTATAACCTACATTAATGTGACTAATATTATTGTACTAAATGCTTTTATTTTATAACTTGCTTGTGCCTGTAATGCACTCGGTGGAACGACAAACAAGTGAAAGAAGGCACGACCATGCACTGACCGTATGATCGCGTGAGCCCCAGTTTATCGACCGCCCATATGGCAATGCCCAAGGGTTGATAGCCACCCAGAGTGAATCTAGATAAACCAATGAAACTGGAGGCGTGCCGACGGACAAAGTTTGTCTTGTTACCATTTGTTCTTTCATCTTGGGGCGTCGCCAGAGCTCGTGAAGATCCCGAGTTTCGCCAAACTCGACGATTCCTGCATGGCACCCCAGGCCATGTAATGCGTAGGATGGATAACCGGTAGACCATTAGAGTTACAGAATGAATACCAAGAGAAAGGAAGCGCAGTCGAGGACGGCCGAAAAGTAGGTGGAGTGATGAAGTTAGAAAATTTGCAGGCGCAAGTTGGAATCAGCTAGCGCAAGACAGGGGTAATGTGAAGGGGTACTAAATTTATGCGCTGTCACTGTCTCTTGCAGGTGTAACCATGTTTATCATCATCGTCCTTTCTTCGCGATTTAATTTGTCAATAAAAAAAATAAAACAAAAAACCGTCCCCCATCGAGGTAGTGGACACGCAGCCCCGAAGGTGATGGAGACGCAGGCGCGGGGATGATGGTTATGACCTCAAGACAGTGGCGCATACCCCCTGAGAAGGAGTGGCCAAGAACTGGGTAACTATACTGTCGCAGTTAAGGAGTTGACGGCTGTAAGAACTGAATTCAGTGGCTTTTTTTAAAGCGAAGTTTCTTTTGCCTCTTCACTACAGTTTGGTGTGAGTCGTCGGTTATCTTTGGACGGATATACTTGTGCATATATATATAAACGGGATTATTCAGGGTGTCCGAACTATCATGCATCAAGATTTCAAGATATCCAGATGCCACGTAGCTGGACAGAAGCAAGGTAATGTTGTTTCCCGTCGCTTGGAGATACTCAGATTATTTTTTGCACTCCGCCTTGTTGCATAATTAGTACTAATAATCAACTTCTCAAATACTATATTTAAATTAAAAGTATCAATGAGATAATTGTAGAGCGACATGAAACACTCCCGATATAGCTTTCTGTTGCTCAATACGTGCTACATAAAGAGGCTTTTCCGAGCGTTAAAGAAGCCCACGAATACACGCAAAGTTGCCGCGCGACTGGCCGCTCGAGGCACTTTGGTTGTATTCGCGGGCTTCTTTCACTCTCGGAAAAACACTTTTATGTTTTTATGTTATGAATAACACTGCTTTCATGCACCGCCACCTCGTGTGGCCTGTAATTTCTCCTCGATGCCCGCGTGTGCTGGCGCACATCGCATTTGTATCCGGACATATCGATCATTTGCTTCGGTTCGCTTATACGCGGCGCATTTTTTTTTCGATTAACAAGCTGTTTACACTGTGTCGGTGTTTACATGCACCAAGTGCTGCTTGTGAGTCGATACATATGTAGATATCATTTCCATGATTGGGATGTGCCTTCTGCGCATATTCTATGGCTCGGTAGATAACCCATAGCTCGGCTTCAATGACGGATTCCGTTTGGCTGAGGTAGAGTATATAAAAAAGTTGTAGGCTTTGCGGTACATAAGTGTTGCTCGAGAGAACAGTTTGCATTGGATCAAACTAAACACAATCCTGCCCATTGTCGTCAGCTGTATAGCATTTATTTAACAGCTTAATTAAAGCTTCACTTGACAACATGTGCGTCCGATCTGCATTTTATATTTCTTTCGAATGAAAAAAAAAATTACAACGAAATTCATTCAACGATGACTAAACCAGAGCAGATGTACATTTCACTCATCTTTGAACAGGGAGGGCACAAGACAAAGCTGCCGCTTTGTCGTTCTGGTTCGAAGCTAACCCCTTTGTTATTCCGTGAATGCGTCGCGTTAAAACCGTGCAGCCGTCAACTCGATCACTGCGACAAGACAGACGTCCGCGCCCATGGGGCTTCTCTCGATCGCTGCTCCAGCTCAAATAGCCTGCAGAGGAAATGGGAGCTTCGCCACCAAAACAACGCTAACAGGCCGAACGAACTTCCAGGCGTCGCATTTCCGCTTTCAATACACCACCGAACGACGAAACGGAAATCCCATTGAACATGCACAATCATAGTCACAACTGCAAGCTTCCGCGGTAAACTTTTAAAGTTCACCGTTGACACTCGATCACAGGCCAAGGAATAGCGTCTGAACATTGGAAATTCTACAAAGGCACTCCCGGAAAGCCGTCATTGGCGGCGTTGGTGATGAGCACGTTGTTGGAGATGGCGGAGTAAAGTACTGGTTTAGGACGTCTACAATTATATACCTACGTCTGTTTGCCGCCACCAGTGACATTATTTCGGTTGCCTCTGGCAGAACCAGTAAACGGGAGACTTTTACGGCCAAACGCAGTTTTTTTTATGTTGTTTCCGATGGGCGTTTGCACCTGTGCGACGTTTCCCTCAAAACAAAGCCGGAATTTATTCACAAAAAATGTTATTACGCTAGAACTGTTTAGAAAACGTGTTCTAAGTACACATACTATAACCGAAGGCTTCCGCGATCAATAGCAAATAGCTCTTGCGAACGAAAAGCTTGATTAAATCGGTCTCTGCTCTTGAGTTTAAGGGGAAGAGGGGTACGAATGGCAATTTCACGTGGCTGTTACCTTCATCTTGAAAACGTAGGCAGCATCCTCGGTATTATTTCCGGGAATATCAATGTCAGTGAGCGTTGATTGGCTACGCCGTTTGACAGGAACGCCTGTCGCTCCGTTTAGGCGTCTTGTTGCTGGGCATTGCGCTAGACAGTAGCGAAGATGTCCCAAAAAGTGATCGAGTCAGAATGCCGGCGCCAAGAAGTCCTACGTGAATACACAGGAGATTGTACGGACTGTAGGTGTGGTGACGCTGGCGTCAAACACGTCGTACCATCCAACGCCCTTTCCTTTTTTACTTCTCCATCTTCGTGACTGGAACAGCGCAGACAGGATGGTAGGAAGAAAAAGAAAGAAAACAGACGGCGAACAGCGCTTGGTGCCCCGTCTGTTTCAACGTGCCTTTGTTTATTAGCATTACACTTTCCTGCGAGGCCACAACACGTGCCGAGAAGGCGTCGTCGTATTGCAGCCAATAAGCTATGCCGGAACCAACGCTACGATCGCGAATGACCATGCTCGTTCTGCTACTCGTTGCGACTTGCGAGAATAAGTGAAACTTTTGTTTCTTCATTTATTTTTCTGCGAGAAAGCTTCAGCCATGGCTCAGCGCTTTTGTGGGCAAACACTCATGTCTTGCATGTTTTGCAAAAAAGCAACGAAAGGATTCTCTCTGCTGAGAAAGACGAGCCGAGCATCACAATAGTTCCGCAATAACGGTCGGCAGCCACCCTATTCGCTATAATAAAGGCTTAGGTCTTTCCAGGAGAATTGAGTCCGCATATGATGATGATGATTTACAAGAGTGTTAACAGCGATATCTATCATAAGCTCATTCCCATAGTCGGATTTGATATCCGCCGGTGCCGTCGGTTTTCGACGCTGTAATAGCCGAGTGTTTTGCCAGAATGTTGCAAATATAGAGGGGGACAAAATCACAGCACGGTTACGAGTTCGTAACGCGAAAGTGTAAGCGTTAGCTGTGGTGGACGTGGTCTAGGCGTCTTCGGTCCCAATCTCGAGAAGATCCCCCTTCTTCTGTGACATTTCAACGTAAAGAATGGGTTATACAGCGTTCTCGTTTAAACCAATACGCTCATCTCAGATGCTCGAACGCGCTCCAGCGCTCTAAGCATACACTGGGGCCGCCGATGGCTCGACGACGACGGCGGCACGACGACAACGAGAGGACGATTCCGAAACGATGCAGACATATAATGACGTCAGAGTGACGACGATGGTATGAGGACAATGGGAGGACGACGAGCGTATGACGACGATATGCGTGACGACAACTGTATGACGACGATGTTTCGAAGCATAAAACCATAAAGTACGGGAGCTCGAGCAAACAAAGACAGCTATAAGGATTGAAACCACCCATTAAAGAAGGAAAAAGAAAAAAGGAACATGTATCCCAGTCTACGACTGAAACCACAACACTTTGTTTCACTCAGTGCCACCGTGGGACTACCCCACGTATCGGACACCCCATCTCCTAACTCTCCGGCGGCACACACACACACAAAAAGCGCACTTTAAGCTTAGCTGCGAGGAGTTGGAAACAAGGACGTATTCGACATTGCGTTAAACATATCTTACTCGTATGTGGATGGGTACAGCGAAGAACGAAAGTTCCTTAAGCTGGCATACAAAGATGTCTTCACGTCGCTTATGTTGGAAAGACTCGGATCTCTTCGCGCGAAGTCTACAGGGGCCGAAAAGTGAAGTGCAATTGTAGTCGTGTAGAAAACGTGATAAATGACGCGTGCCTCGACACTGATACCGGCACGCGGTTGAGCCTTTCCGAACGATTCATTAGCCACCGGCGTCATATAGAATGTCGCTGCAGCACGTATATTCCTAGCTCTCTTCCCGGAGATGACGGTCCCAGATAGTCCTTATCTCCCATTTCCCGTGCTGAGTGGGCGCTGCCGCCACTACGTCTCCATTTGCTGCGGCGTCATCTTGCAGCTCGCATCAGCCGCCATCCCACAGGGACCGCAAGTATACGCAAAAAGAAATAGAGTCAAGCAAGCAAGCAAGAAGCCAGAGTGTGTGCGAGTGTACGGGAACAAGGAGAAGGAGGGGGGTGCCGGCGGTAAGATGGAAGAGCAACCGCCGAAGCGGCGTGCCTATGCTACATTCTTCGTCGGTTATAAGGGTCCGTGCTGAGGCTGAAGAAAATCAACAAACATTGAACGGAGGGAGCCCGAGCGGAATCAAAACGAAGATATCGAGGCTAAGATATGAACGGTGAAAAGGAAATTGGCGCGGGAAGCACGGTGAGGAAAAGGGGTGGCGAGGGCGAGCGGGGGAGAGGGAAGACGATGCAGCTGCAGTATACGCGAGAAGAAGCAATTCCTCTCGCTCCAGTGAATGGAGATTGCGGTCTCTTCAAGGCGTCCCGGGAGGGCGGCCGCCGCGGTCAGCCAAAAGGCACGTTGTGCGACACTCTGAGATCGGCACTGTCCTGTGTATGTACACATTGGCGCCGTCGGCGGCGCGGCCGTCGTAAGCGACGGCCCGGCCATTCCGCCGTATTTGCCTTCCCTTGTTTGACCTTTCCTCCGCTGACGCGCGAATTGTCACCACAAGCAGCTGCCGACACCACAAAGAATACCTTCTGTTGTTGTTTTTAGTTCGTGTGCGTGTACGTGGTACACACTTACGCGTGTTTACGTGCATTTGTTCACAAAAACCGTGCTTGTGTGTTTGCGTGTTGCGTGTGGTAAAATCAAACTAATCACACCGGTATGTGTACTGTTCCCACAAAAACCTACTGATTCTCCTATGAATCTTCCTCGTCCATTTTAACCTGTAAGGCAACTGCCTGCCTCAAGCGCTCGTGAAGCATTCTGTGAGTGACAGGGAGCCGTTTTTGACCCACGTCTGTCCACCCCGCCATAACCTATTTTAATGCAGTAGCAATCATATGGACACTGCAGGCGAATTTCCGCCATCGCCGTGAAGTCCCATATAAAGCCCAAGCGCGATAAGGTCAGGCCCGCGCGCCCTATTGTGTATGTGCGAGGGAAAGCATGCGAGGGTGAACCAAGAAGGATGGTGGCTTGGTGCGGCGGAGTCTTCTCGCACGCACAAGGGAGAAAGGCGGGGCGGGGGTGCTAGGAGGGAAGGGAAGGGGGAGTGTAGCGTGCGTCTCTATTTCTAATCCGGCCCCGGCTGCGCATGGCGCAGCCTCGCACGTCTTATCTTGGAGACGATCTGCGGTGGGTTCGAAGGCTAGCCGACCCGAGATAGCTGATGGCTTCGTGTGCGCTATGTTTTCGCGCGCCTAGTTCACGTTGAAACAAGATGCAGCACGAAGGGGAATTCGCTTGCCGCTGCTGCGGCTCTTCATCAAGCCAGCGTTCTGACGGCGAGTATCTGTGGTCATCGAGTGAGACGTGTTCACGTCTACCTGTTCGTGCGCGACACCGTGCTTGTTAATTTAGTTAGTAAGCGAACGTTTAAAGCCGTTTATACAGCCGATATAACTACTAACCTTACTACATATAGCTGCCTAATAATCTGCGATCACAATCGATGCTTCGCCTTTCGGACGACACTTTTTATGTATAAACGTATGTGTAGAAGTGGTTAGCATCATGGATGATGTCCACTACTCCCCTCTTAGGCGAACAGTACATTTCGGAGATAGGCCGGCTCCAACAAACGAGCGAGAAAACAAGGCAAACTGTGCATAGAAAAAATGTGCACATTCTCCTATATAGACAAATCTGCGATTGCACGAATGGGAAATGACTGTCATGAAAATAAGCATATAGGAACGATGTGCGAAAAGCCAACCGATAAAATGTGATGGGGAAATGAGCGCGAGTAACCAGCTGAGAACTATATATATATGCTGCAGTCCTGCAGTAGGTGCTACGCTTGTACTGCGCATGCGGTCGCCAGAGCTAGAATTACTGCGTTTGGCGTGTTTCTAACAACGCGACTGCTTGTCACAATATCCCGCGGCTTATGCTGAGAAACGTGGAAACATAGTTTGTACAGTTGTCACCAACCACGAGCTTCAACCGAAAAACCCTGTTTTATTACTCATGCATAATTAGTTTCCGCATGTTCATCTTACTTTCGTATTCATTTTATAACAAGAAGAAACGCTATTAAAGCACACCTTTTTTTTTCTTGATAAGTTACGCTAGAAACTACAGTATAAGGTAACGGGTTCTGTGAACCACCAGAAAGCCGAAAGGTAAACGTAGCATGATAAAGCAAATACGAGCAATGTCGGTGAATTGCGTTCTGGCCTTTGAAGCGCATCTGTGCTTAAGTAGAGACCGCACTACAGGGTTCATTCTTTTTCTCGTTCACGAGACGGCCACTCACGTTCGCTTTTTCAGCTGGAGGTGTCGACTAACACGAAGCATTAGGCTCAAGTATTTGTCTAAAAAAGGTTAACTCTACAGTTTTCACGCACTCGTGGGCTTTCCGGCCCAGAAGCGCATGATCTATCAAGCCGCCTTCGGTCGGCTGTTTCAATACAGTGTGATTACTTGCAGGCCACGAAAGAACGATAGCCTAATGCATACGTCGAATAGTGCTCTCAAGAAGACGGCGTCGCTAATGGACTTCAAGAAAAGGATGAAGGAACGTATACCGAAGCGGGCGGAGGGGGTTGAAACCGTAGGTGTGACGACCATCGAGCGGTAAAGGCGCGCGTGACGCGGAATATTCCGCATTTATTCGAACTTAAGCCAGCTTTGATTTTATACGCCCATAGTCAGAAAACGTGGGGTACAGAACCACGGTATTTTTTAATGTAGGTTGACTAAGAAACTCAGAAAGATTACGAACTTTGACGCAATGAGGAAGGCAGATGGCATAATTATGATCCTTAAATTGCAGTACTGGAAGAGATGGGCCCCATTACTCGGACAAAAAAAAATACGAACTCATAAGTGACGAATTAATAGAATGTATCTAAGTTCTTAACTAATGGGTAGGTTTCCTACACACGGTTGTAGTGAAGCCGCCGGAGGATCGCTGGACAAGAACGTCAAGCAAAGCAGTGCGTCCATTAAATTCTTCTTCAACCGTGAACTGAATAGAGCTTCGAATGCAGTTCAGGTGATTCAGAAACGGTTGCACATCGGAGCGGCAAATCACGCAGAAACAGTCATCGACGTATCAAAGAACATCTTTCAGAGGCCTCTCAAAGGTAGCCAAAGCTTTGCTCTAGATGACTTCCAGGGCCAGGTTGGCAGATGTCACGGAGACCGAGACACCCATATTGTCTAGTATTTCTAATGCTAATTAGTAGTTCCAAAGTTCAGAAGACAGCAGAAATGTTCAACTTCGAGCGGAGCCCTTAAGGGTAGGGACGAATCGTTGCTAAGCATTTACTGGCTGCACTCCGCAGCGAAATCGACCGGTACTGGTGTGCACATCAATTTTACTTCGAAGTAAACTATCAGGTCTTCGTCGTCCATGGGAACTTGCTTCAAAATGTCAACAAAATGTGCCCCGACTCAGGACTGACTGTTCCACAGGTTCCAGGTTGTATGAAGAGAAATTTACGATCCCCAGTAAACCACCAGCACCAGAAGACGTTGAATAGTTATTATTTCAATGCGTGCACCTCGGACGGTTAATAGCAGACGTGGGAATCTATACCCGAGATATAAACCAGTTTATTGCGCCACCTATTACGTATATAAGGCACGGCCAAGCCTTTTTCGCATTTGTAAACGATGACCCCGTACGGGTCTCGAAATGTTATAAATTTTGTTCTTTTTCTTGCCTGTGGCAAGTGTTTGTTCATCTCCAAGAAAATGTATGCTCCTCGCCAGGCGATGTTTCATCGAACCCTTAATTATGTCGTTTATACTATAGCTAAGCTTCCACGTTCAGATCGATTGATTGATCGATCAATTGATTGATTGATTGATTGATTTTAACGTCTCAAAGCAACACTGCAGCTATGAGAGACGCTGTAGGCGAAGGCTCCGGATTAATTTTGAACACCCGAAGTTCTTTAACGCTCATCTTTAACGCCCAAGTACACGAAGTTCTTTAACACGCAAGTACAAGAACGCTTTTGCGATTCGTCCCCATCAAAATGCGACCGTTGCGATCGGGACTCGAACCCTCGACCTCTGACTCAGCAGCGGAACGCAACAGCCACTGCGCTGGCCACCTCGGCGGGTGTAGGCTACCAAATTCCAAGTACGCAGACAAAGCGTCGCACGAAAGAGTGTTCACTGTAAATGGTATCGGCTTATATTCCGAATAAACGCGGTATACGTTTTGTGGGCGGTGTGGTTTTAGAACGACGATGGGAGTGTACGTGCACATCGAATTGGCCGGCACCGCCACGGCACGCTGTCAAGCTCGTGGGCGCGAAGGCGGAGTGCTCCATATCCCGTTCTCACGCATTACGCCCATTTACGGGGCACCCGTACGGCCATTTCGTGTCCTTCTATATACGCCAGAAAAAAAAATTCACGGTCGATGTTTGACCCTCTTCGTTTTGTAAATTTTACCACACAAGTCGATTCGCGAGTGCTAGCGCGTGTCGTTGAGAGCCACTGCTCTTTTTATTATTATTTATTTATTTACTAACACATCACGGGATACGGTGCAAAGCAGTGAGTAAACGAGGCTACGTATAGTAGGAAATCGAAGCTAGCGGAGGTGACTGACATAAAATAACGACTAACAAATTGCGCCATTCATTAGACCAAAGAAAGTATATCGATGCGAAAAAAGTGGTTACTCCTTCATCGGATATTTGCACATCAAATTACAGGACTATTGTACAATGTATTCAGCACAATACAGCCAGGGATTATGACCACACATGCGTGTCGTAGGTACAGTCGTAAGAACGCACGATGTACTTGTCACGTTATGACCAGGAATCACAACAAAAGCGACGTGCATGATGATCTTGTTCGACGCGCACTTAACATATTCCGATTTATGATTACAGGTCATACCGTGAAAGTGCAATTATCACGTTTGGGAGAGAGAGAGAGACTTAAAGAACGGTACTGGACAGGCAGCACGCGTATCCATAGTGACATGCAAGTCGTGCCAGGCGATGCGGCTAACATCCCACTCTATATATGTGGGAATGGTAAGAAGATGACATGATACGCACAGCTCGCGTCACGGACTCGCCACGTCCACAAGACAAACCACAACACCTTTCTGCGAGACCAGTGTCTCACAGAAGGTTAAGATGGCTTTTCTTGTGCGCGACGCACAGGGAGACTTAGTCCATGGGGCATGCAAACACGCCCATGTCGTATAACTCAGAGGATGTTAGTGCTTGATGCACATTCAATGTGGTCATTATGTTGGTTGTTTTTAATGCGAATGTGCTGCAAGAAATTAGCCATATCTTCACGCACGTTGTACGCAGGCCACCGTGCTGGTCTCATTTGTAGGTTTACAAATAGGAAATACTTTGTACTGGATACATTTAGCCGAGTATGGTGTAGGCATGTCCGCGATAACACCGGTCAAGGCCTCGTGCAAGGCACGATGAACTCGCACATTGCATTGTAAATGCTAATTGCTTTGGAAGTGCTGCTGCATTGAGTCGGTTCGACAACACACTGTGAGTGCCACGCAATAGACACACCTTCTCCGTCACTACTATAGAGGAAGGTGTTACGCTGTAGCTTCGTGCTGAAGCAGAAACCAGCAATCTGCATGTACAGGGTCAGGCCACATCTAAGGTGAACACCTCATTAGTATTCAAGACATCATAGAAGCTGATGTTCAGTACATGCATAATTCGAAAAATCATTATTGTGTTCATCGACACCATGATTACACATCGTATAACGAACATTTCACTCGTGAAGTAGAATAAACGCTGTAGTTTTACTGGCTTGAATACTAATGAGGTGTTCACCTTAGATGTGGTCGACCCTGTACATTGCTTGCTACTCCGAAGTGAGAGGGCAGCCACTGCAGAGCAACTCTGCGTTACATAATACAGGCTCGAGTGTGCAAACATTTGATGTCGTTGACTAGCTAGCCCTTGGCGCGTGGAGACTTCAAGGATAGCATGACTGCGCGTGAGTCTGTAAAGATGACCCATCCATCTGGCTGCTTGAAGATGTTGCACGCCGTGCAGATTCAGTCTTCAAACCATTAACATGACGACATCACAGGAAGCGCTAAGCTCGAGGTCGCGGGATCGAAACCCGGCCACGGTGGCCGCATTTCGATGGCGGCGAAATGCAAAAACGCCCATGTCCCGTGCATTGGGGAACGTTAAAGATCCCCTGGTGGTCAAAATCAATCCAGAGTCCTTTAGTACGGCGTGCCTCATAATCAAATCGTGGTTCTGGCACGTAAAACCCCAGAATTCAATTCAATTCAATTACAGGAAGCTAGCCGGATGTAGGCGGAACGTATTGGTCCTACATTACAAACTTTAGTTAAATATTGGTTCCGATTACCGTGACGCTTCGGTTGTGGTTCCACCACACCGTAATGAATCACACAGGAAGTATTGTTTCGTAAATCCAACAATTAATTCCTGTTTTTGACTTTTGAAAGCGACGGAACTGAGTGGAATTTGCTTTTAATTAGACTCACTTGAGATATTTTTATTTCCTAATACAATGCAAACATGAAGCCACTTTTTCGTGGACTGTTAGGTACTGTGGTAACAACATTTGTCTGTCAATCGCAACGCCGTTGGTTAGGTCCTAGCTATTCCTCCATGAATATCTTTTACGTCCTCGAAACGTTTTTTGACGTAGGAATATAGACTATTTTTTATACAACCAAATCACCCAACGTATTCAGATAGAAGAAATCAGACGAAGGAGACAATGCAAAAATTTAGCCATGCGAGAAACATGGATGCCGTGCGGGAGCAACAGCTCCCAGTGGCCATCTAGGCGGCCCCAGGCCCGGGCCTCCCAATCGCCGGATTTAAAATAAAGTTATGTCATATCGCATTTCGCTCTTCATAAAATTGAGGCGCGCCAGTAAAAGTTGGCATGGACTGATAACCACAAAAAAATGTATCGGCCCTTCCACTCCGTGAAGATGGTTAACCAGCGAAGCTGAAACGTGCGGCCCCGGTGTTTATCACTGGGTCAATCCGGAGGGTTCATTGAAGTATTTCTCAATTATGAGGTTACACACACGTTTGTCTGCGACGGAGAGAACGACGTCACTGACGGTATGCCCGCAGTCCGCCGTTGTCGCTTGCGTTCGATGTCTCGAGTTTGCTCGGCGGCGTGGTTAGCAGCATTCGCCCGCCATTGCCGCTTGCGATTCTTCCAAATTAAATTGCTTCAAAATTAAATCTGTCCGTTACGTCAGACAATGAATGGCTCATACCCCCTTAAGCAATGGTTCATACCCCCGTAAACGCGGCCTCCCCATTACGACGACAGAAAAGTGAAATTCTACGCTGGAATGATGAGCGGCAACGGGGCCAGCTGTGGAAGCAGACGACGACGACGAACACGGGAGCAGGGGGACGAGCGCGTGCCGAGCACGAGCACGAGCTGCAAACCGAGGGGCGCCAACGAGCCAGCTGCGGAAGAAGAGGACGCTCGAACCAATCCTGATGATGATAGTTTTCTGCGGACAGGTTATTTCGCCTAGCCATATAAAGCTTCGTTTTAAAAAGTTTTTTGAATTTTTCGTTTAATTAATTTTTTCATGTAGCTGGAACGTTCCGAGGCTTTTAAAAGTGCAGAACTTGCATTAGGGTATGTTGTGTTCGCGTTATTCAGCATTGCTCGGCTTCGAAGAATGTTCACGACGCTGCACAAGCTGGTATTATGAAGAAAATAAACGATGTCACGACATTCTGTCTAGGAAGAACACAATGTCCCCGTTATCTCACCACTTAATTTACACCTTGTCTTCAAGTTCACCCGAAAAAAGCGCAGAACCTGAGCTATGACATAGAGTAAACTTTGTCCTAAGCCTAAAAGATGAAACCATTTTTTTTTTTTTTTGGTAGTAGAGCGAAGTGCACCTTATTGAAAACGGGAAGCAACCCGCAAGTTTAAAAATAGAAAAAAAAAAGAAAAAAAGAAGAAAAAAAGAGCGGGAGTGTCAAATTTTATTTTTGCTTCCAAACTTCCGAAGTTTTGTAGAGCGCCCTGTCTAGAGGAAAGAGACAATGCAAAACTTTAGACTTGCGAGAAACACGTCAAAGTAAAGGTTCCGGATCACTTTTCGCTCTTCATAAAAACGAGGCGTGCCAGTAAAAGTGGGCGTGGACATACAAACATACGTACTTTCTTCTTTTTCTTTTCTTTTTCTTCGTTCTTTCTTTGTGTTTTAAACATGCGGGTTACCTCCCGTCATCGAACCGATTTCTTGTTTTTTTTTTTTTATCTTGCTTCGCGGTTCTATCCTTCCTAATCTTTGCAACAACACACGTGTATACCTATTTTGAACTGAAGAACGTGTTACTTCTACAAACACTTCCACTCCTTCTCAACTGTTCTCATTACTCATAATTTACCAACATACCAAAGCCACTATATTCAATGCGCGTAGAGTGGATGCCATTATCTGACACCAATCCCTCCGACGCCTTGGTTCCTTCTTATTATTACTTTCCCTGTCTGTTCGTCTTTCTATTTGTCACAGAAAATACGAAGTTGCTCTTTGAAAAGCACGATCTTGTCCTCCAGACTGCATTGATATGGCGGTCTTCCTGCGAAAGATCAAGTATCTGACACGCGGAGCCAACCACAATCAGATCTTTTCACCGAAAGTTGGAGCTGAGCTCCCAGCTGCGGAAAGCGAAGATTTCATCGCTGCGGCATTGATATCGCGGTATTTATATCGCGGCATTTATATCGCGCCTTTGTAGCGAAACATAACGCGCAAGAACACCTTATACTTGGAGGGATACCTCGCAAGCTTCGCTATATGCAGAAGTGCAAAGTAAGTGCGTAGGTATACGGTATTTCCTGCCAGAATTTTTTTGTCCAGATTTGGTTTTATATGGGAGGCCACTTTCAGAGCTTCCGCCGAAGTTTCAATGACTGCTGTTAAGGCGGACTTCCTCCTTTGCCGAAACCACCCACAAGAGTGCTAAGAGCTTTCCAAGATTTGGTAAGACAGTCGGTTTGACAAACGTCACACCCGTAATCACAGCGTCGGTGTCGGAAAAAGAAAAGTGTCCTTCTTTCTAGATAAGAAACGGGAGACACTGCTAACGGCAACGCTTGGTGTGTCGCGAGCGTTTATTGAGGAACTGTTTAGCTTTTTCTTGCTGTTGTTTAGCGTTTAAATATGCAATTCATTCTTACTTTACTTTAGCACGACACAGCGACATTTTATGTCGATGTAATTGTTCGCTTAGTGTACTCACTAGTGGAAAAGGGCAATAGTTTCTTTTTCTATGGATATTCACACCTGTCTCATAAACGTTGTTGGCATGCATCCGAATACCCAGATAAGTATATCCTGCTTGCCTTGTAGCAGGAGGCCCAGACCTTATCGAGCGTTGGTCGCTGTTTTTCTTTTTTTTTTTTTTTTGCGTCCACCACAGTTCATCCGATACTGAAAGACTTGACAAATTTAGGCACGGTTTTGCATCTGCTTCAGGTGCCTGCCAACGCGCTAGAGCATTACCTAAGTGATCGCCAGCCTCCCAACACAGCAATGAATGAATACACGTGTCAACAAGTCTTTCATAGAAAATGTATAGCTTGCGCGAAAGAATGTTTCCAAAGCGTTGGCATAGCGCACGATTTGACCTAAACCCATCGCCTTGTGGAGCACATACCAGGGACGATATTTGGAAAGATACTCCATGTACAAAGCAATTGTAGACACATATTGGTTCGCTATGACCGGAATTCGGTGTAGTTGTCAGGCCGCGACACACTCGGTGTACTCTAATGTGGCCCACATATAAGACATAAATGAAGGCGAACGCTTTATTGTAGTGCAGCTTAGATTACATATTTGTGCATGTTGCTACAGCACAGCGCGCATATTGTATCGCAGGGCGCTTATCTAGCAGCAGATATTTGAATGCAGATACTCTTCGCATGTTACGTAACATCAACGCCGCAATTTATCTTTAATCATCTGGCAATCAGTGCAGTAAATTGGAGTAATAAATAAAAAAAAGAAGTGCGGAAAAAACTAGCCCACATAATGAAAGAACTGCTTCACGTCAGCTTTGCATGATCATGATCATAATGATCATCATTCCTATGTGTGTGGCTGTGCGTATCTGCTTCTGTTTCCGTGATTGCGTAAAGCCTTGGGCATCTTCCTGATAGCTTGCAATAGACCTCTCCTGGGGTACGTCACACCGCACCGGCGACGCCACAGCGTGACGTCACCGGCGCACGTGCGGTGACTCTGGTAGGCAAAAAAACAGCCGCCGCCGGCTTTCTGCGTGGTGCAGTCGCACTTTAGCTGGTGTAGGTGGGCGCCACGTGGACGCGTGTTTTGATTTCTTTTTTGATTTTTACGTGAACCTCCACAGTTCTCTTGCGAGCCTCATTAGCATTAATGTGTGTATGAGAACATCGGCGTGTGCTAAACTGCATGATGAAAATGTGGCGACGCTGGCCTTTTTTACTTGCGAACATGAACCACTTGGTGGTGGTCTGCGATGGATTGTGCAATGAATAATATCGGCTTCTCCATGGATGTGTGCCACATTTGCTGTGGTAAAGTGTGCGGCGAGAACAGCGACGATATCGGCTCATCTCAGCGTGGGGAAACGGACCACATTATGTGTGTGTGCGCGCGCGCGTGGTGTACTACGCGATAAGCAATACATCTCGCTTGCGAGACTGTGGACGTGTGTTGCGTGTAATAAAACCAGTCGTAGTGATCAGGCTCCGATAGAACTTCAGGAACCGTAATTATTGAACAGGTGAGATTGAATGAGACGCAATGATTAGTGAGCCCATGTATTTCAAGGCCATTCGTGCTTTGTGCAGAAAAAAAAAATTATCGAGTGAGAGGTATGGCTACGAATGAACTTCTACGATGTTTTGACCGCTGCCGAAGCTGCGTGTATGCATTTAACCACGGAGAATGCCCTAAAGGCAAGCCACTGAAATTATCGTGCTTTAACGCAGATCTCACGGGTCTTAAGTAAAATTGAACTTTTGTTTCGTTATTGGTGCACTCACCTTCATGGTGCGGACTTTATGCCGTGATGATGCACATAAACATGCAAAACTTGGGTCTTGTCAAGTTGAGAGCAGCAAAGTGTGCAGCAGACACAGCGCAGTTAGCGCGCAACGGATTATGTACTTATGTAATATTTTGCTTTGTACATTCTCATGGCCGAGATTAATAATTAAAATTAAACTATGGTGCTTAACATCTCTAAGCTGCACAGCGGCTTATGGGGTACAAAGTAACGCAAGGCTCCGGATTAATTTTGTCCACCTAGGGTATCTTACCATGCTCCTAAAACAGGCTAATAAGTTTTTCTGCATTTCTCCTTTATCTGCATTTAGGCGCTGCTACTTGGTACGGCTCCACTGAGCCGCCGCGTAGTTGTAGACGAACTTATCTTGTATATCGTTTGGTACAGTGTGAATGGGGCGCAAATCTCTGCATTCACGACAATGCAATGCAAATTTGTGTTCGAAGACTACTCATTTAGCGAAGTAGCACTTTGCCACCGTGAAAATATGCACAACCTGTGATAAAATGTTCGTTTTCGAGGAGTAATACATTTTTGTGGGTGTTTGATCTATGGAAGAGGCGCACTTTTGCGAAATCATCACACGCTGACTTGTGGGAACCATGCACTCGGCAACAACGCTACGTCGTTGTACCGATGATACGGGAACGATTATACTTGCTAAGCACAGTTCGTAAATGCTGTCACTTCAAAAAGATCGCAATATGCCGGCCTTACGATCGCGGCAGTTGATATACAAGCAGCGCATCTTCTGCAGGGAGAAGAGGTCGCACGAACGTTTTTTGCCAACCAACGCCCGCTTCGGAGGCGCGGCAGAGGAGAAGGGCCCCCGCAGTGACGTCACGCTGTTTGCAAACAGGGAAAGGTCTGTTCCGACGCTCAGGGTGCTTTGTGTAACAGCGAGGGTTTCCTGTAACTGATAAATGAGGCCCCAGGCACAATATTTCCAAGTGAGCTTTCCGAGCTTGTTCTTTACGCTTTTTTTATGGCGCTGGCACCTAGCGACATTATGTTTCTCAAGGAGCACACCGGAAGTCGGCCTCAGGCAACCGGAAGTTGAAGTGTCTCCGAAACCGTGAGAATAAAAAATGTGGTTGATCCCTCTTATATAGGAATCGGTATAGAACACGAAAGTGAAACGTGTCTTCACAGAAGTAGTGTAATGTTTATTGCACATTGATATATAATGTCTATTGGTGTTTTGTGGCTAAAGCGCCCTTAGGTGTTGATGCACCCACGCTGACGCCTGGTGGCACGTCTCCTCCATCACGACTACCAACGTCGATGACCATGAGCAACCGTCGTGCATATGGAAGCTGCACTACGCTGCACACGCTAGCACAACGCGAAAGACGAAGCACGTAACTGACACACTAATACAACGCGCAAGACAAAGCACGTAACTGAATCGTCACCGAGTCAAATCAGCGCGTACAGCGCGTCGTAATTGCAGCCTCCGCGATCAACTTCAGAAACATTTTCAGAGCTAATTGCGGAGGCCACGCTCCGCTGTGCTGAGTATGGTGAACGCCACCTAGGTGGCGTTGGTAGTGCTTCTTGATGCCAGCGTCCCTTCGAATGCTGGCATCGAGGCGTCGTAGTGCTGAGACCACCGAAGCGTTCACTGTCGGTGCGCGTTAGTGTCATAATGCAGTACTTCTCTTTTCTGCTCGTAGGCGGCGGCACCGCCCCGAGCAAGAGCGCGGGTACACGGAGGAGTGTTAAGCCCAGACCACACGTACGCTTGCGGACGCGCGTAAGCTCGCGTCTACGCGCCTTGCGGTTGCCGCGCCTAGCGAGGAATGGCGGTTTGCATCCACAAATACGCGCGACAGCGCGCGCCACTGGCTTCACTTGTTTACACCTTGGCAGACGCCACTTCGTATCAAAATGCTTCAAAATGCTTCAAAGTGCTTCAAAATGCTTCGATATCTATAAACGTAATTGTTATCTTTTTGGAGCTGTTAGATCAGCACGAAAAGTGAAGAAGAAGCACTTTCTTGCATGATATAATTCTGCTTAACTGAGAGTTGAATGTACCGCGCCGTCGCTGCGTAGCCAGGCGCGCCGACGCGAGGCAGCGAGGCAGCCCAGGCGCGCGATAACTGAGAGGAGCTGATCACCGAGATCGCGCCGCGTTTCGACGCGTACGAGCCGTGACGCACCGTCTGCGCATGCGTGGGCGTGCGGACGCGAGCTTGCGCGCGTTTGCAAGCGTACGTGTGGTCTGGGCTTTAGATATATAAGGCGCGTCTGTGTAGCTCTCTGCAAATGCGTTTGTGGCGCAATGGGTTAAACGCTCGGCGATCTATCGTCGCGGACCGAGAGGTCGTGGGTTCGATTTCCAAATTTTGCATGTTTGTGGACCTTTTTCTTCTGGTTTCTTTCTTTGTATTATGTTCTATGACGTATTTCCGTGACGGAAATACGTCAGTGAAGTCTTGGTGGACCCCGGCATAAAACACTTTCGTGTTAATAAAAAAAAATGAAGCAGTTTCACCCGAAAGGCGAAGCATCAATTGCGATAGCAAATTAGTAGAGAGCTATACGGAGTAAGGATAGTAGTTTTATCAGCTGTATAAACCTGGACATGCAGCAGCACCAGCAACGCGCAGAACTGTTGTCGACGCCGTCGGCGTTTTGCCCGCGTTCGCACCGAACGCGCGCGGCGTTGGTGACTGTTGCCGGTGCCTCTGGGGGGCGGCTCGGAGGTTTTCGACGAGATCAGAATGGGACACTCGTCGAGCTGCGTCGGAAATTTTACCCACCTTCTCGCCTCGCAACGTTTTTATATAAATACGCATTTGGTGCCACAGCTAAAGATCGCCTCCCCTCCCTCCCGTCCCCCCACGCGGCCGTTGTGCGTTGGAAGAAGTCGCGTTTGCTCTCTATATATGGTGATTGTAAAGGAGGAAAGAGATGTTAATTCTGCAGCCCTTCAGTGAGCACGCCGCAGAACGCGCGTTTGCTCTCCGACGTGCGTTCGCTCTCCGTGAAAGCGCGCGTCCCTCGCGCCCTTTCACTTGCACATGCAGCGTCCAGAGCGCGGCGACGATTTCATCGCCGTTGACGTCATACGGAACCTCACGGCGACGGCGACGACGACGGCGACGCCGACGGCAGAAATCCTCTTTGGAGTGTCCATATAATTCCTATCGCAATAAAAAAACATCTAAAAGGAGGTAATGGTAAAGTTAATAGCTGTATAGGATAGATATGATATAGGAGCATACGTTTAGGAAAGCGCCAATTAATCATCAGGTCTTTTGTTGTGGGCCGAGATGACAAAGGACAGATCTGCTGGGAACGGGGGAACGAAGAAGAATAAAAAGATCGTGAGTTGGTTCTGCGCACGCTTGTCGCGGATGATGATTAACTATCACCATCAGCAATGGCTCGAGTGTCGTCGTCTTCTTCCATAGCTACATGGCTCGTTGGCACTCCTCGGCGCAGCCACACGAACGCGCTCGTGCCACTGCTCACGCGTTCGTCGTGTCGTCTTCTATAGTTATTTCCATTGCCGCTGATCATTCCAGCGTACAATTTCACTTTTGTAGCGTTAGCTACACTGGCCTAGCCAAGCCCGTTTCGCGCGGCACATCAAGAGCCGTGCTGCGCATGCGCAAGGATCAGTGATGTCACACGGCTTGCGCACCGGAGCCACCGGAGCCGGCACCTCTCGCGCACTCCGCCGCCGGTCTGCGCATTCCAGAGGAATGACGGCGTAGCCGTGGTAGACGCACTGGCGCCGGCGCGCGCTCGCTGTGCAGTCGCCGTCTGACACTGCGCTGGAGCCGCTGCGCTTCTGACTGGCGTTTGCCAGTGTGGTATAGCCATGGAGAAGGAGAGCGCAAATGCTGCTCAACAGCGCAGAAGAACGGAGAGCAACGTGACGTTGAGCAAAAATAAATATACATGTGCCACATAATACGTATACCGCGTGTGTGTCATTGGAGCAGCAGTAAGCATGACAATCAAGCTAATCCTTGACAATCTAGACAACCAGGAAAGCTAAGAATAATCAGCTGAACCTTTGCTAACGCTACGTATATCCTGGCATAGCCGAGCTAAGCCACTGCAACTTTTTTTTTCTGTCGTCGTAATGGGGAGGCCGCGTTTTGGGGGGGTATGAGCGATTCATTGTTCGTGTCCTGACGCGGGCTCCACCAACGCGTTAGGGCACGTCGTCAATTGCTCCTCTGCGTTAACCTAAGGTCTAGGGGCTAACGCCATGAAAGAAGACACTTAAAGGGAACATTAAGGTCACCTACAGTTTTTAACGCGACAGCGTTAAGGGCCCCGTGTCGCAAAAAATCTGGTTTCGGCGCCGACCTTCGGCAAAAAATTGGGAGTGGCTTAGCTCGGCTATGCCAGAATATACGTAGCGTGGGCTAAGTCGGCCACATCGTTCAGAACCGGTAGACCTGGTGGCATGGGCGGGTAACGATACCCATTGGTAGCGTTAAAGAGTGGAATCTTCTGCTTAACGAGAAAGTTCTTGCACGTTGTACGTACCCGCGCCACGGTTTCACCCCACTCAGGCGGCGCCGCTAAACTCAACGTTTCACGCATGGCACTACTTACCGGCGTCAAGTCTTTCATGTGCCACAGTCTTTCACACACGTCGCACGCATATCCAAACGGATCGTTTACGAAGTCCGTCTCGAAGGTCCGAGTCGCACACTGGCGCTTTCGCCAAGTTTCACCGTATAGTCAGTCAATCGGCGAGCCTTGACGTTATCGACGGCGTCTTGTTGTTGCTGCTGCTGAGATGGTCGGGCACGTCGCTCAGCCTCCTAGCGATGCCGCTTTGCTAGACGTTCCTCCCTTTGCTCCGGTGTCACCGCAGCACGTTTAGCCTTCTTGTGTTCGTTCTTCCTACGCTAAACCACTAATTGCCCGGCAACCACTTCGGGATTCGATGAGTTGGGCTTCTGCGCTCTTCTGCGCCGCTGAGCATCAATTTCGCTCTCCAGGAGCCACGCAAAACTACTCAACCTCTGCCAGTTCAGCTCACGCTACAAAAATTGTTGCAAACCACAACCACGCAGGCCCTCCGTAGACACTAAATACTTCTTTTACCACCAAAGTTGCCCACACTTTGTCTTACAATCTTTAGAAAGTTATTCCTCGGAATTAAGAGAATGACAGCCAACAGACAAATTTCATGAAAGAAAACACCCACAGCACATGCTTTTTATGTTAAATCTTCACAGAATAAAATATTACAAGTGCGAAACAATAACAGAAGTTCGGGGCACGCAAGAGGTCGCGTTTCTACCAGAAAGCGCGCCTTCGTGCATAGCGTTCACAGCCAGCGTTTCCCGGTAAATATTACGGTTACATAAGCTGCAGTTGCCGGGAAGCGTGAGAAACAGTTAAAGATCTTTGAACGCTATCGCGTTCCACTCTTAAAGTTTTCTGAGTTACCGAGAGCTTCTGATTGTACTAGTCTCTGTACGTGTTAAGAGGAAGCTAGAACTCGGGAGCGCCAATATAAATACATGGAAACAGCGAAATCGTTTCTTTTGGTAACCACTGCACCAATTCTGATAGGGTTTGTAACATCTAAAATAAAAAAAAAAAGTTATAAAGTAGTAATTCTAGAATGTGGATCTTAGATGAATGCATGGAATTTTTTTATATATTTCGAGAATTACCAAATTTCTAAACACTCAAGTATTAAGTTTACAACTGCGTAATACAGCAATAAAAAATTATATCACAATGCTGTTACCTGCACTTAACGACGCATCTAAAGGATACAAAATTGATGTAATATGCACGCCCTGAAACATACCACTACTTTTAGAGTAGGACTTCTGCAGTTCTCTTGTGAACGACGCAACAATTTCATGCAAGCTGTAATTTCATACATCACGTTTGTCCGCTCGAACTACTCCAAGACATGTAAGTCTACAGGACTGCGTTATCTGTTTTTGGTGCAAACTTACGAATTTGTAAACTTGTGGCTTCTATTTTCTTGAAATTAACCGATTGTGGTTAATCGTTGCAAATAAATCAATGCGTTAAATTGAAATTCTGCTTCCTAGAGTTGCCATAACTTGACTTTCTTTCTCAAGCGCAGCAAATCTAATTCGAATCAGTCCATCTGTTGTTTCATAATAGCATTTCTGCGTTTTTCATCCATTTGAACAGCAGGGACATCGGAGTTTGTCCCAATATAAAGCTCCAATATAAAGCTTCCTACAAAGTACGATACGTTCGTAGCTGTGTATTTCGGAGCCTATTGGGCCCATGGATGAAAGCATAGGCAGAGAAGTAATATTATCCCGCACTGGTAGCCCAGCGGCTACGGAGTTGCGCTTCTGAGCTCCAGGTCGCCGGATCGATCCCTGCGGCAGCGCTCACCTTTCGAGTGCAGTGATATAAGAACGCTATAGTGTACTTAGGTTTAGGGGCACGTTAAAGAACCACATGGTGGTCAAATTTAATCCGGAGCCTCCCCCCATTACGGTGTGCCTCATAATCAGGTGGTGGTTTTGGCACCAAAAACTCCAGAATTTAATGTTTTGTAAGAGAAGCATTATGCTGTGACGCGTGCATTGTTTGGCTTTTTTTTTTCGTTTGTTTGTTTGTCTGCGACCGTTTTTCACCTGATTGCCACTGTTATCTAATTATCGCCCCACATGTAAGCACCGGTAATGTCACGAGCACACACACAAAAAAGAAAGGCTTGGTTAGAAGATGTAATAGAAGGCACGGATACATCGTAATTATAGAGGGACACGCCTGAGACACAGAGTTTAACCTTAAGAAACGTCTGAATGGCGTTATGGTGAGCCGAAATACGACGTAAAGATAACTCAGTAAAGCATGTAGGACGTTAATGTGCCAACGGTCACAAAATAGCCAGTAGGTAAGGGTCGCGAGAAAAGCGTACTGACCATTTTAAGAAATATCAGCGAAAAAAATAAGCAAAGATTGGGTAAAAAAAAAATTCCCGGCGCGAGAAAGGCCGAGCGGGGCAAAAGCCGTGTATGCGGTTTTCGGTGTCGTCGCTAATGGTCTCAGCAGCTGCGTCGGCCCCCTCGCGGCTATACAGTAAAAGCGGATACGTTAATGGGAGCGTCTAATTTTTAAGTACGTAACAAAAAGACGAATACCCGTGAACTTTAGCGAGCTGTTCTTAATGGGAGCTACTAATAGGAACATTACAAACAAGCAAGGAAAAAACAAAAAGAATCTCGCGAGAGGGTTTCTGCGAGCGCATCGGCTGCTGAGACAAGCAATCACATCAACAGCGACTCGAGTTTCATAATGCAGCGGGTCATCTCGGCCACATTCGAGATGTGCTAGGTGGGGGAGAGGTCGCGCAGGAAGACAGAAATTGGGGTGTCGGCCATAAATGCATGTTTTCTGTCTCTCGCGAGGCCTTTCTATTCGTCACCCTGGCGTAATATAGCTGCGGAGCTTTTTCATTACGACCGACCGAGCCTATAGCCCCGCCATAGAGCAACAACGTCGTGTTGACAAAAACGTATGGCACCACTCGAGTGGCTGTTTGCGAGCCAACGTTGCGAGTCGTCGGTGAATATCAAGAGAAGGGAGAGGGGAGGACGGGGAGGGGGAACGGTCACCACGTCCTACGAGCATGAAAAGACTTCTCCGGGGTAATTAGAGGCGTCAAACTATACCTTCGGGGCTTGGGGTTAGTTTAAAGGCGCAACGCACATTAGGTGTGAACTTTCCCGTCGTTCTTGCTGTATATTCACACCCTATTTGAGAGTGCTCGCAAAAAAACACGCATGAAACAAATCTAGAAGTAAAGGGAGTAATAGTACCTCGTTTTCCGAGGGTCGTGAAGACGCTGACGACAATCCCAGAGTGGGCGCGAACTAGAAAGAAAAGAAGAAAGGTGACATTCTTGCGAGCGTCCGATGTACCACTATGACTTTCTGAGACGTCTTTTAATATATTAGACTGCTTTATTACGTCTCTTGGACGTCATTTAGGTAGTATTCTTAGAAAGCGACACTTGTCATACTGACACTCACAGAAGTACAGCTCTGTCTCTGCAGCCATTCCGATCCCATCATCCGAAATAGGATGACGTTGGAAAAATGTTTGTAAAAAAGTTCTTGCATTCTTCAGTACCGACAATTCGACTACTGTCTACGTTTTCTTTTTTTCTTACGAACAGCGAGCGGACATGACAGTCAGACTGCGTCAATGAAATGAACTCCTCAAGCTTCTCAAAACGTCAAAACGTTTTCGTTGGCTGTATCGGTATATATATATAGATTGACACCATTACCGACTTTTCCAAACATTGTCACGCAATCATTCAATGCCTAGTACCATCTTCATCACGACACCAACTGAGGAAGTTAAGGTGAAATCGGTAAGCCGAGCGCTATTTTCTGTATACATAGTTGACCCCATTATCACTCCCGCAGCCACAAACAACCAACGCGCTCCCGTGCCGCAAAACCCGCCACGGCAACATCTACAAGTGCAAGTATGCAATGCAAAGAAATAAAACGCGAGACTCGTTTCAGCTTCCTAATTCTAATGAGAGCGGGGGATTAACACGACGGATTAAATCGGCGGTGGATACAGGAACCACTATAGCACGAGTATGTCGTTACTCGCGTTCACTAGGCGTTCCTTTTTGTTCCGCGGAACCGCGCATTCCCCGAAATCACGTCCCCTAATCCCTTCGAAATCCCGTTTGAGAGAAAGCGAAATCTCTCGTGCCACCAGCGGCGGCCGCGTTGACGTTCATTGTTCCTGCGAACGGAAAAGGAACCGGGGAAGCACGACCTGGCCCTGCCAAATCCGAGATACCTTTCTTGCATTGTTTTCTTTTCTTAAAATGAAGAACGCAGAAACTCGGTAACATTGAGAAAGAGTCGCTTTGTTTTCCCAAATGCGAATGGCATCGCCTCATGCGCGCGGAAACGTCCGCGACGGGGAATGCCACGTAAGCTGAGGATCGAATTCGTTCGATCCGACAACTGAACGCGCTTATATGGGCCCGAGATAAAACAACGTAATAGACAGGAAACGTTCTGACAGCCTCTGTTCCCTGGATACAGCGCATCGGGCTGTCGATGATACGCGAGGATATATAGAAATGGACGAGTTGTAATACATTCACGATAAAGCTGTGCGAAAATCAGAGAGGGTGGATAAAAGAAGGGACGACACAACCATTGTCACGGGGGGAGAATAACGGGTTTTGACGGAGCTAGAAGTCCGTGATTACTGTAGCGTATACAGCGTAAACTTACGGACAGAAGATGGAGTAGACAACAGAGCGAATGGCTAACTAGCAACTGAATTATTAATTTAAGGCATGGCAAATATACAGGGTGTCCCAACTATCATGCACCAAGATTTTTTTTAAAAATGCAAATGCGACGTATCTGGACCGAACCAACGTAATGTCTTTTTGCCGTCGCTTGGAGATACTCAATTTTGCGTGTTCGCGGCCATCTTTCACGCTCGAAAAAACACTTTCATGTAGCACGTGTTCAGCAACAGAAAGCCGGGAATTTTTCATGGTGCTCTACAATTTTCTCATTCACACTTTTGACCTAATTATAACATTTGAGAAGTTGATTAATAAATTGGGACTAATTCTGCAATTAGGCAGAATCCAAAAAACATAATCTGAGTATCTCCAAGCGAGGGTAAACAACATTACCTTGGTACTGTCCAGCTACGCAGAATTTGCAAAATTTTAAATCTTGGTGCATGATAGTTGAAACACCCTGTATATGAAAGACACGTGTAGACAGAGACGGACACGCGTAAAGATTCTACGTAAATCTACCTGCCAGCCGGCCTTTCTTTTTTTTTTTATTTGGACCTATACATGCGTCTTTCATACATATTTCTTCCGCCTTAAATTAACATTTCAGTTGCTAATGAGCTTTGTGTCCTGTAGCCTCTTCTTTGTCCTGCCTGTAAATTTAGCCTGCATGTACAATACAGTAGTGATGGCCAAGCACGAGCGAAATTTTCCAGAGGACTACTGTGTACCCGTTGGTTAACGTGACAACAACCTTGCAACGTTCTTTGCTGTAGTACCTGCATCACACATGGCGGCAAGCTTTCATCGATGTATTTATTGATTTTCTGACTACATACTCCTCGTGGCCAACTCCGCATCAAGAAGAATTCAATAACGGCCAAAAATGACACTGAGTAGAGCACCTTCGCGCCGCCCTGACAGCAGGCTAAACGACTGTTAACCTTGCTGTCAAGACAACGAAGAGAACTATAACCAAGAGAACGAAGCGCAAAGCACGTTAGTGCAATAGAAGAATGAAATCAGCGAAGTGATGGATTAGGAGAGACAATTCGTGCGCAATTGAGGTGTGAAATTCTTTAAATATGCCCGGCAAAATCACAACAGAGTATATAGAGTTAAGAAAATAAACACGTAAAGTGGGTTTTCTAGATAATACTGCAGTCTGGAGTTCCTGGAGGAGCCAACACATTGAAAGTAAAACTTCTGACTGCGTTTTCCCAAGATAATAATACGTACGCGACGTAAGAGCGCTGGCAATGACAACTTCTGACGCTGTATCCGAACTTGAAGTGCGTTAGAACAAAATTATCTTGCGCTATAAAGCGGCTCTCGGTGAGATAGCGATTCCGAATACGTTTCCGAGATCATGTCACTGCCGACACGTCTACGTCAAGAGAAATACGGCATTATCATTCATTGCAATAAGAGCTGTCCTTGTTTTCGTTAAACATAAGGCGTACAGCTTTGCTCCTTCAGTCTATACGAAACCGTCATTTTTTAATTTTTCCAGAATTTTTTAGAAATCGCCTGCAACAGATAGCATTGTTGTCGTCCTTGAGCTGGATTATTCATGGAGGCGGACATTACTAGCACGAGAAATCAAAACACATATTTCAATAAATAGTAAAAACTCACTAATTAACTTCTTAATTATTTACTTTATGGAACATACTGCCATTTACGACTTCTAGCCGGTGAGTTTGCAAAACGCATCCACTTGAATTGAATCTCCAGGGTGACATCAGTTTTGAGATATTATTTACCCAAAGTGTGGGACGTAATACATGGGTGTTCCAGTTATTTTTGAGCTTCAATACATAAAAGAGCGTTTTGTTAAACAAGTAAGAGGAACAGTGCATTTTTACGGCGTGTTTAATGGCGCATAGCTCCAAACTGGTGTCAATCCGGAAATTAATTCCAAGTGTATACGCCTTGCAAACGCACCGGCTACAATTAGTCAATTGCAATATGTGCCATGAAGTCATTCATTAGGCAATTAAATTAGTTGAATATGTGTTTCGATTTCTCGTACAAGTAATGTCCGCTTGTCTGTATAATCCAGCTCAAGAACAAGAATTATGTCAACTGCAACAGGCGATTTTTAAAACAAATTCCGGAAAGCTTAAAAATGATCGCCCCATTTATACGTCTACCTTACAACGGAATTACGCTCACGTAAGGCCGAAGCACTCCCACGAACCGCAATACAACATCTGCAAAGGACAGGATCTGCAACAGCTTATTCAATGCAATAGTTAATATCAAAACTATTCGATGTACGTACCTCAAGATGATTGCCCCAACGGACCAAAAACTGCATTTTTTTTAATAGCATTGATTTTTGACGTCCTTTTAACGAACCTTAAGCACTCAAAGTAACAGTGACGCATGCAACGTCACTGTGATTCGACAATAAATCTACTACGAAATTACTGTAACGTTAAATAAACAAATTAATGTTATGTCATATGTAATACTAAGCGATGTAGGGCACTAGCAATGCGACAATGCGCCCACCATGGCTTAGCTACATTCTCTAAAACCCCATCATCAAGACCAGGCTGGCGACCACTCTATCATTTGTCACGGTTGCGTCACTCGTTGAGATACCAAATAAAAGGCCACACAATAGAAATAAAAAATTATTTAATAAGAAAATTGTAAGAGGAAGTGCGTGTTCGTTTACGTTCGCCATAGAGATCGCGACTACGTGTAGAGAAGGTCAAACTCAAAATCCATGTCTCCGGAGTAACTATGTCGATTTTTTAAATAGACATGTGGCTTAGTCATGACGGCACAGGGCGAAAATCTCTCCTTCAAAAGCAGGCATCGTTTTCTGATAGCATGTACTTCAATATGTCGATGAAACTAAATGTCAATATCTCTAGGCCATCCGCTTCACCAATAAGGGATACTAATACCCTTGTGTTTGTAGTAGCCCGGCTATAGCTTCACTGTTAGGAACGCTTGCGGAGACTAATATCTTCAAGACATGACCACCACTGCCACGGTCCGGCCACAATAATCAATAAAACCCAAAATTATGTCTCCATGCAGCAGCAATGAGGTAATCGAAAGCTACATGCCCGGGAAACTTGGTCAAGACGATCATTGTATCATCGGCTATACTCGCTGACAAAGCATCGATATAGATTTCTTCGCAAAGCGAAGTCCCAAGTTTCTCAACTTGAGGTCCCCCCCCCCCCTTTTTTTTTTTTCTTGCACCAGTTTGTCGGGTGTCTCAGACAAGTTAAGCGAAGAAAAACATTAAGAAAGCGGAAGGGGGGGGGGGGGGGGGGGATTGGTTACTTGCTCCCAAACGAGAACATGCCACACAGAGAAATGTAACTTGATGCCTTTTCTTTCAGATAAACGCTCATGAATTCACAATTTTGTCGCACACTCCCATCGCGTGTCATCCGAGAGCTCCAACGTAGCGGTAAGCCGCCTTGCGTGTGTCGTGCCCGAATATGCAACAGCCTACCAGCTCGCGCTCGTTTCGACGAGAGTTGAACGCGTGTTGTGAGACAGTTCAAACAAACCGAAGTACTTAAGAACAGTTCGAGCTGTGTCCTCGTCGTCATCCACGTACCCGGATCATATGTGAGACATTAAAAGAAAACTTGGTGCAAGGAAAGTATACGTACTAAAGTACATTCCTGAAGCAAGCTGCTAATCTTAGGTCTTGTTCTCCAAGCCTAGCGTTTTACGGTTTCTCTGTGGTAAGGAAGGGTGCATATTACGTTGTGCTTTGTTTGAGCGGAAGGGAGACCTCAGCTCGGATATACCAAGAGTGGTTCAGTGACTGTAGCGTTCTGCCGTTGAGCACGAGGTCGAGGGCTCGTTTCCCGGTCGGGACGACCGCATTTCGACAGGGGAGAAATACAAAGACGCTCGTGTGCGTGGATGCACAGTGACTTAGCGCAGGAACTCTTGGCACCTCTGATAAGCTTCTCTTGGTTTCGTACAGATATATCTCTTTGCTTGAACATTACAACAACCAACATAACGTTTGACGGAAATGAAATCCAACTTTTCCAGCACATTTTCCTGCCCCTTCCAATTTTTGAAACCATACATCACGTGTTCAATCGCAACCTTTGAGTCGTGGCATCTTCATTCGACACCATATGCGTAACTTTGCAAAAAAAAAAAAAACGCAAATTGTAATTTTTTTCTTTTGGTATCACGCTTCTGAAAGCTTTATTCACGCTAAATGTGTAAAGCAATATATATATATATATATATATATATATATATATATATATATATATATATGCCTAAACAAAAAATTTAGAAAAGAAATCGGGGCCGAAAGGGCTAAGGCATAGTTGTGCGAAAGCTGTGAGCCTGCAGATCCACAGTAGTGCTGGTCGTTCCGATGCGACTTCTCTCCCTTTTCACGTCTGCGGCAGAACGAAACGTGTCGAAAGCGTCCGTGACGCGCATTATGGGGCATTTGGCTGAGCGCTGTATAAGTGTCCCTAATGCCCGGGAACGCGGAGTAGGTCACACCACTGTCCGCGGTCCGTGTAGATTAAACCTTCGCGTTACACGAGCCGTTCTCTGCAAACAGTTGCCCCCCCCCCCCCCCCCCCTCCTATGTTTCAGAAGCCATGCGCGCTTCTCTGTTTATGCTATATACGAATGAACGCCTAGTGCAAAAAAAAAAAGAATGACAAAAATATTGAAAGTGTTCGAAAGGAAACAACCCGCCGTACACAGTAGCACACTCGCGGAAACTTTGGCGCCGGCAGCAATTGCTGGTTACAAGTAACGCACACTATAAGCTACAGGTCCAAAACCAGGGGCGCTGTTCTTTACACTCACAAGTTGTGCGGTGTTTCCAAAATCCGCCATGTTGGCGTTTTGAACTAATTAGAGGGTGCGCACCCGCCCGCGGGAAATCAATCGAAGCTGACAAGATGGCGAACATGACAGAATGGCGGAATTTGACGCTGTCCTATATAGCCCACCAGGACCAGTGTAGCAATTGTTATACGATAATAATAATAATAATAATAATAATAATAATAATAATAATAATAATAATAATAATAATAATAATAATAATAATAATAATAATAATAATAATAATAGCCTGTATTCTATCTTAATTTCATTAGGGGACTCGCAGAGATCACTAATTACTTCTGTACAATATTAGGCAAGCGAAGCTAATTTCCTAATCTTATGATTCCTGTGATCGACAGCCGCTCTTTACTGCGTTTCCCTTCTCGCATCCCTGGTTATCTGTTACACTCAACACATGGCTTTCCTAACTCCGGTTCTTACTTTTTAATATCTACTAGTATAACACTACCCACGTTCAGTCTTCATCGCGTGCATGAAATGTATGAAACGCACGAGGTTAAGAGCGAAAGATGAAGCATTATTGACTCCAGAGCGCAAATTCTGTGCGAGGTAATGAAAAGAGATATCCTTAGGACCAAACGAAAAATGACGTTATTCCCAAGTTTCGTATAGGCCTGTGTCTGTACCGCAAAAAAAAACTTGACTACAACTCTTTAAATGCAGCCAGCTCACAGATTTTGTGTCGCAGTCGGAGCGGTTGCTTGGCAGCAATTGTAGCAACATAGATAGCTTAATGAATGCTAGGATTTTGAACGCTATTACAGAATCATAACTTCTTACTGCGAAATACAGTCAAAGAAATTACATAAATCGCATGGTAAAGTGCTCGCAAAACGCTTAACCTCTCTGGGACTTGTAGAAATCCAAATATCCCCGCAACATCTAGGCGTGTTCTATTAAGGCATACATGCCGGAGAGGCAAGTGCTATAGCTTCTTAGGAAATAACATTCGGAACTTCTTTAATAAACGGAACTTCTTTAGTAAACAAACGCCTTCATACAAGTAATCGGTGAAACGGAATATACTGATAGCAGCTTATAGCTTATACTGACTGCTTCTCACGCTTTCCGGCAACTGCAGCTTATGTAGCCGAATTGTTTGCACGGAAATGCTGGCGGCGAACGCTGTGCACGAAGGCGAGCTTTCTGGTTCTTCTTTTTTTCTTTTCCCCCGCACGGCAGGCGCCGCCATTTCCGCAGATGCGCGGAGGCGAGCGCCATCTGGATGGTGTTGCAAGAAACCGAGCGGGGCGCGCCGCTCCCACTGAGACAGACCTCAAACGGCAGCTAGAAAAGGGGTTTCGGTTTGAGTTACCGCGTAACAGAATTATGTTCCCTCGATTATTATTGCGATAGCAATTATATGGACACACCAAAGTGGATTTCTGCTGTCGCCGTCGCCGTCGCCGTGAGGTTCCGTATGACGTCAACGGCGATGAAATCGTCGCCGCGCTCCGGACGCTGTATGCGCGAGTGAAAGGGCGCGAGGGATGCGCGCTTTCACAGGGAGCGAACGCACGTCGAAGAGCAAACGCGCTTTCTGCACCGTGCTCCCTGAAGGGCTGCATAATTAAGCGTCTCTTTCCTCCTTTCCATATGTAGAGAGCAAACGCGACTTTTTCCGTCGCGCAAAAGGCTGGGGGGGGGGGGGGGACGGGGGGGAGAGAGAGAGAGAGGGGAGGCGACGTTTAGCTGCGGCACCAAATGCGTATTTATATAAAAACGCCGCGCGCGTTCAGTGCGAACGCGGGCAAAACGCCGACGGCGTCGACAACAGCTCTGCGCGTTGCTGGTGCTGCTGCATGTCCAAGTTTATACAGCTGATAAAACTACTATCCTCACTCCGTATAGCTCTCTACTAATTTGCTATCGCAATTGATGCTTCGCCTTTCGGGTGAAACTGCGACAATTATTCAAATTACAATCCGACGCTGTCATGTCTGTGGGTTGTGTGTTAGTCGTTCTGACGCATTTGACATTGAGAAATTTAACTAGTTCAATAACGACTAAGCGCCTTGCGGAGGGCCTGCGTTGTTCGGGATGCGTGGTTCGACATGATTTTTCTCTTACGGACAACGCCATCGACGCCGACACCAACACCCTTAACGCTGTCGCGTTAATAATACAGGAACGGCAGCAGTGGCCCCAGTTCACGACGATTTCAGTTTCTCGACCGAGCCTTTTTGCGCTGTTTGTATGCACAAGATGGCCGCAGAGCAAGAATTTCAGCCCCTTCAAGCAAGATCGTTAACACAAATGGTTCCCAGCAGAACGTATACTGACACGGACAGAAAGAGACGGACGACACACGCCAGCGTGTGTCGTCGTCCCTTGCTGTGCGTGTCAGTACGTTCTACTGGAAACCATTTGTGCTATGTGCAACAAACCAAACCAGCTCAAGCAAACACTATTCTGAAGATCGTTAATTCGTGTTCAAGCAGGTGAAGCTTGCGCTTAATGGAAATCGTAAGGAAGAATTTATTTGAGCTCCTTTTTCTTCAATACATAAAAGAAACTGCCGTTTAAGCATCCGTTTGCCGCTCACGAGAACTTAGCCCCCCTCGCCATTCGAGAACTTCACGATCTTCACCGCTTCCGATGCAGCGCTGAGAAAACGACCGGGGACATTTTGGAAAGCACGAGATCAGACTGTTGACCCGTAATTTCACTGTAACGTTGTCAATTTATTTATTCCACAAATAAGTAATTCAGTGGTTCTAAGTCGCCTTGTGGTCTTCTTTCCTTCTTTCTTTTTTTCTTTTTGTAGCCAATTCCCGTTTTATTCTATACGTAGCCTATAGGCCAATCGTTATTCACTCATGCGTGGTACTTAGATGTGCTGCTGCGGCACTCAACGTCTGAAACACGCTCCAAGAGTGCTGCTGCCCATAGCGAAGAGAGAAAAAAAAAATACGAGTCGATAAGCAAGAAGTTGAAGAATAAAAAGAAATTAAACAAAAGCGAAATAAAAGATTGTGGCCGAAGAAACAGGCGGCATAAAGCGCCGTCCTTAACCGGTTGCTCACATCTGGAATCCATCATTTACGCCAGCCCGATCCGTTAGACCAACAGGGATTAAGCACACCCGCTACGCGGCCCGAAAGGGCTTGCCATAGCAGAAAGGAGAGAGAAAGTGGAAGGGGAAGGGGGAGGAGAAGAAGGAGTCGGCGGTATTTGCACAACAGGGCCGAAGGATTAACAAGTGTTGAGGCGGCGGCCGGCCGTTCGTCCAAGCAACGGTCGGCCGGCAAGCAGCAGCTTTCAGCCGCGTAGCAGCCACGTACTATTGCAAGGCAGAGTCCCGCGGGGCCAGGCGAGAGGAGGGACGTCCGAAGCAATCGAAAGAAGACAGGATACAAGCCGCCTTTGCTTCGCGCGCTGCTCGTGGTTCCTGCGCGTGGCAGGTCGGCTCACTCCAGAATCTACTATGTGGAGCCAGCGCGTGCACGCCTGGGTGTGCGAGCAAATAAAATAGGCCAACGTTCGAAGACGCGCGTGTGCTTTCGGCGCCGTCTACGAGCTTGTGCGCGTGTCTCTATACTGTATCTGAGCCGCGCGTCGAGTGCGCGCCCGGCACAAGAGCGAAACAGAACCGCTGTATACGGAGCGTGTTTTTGCGACCTCGTGTTTTCTCTTGCCCCCTTGCCCCCCTCTCTCTCTTTTTATTTTCTTTAGTTCTTGATCGCGGCGGTCGTATCTTTCGAAAGCTTCTGTCCTAAGCTCTACACGGTGTTTGCTGGCCGACTGAGTGGCCGAGCCTAAAATATGAGCCACAGCCCGAGCTCTATATATATGTGTGTGGGCTTCCCTCACAGAGAGGACGGCGCTCGCAAGGCCGCCATCCCTGAGATGTGGCCGCGAGCGAAGCGTGAGGAGCTAAGTGCCGACGGACAGCGAAGTGCTATACAAACGGCGAAGGCTACCCGAAAGAAGGTTGCGATTTATATAGAAGGCGGTAAAAAGTATCCGGATGAGAAAAAAAACTGTACGTGTGAGGAGTTGCGCGTATCGGCATTCAATAAAGAAAAGGTGAGGGCGTTGTGTGAGCATTCGCCCAGATTTTTCGGGCCGTTTTCTTTCCGTCTTTACTGAGCGTTGGCTATGCATGAACAACGAACAAATATTATGCGCGTGGATATTATGACGAGAACTGGAGCGATACGATGGCAGTGCTGTCACTTCAATAAGTGCTATCGCGTCTGAGACGTACAGCAAGACCTTACAGGTCTCGGAGTCGAAACAGCGTGAAAGAAAGATTTTATAACAAATGCGTGTGAACAACAAGAAGAAAAACTACAAAAAACTTCCTCCAACTAACGTTTTTTCCGTGCTGTGCGTGGAATATAAGTGTAGTGGAAGAACGAAACGCCAGGGCACGGGAATTCGGACACCGTGACTAGATGTGGGTTTATATCAAGTGTCATTAACCCAGCGGCGCACGTGAAAAAACATATAAACATTCTACCTATTTATCAAAAAGATTAATTCAAGGCGTGCTAACGCATGGTGTCATTCGATGCTTTATTCTTGGCCCGCCTCGACAGGGAAGTGGTCGCCAATTTGAACGAAGTGGCCAGCCAAAGGCCTTCCGATAAATGGGAGACTTCGTGGTTCTCGTTACCTGTTCTAACAGATCAGAAGGCCAGAAAATGGACACAATTTATAAGGTCTCCAGGTCGACACTTTCGTGTCTATATATACGACTCACTACCGAGTCACCTGTCAACAAGCTCCGCTTCTTGGACCTTGCGTTATTGTTTGAGCGGCACCACACGTCTCTGAGTTACATCCCGCTATCAAAGAAGTCCGCTGTCATTTTCGGTGGCCCAGTCGAAGGTCGTTAAAAGAGGCACCACGATTGCAGGCAGCAATCTGGCACTACACTGCAAGGAATGCAGACATTCGCCGTATATGAGTGACACAACCATAAATGAAAGCAGCCACATCAGAAAATGCGCGCTATTCACTAAACATATAATAACGTAAAAAAGAAAAGAAAAGAAAAGGAAGAAACAAAGGCGCAGCGCGCGTTAGCACGCCGTCAAATAATCTTTTTGACAAAGAGGTAGAATTTTTTAAAAGCTTGTCTACGTGCGTGACTGTGTTGTAGTAACACTTCATATGAAACGAGATACAATTTACATGTCGAGATTCTCTTCCCCTCGTGTCTTTCTCTTTTCAGTGCACTTGTGTATTTAGTGTGCAGCATCGAATAATCTTTCTTTGTAGGCAGCGCTTGGTCGTTTGTGTTCTTGCTCGTTCCTTTTTTTCCCGCTATTTCGACTACGATATGTACCAGCACGATATGTACCAGCACCCGGTACTAGCACGGCAGCTAGCTGTTACCACGACTCCGAGGTACCAGCTAGCTCGAGTCTACGCTTCCGTTCACTTTACATCTGCCACGCGCTGCGAGTTCTTCAGTCAACTTCCGACAGCCGGTCTCCGACGCAGCGAAGACGCCAGCTCTGATCCGCTGGCAAAATCACAAATTATATTACGCAATGCAAACACGATGGAATCCTAGTTTGTTTGCACAGCCTAGATTCAGTTTAGTTGAACAGACTATTTTATTCTCTTGTCTTCGTGCTCTTTGTCAGCGAGCAGTGCCTTCTTGCTTACAAGCGAGTCCCGAAAGCAAGCAAGAAGGCTTTTAATAAGGTTCTTGGGAGAATCGGACAACTTATCCCGCATCTTTAATCTCGCGCGTACACATCGAAAGTAACAAGAGATGGTATAAAATGGCGTGCATGCGCCGTATGTTTGTGATAGCACCATTCTTGCGCAACTCGTCCTTACCGGCTCAGTTAACGGCAACGTAAACAGAAGGTTGCTTAGTATGCCTGACTTCGCTTTGTTTCCTCTGTACATACCGTTAGCATAGGAGCAAAAGCACATAAATCAAGAAATAAAGTTACAGACACATGAAAGCGGAGGAGCTATTGCGCGTTAAGTATAGAAGCTCAAGCCAATGCATCACTTTATTTTTTTCTTCTCACTTGTTTTTCTTACCCACCTTTCCCTCTTCAGACATTTTTCTATATAAGATTACCGTGCTCTTATTAACACAAGACGTTTCTTACGTATACGAACGTTTCCTAATTTGCTCGTATTTGGACGCCCACCACTGATGAGAGCGATCGGCGTGGTAACAGTATCGTCACAGCGATGGGCGAATAGCGGACTGCACCTACGAAGCTTTAGGCCCATTCGATTCGCCCTGTACTTCGTGAACTGGTTCACATCACGCAATGTTCAGCGTAAGTTCCTGCTCGCGTGAAGAACCGGCCCAGCCTGAGCTGAATGAGCTTTGCGGTAGCTCTCTGACGAGTTCAATAAATACCTGTGAACTTGGCCTGCGAAACGAAAGGCGACGCGCAGATGCCGCAATGATGAACTGGTGAAACGAATATAGCGAAATACAGCACCCACTGAACTACTTTGGGAAGTGCGTGCGGATTGAATGGACATTTTGTGAATGCGAGGCCTGGTATTTTCTGCTTCCATCGTGCGATGGCAACGTAATTAAAGCGAACGACACTTACGCATTGTGATTTTCTTTCTTCTCTCGTTGTCATGCGCTTCCACTGTACGGAACCCCGATTTTATTTCATATCTCGCTTCGTTGCTATTTTACCACCTCTATCAATGCTGCCATGACGGTACAAAAAAAATCAAAGCATTCTGAAGGTTCACGTGCCAAAACCACTATCTGATTATGAGGCACGCCATGGTGAGGGACTCCGGAAAAATGTTAGCCACCAAAGCACACGATGTGGCACCGGCGCACAGATTTCACTGACATTTGTCAATAGCACTAATTGTCGGTCGTTTCCTGTGGTGCAAGTAACTTGGCTTCCCTCTGAAAATACTAGAGAGAAGTCTTGCGTTAGTTCCTACGCATGCGACAGGGTCATACAATAGCGCGTTGGATATCAATAAAGCTTAGCTGCTAGTCAACGCATGTCCTGTGGCCTTTTTCGTCTGTTTGTCATGCATGTCTTCTTGCGCGGTTGCTACAAGGTGCAGGAAAGCTAGCATCAAAATTGTGGGTACTTAGCACGCTTATTTGCCTAAATGTTGTCCTTCTTGCTTCTAGAAGCCTTGTGCACTCTGCTGTCGACTTCTAAAAGCCAATTTTCGATCTCGAGCCCGCATAAGCTGATAGTCTAACTTAGGATTTCTTACTTTTCGGACAATTGCAAGTAAAAATAGTTACTTAACATACAAAAAAATGTTTAGCATTGTGAATGCTTCCGAAAGCGGCACTATAGTTACATTGAAGTGAAAGAAAGGGTGAAGTGAAAGAAAAAAAAATGATCGGCAATAAATAGTCTGGGCTAACCAGGCAAACAACGATTACAAGCGTTTTATTGATCGACGCGGAGAAAAAAACGACGACGTGATATTGCAGAATTTGAGCTATAATAAAGAAGGTGAACACTCAAGACCTTATCTTGGTAAAGTTGAATGGGCTGCGAACGGCCGCTGAATAATATTCCCACGGGACTCCCGAAACCTGGAAGCTATTGAAAAGGAAGCACGGAGGTTCGAATTTCGCTCCAGGAGCAGGGACGCTTGGCGCGACACGCCCAAAATGCAGGTTAGCGTCATGGACAGCCTTGGGTTGAAGCACAAAGAGGTATGATTAATCTGCGCTTCTACGACAAATGGCGTCTAAAACATGGCCACCAAAACATATTTTCGGCTCTGCAATCCCTTCTTGTACATGTAAGTCGCAAAAGCATAGCCCCGGAGATCTGTTTCTGTTACTCAGAGGCAACAGTCTCTGGGGTGCGGATTTAGCCCCCACCCATGCCAAAAAGGAAGTCACTCTCGCTTTGAGAGGATGGTCGATAAGCCAGAGGAAAAGCAAGAACGAAATAAGGGTAGGCCCCCGACGCCGCATTGAAGTTCCCGCACCGGTTGGCAGTGGCGTCACAGATTTGGACGGTGTCTGCTCGTGCGTAGTTAAATTTTTATCGATAAAGCTGGACTACATTGTGCTCTAAAAAAGGCAAAGACAAGGCAATTAAATAATCAGTAGCCCCTCCCCTATCGCGGAAATGGGGGTAAGCGAAGCTTGTCGGGTGTTTCTTCGGTGTTCTTCCGAACGAATTGCACTGACGAGTACCAGGTTGTGCTCGTACCACAACCGGTCACACGCACAGCAGCTGGCTCCGAAGTTCGGGTTGAGAAACTCGCACTGAAACCTGGCCGTCACACCGGGGAAGTGGGCGTTAGCGTTGCCCAGGCGTGCACCAGCGTTGTCGGGTTCCCGGAGGGCAAGACCACGCTGACGTTTGGCCTCAACATCGTGCTCCCGAAACTCGGGGTCAGCATCTCTTCGCTGACGTTTCGCCTGGGCTTCGGAAGCGCACACGGCACGTCGACGAAGACGAGCCCTTTCCCGAACGCGTTCATTCTGTAGGGATTTCCATATGTTTTCTTCAAAATTAAATCTGTCCATCACGTAGGTAAGACAATGAATGGCTCATACCCCTTTAAGCAATGACTCATACCCCCGTAAACGCGACCTCCCTATTACGACGACAGAAGAGAAGTGAAATTCCACGCTGGAATGATTAGCGGCCAGGCAGCCAGCTGTGGAAGCAGACGACGACGACGAACGAAGGAGCAGTGGCACGAGCGCGTGCCGAGCACGAGCCACTGCTGAGCAGCTGGTCGCTTTAGCGTTACATCACCGGCGCAGGCTACCGTATACAAGCTTCGCTTGAAAATTTTCGAGAATGTTAACTGAGCCCCCGCGATGGCCCAAATACGGCAAAACAATTTGAAATCCATGACCTCACACAACCCTACCAGCGCTGGGGCTGATGGCACATACGCAAAATTCAAATTCAAAAATACGCAAGCTTGGCTCTTATTTTCTCTACTAGTATTCAACCTCTCACTGCAGGAACCGGTCCCGCTTTACAGAACAGATGCAGCAGCGCAATTTCCAGTGCTTGCGAATGATGCCACACAATTTTTGTGGAACATACCTGTAGTTTTCGGCACACACGACTGCATCGGCCGGACCCCTGTCTTCGACTTCGTCCTCCGCATAGACTATACTGACCAGAGACAACCATACTTTGCCTACCGTGGCTTGGCGTCGCTTTCACTAAAATATTTTGCTTTGCGCATCAAAAGTGAAGATATCGCTCTATGTGACCACTGCGGCAGTGAAGAAACTATTGAACACGTTCTTTTCCGTTGTCTCCGATACAGATCACACAGGCAGACACTTGCGACCGCGCTGGCACGTCTTGACGACCGGCCGATTTCGGAGCAGACCGTCCTGGAAAGCCGGCCTATACAGTCGTGACACCACAAATCGGTCAAAGCACTCTTGAAATCTATGCGTTCGAATTGCTTATTAGAGAGACTAGTTCTCAAGGACGTAATTCCCCCACCTCTTTTATTCTTTTTTTTCGTGCTTTTGCTTTAGCTCTCCGTTATTCTTTTCATCTTTATTTTTCCGTTACCCTTTCCCCAGTGCAGGGTAGCAAACCAAAAGCTCTTCCAGGTTAACCTCCCAAACCTCTTACCACGAAATTAACGAAAATAAATTTATGAAAGCATACTTTAATCATTAGCCTAATTTGATTCAGTGTTTATTATTACTGTACCTTTAAGGTGTCTCGAAGCATCAGACGAGTAGAGGACACAAAATATACCTCGTTCGCAAAACTGTCGGGAATGTCACCGTGTGGTTGCTAAACCTTTACCAAAGCGTCCATTAAGAAAATACAAACACTTGAGCTATAGAGTTCTAACGTGTTCGCACCAGTGCCAAAACTGTGCAGCAATATCCGCTTTCACAGGCCCTGCTAAGGATCTCGTATTTTTTACGCGTCATTACCCACCGCCAAAATCTGCTCAGCCTGCTTCTCAGGGCTTTCAAGAAGTGTGTTGGTTACGATAACGAATGCCTGCGTAAACTTATTTTACGTCACGGTATGTGGGTATACACCTTGTACATAACGTATCAGTGATCACCTCACACAAAGTGCAATGTAAGTGATATTCTCGCCTGAACGTCGTCGTGGCTTAAAGTTATGACTATTGGTCTTATGTTACTCGTCCGCACAGCACGCACACACTTTTATGTACACAGGACAACAGAAATCACAAGCGCACACGTCATATGATATTACGAAGGGGCGCTAATCTGTTACTGTATTTCGTGTCACCAAACGTAAGTGCAACTTTACGGCGCTGTAGACAAAGTGCAATAATTATACCTGTTTTAGGGTTCGCCTTTTAAAAGCAGGAATAAATTTAAAACATATGATCTAAGGCGACGACCATCTTACCCACTTGCAAGAGGCGCACTCTGCCAATAACACGAAGTGCTATCATTTGTTTTTCTTTTATATACCACCGGTAACGCAGCAAAAAACAGAGAACATGATTGACAAAGAGACGACCGTTCGTCAGCAGCAAGGTCATTAAAATATTTATTACCCAAACATATTGTTACTACTTAACGATAAGGTACATCTTTTACGTTCATGCGTTACTTTCCAACACTGTCACGTTAGTATTATTGGGCGGTTTTCAAGGGGACACAGCATCCGACCTTTATTTTCCTTTTCCACGATCACTTAAGCACATGTAGGCGTGTGTGTGTCCCGTTCGGCTGGAAAGTTTATCTGTCCTGACCTATTCGTCACGGCGCCAAACGTCTGCTGACGTCAGAAGGACGCGTGAATCGTTAAACAGGCAATTACGAGGCGACCGAGCTTTCTCTGGCGCAACTGACACCACAAATGAGATTGTGCTCCCGATTCGGGCTCTTTTCGGGGATTATCTGCAGCTTAACCTTCAGCCGTTTGCGTACTGAAAGCGAAACAATCTGATCGTATTGGCTTGCTGCTACGCCAGCGTCGGTGCTCACTGTGATCCTCGTTGTCTCGAGCTTATTTTCGGGTAACTGTGAGGTAGAAAGCTTGCTTAATTGTTATAACTAGATAGATAGGCGAACATTTTTCTTGAGATTCCTACATGCATGGAGAGTGAAGCTTTACTAGAAACCTTTGTCAATTAAGTTTCACTATGTCTCCAATGGTTCTTTCTTGCCTTTTAAACGTGTGCAGAATATAATATATGTACATCTTTACAAGAGCGTGAAAAGCTAGTTCGCTTTTTTCTAGTGATGTTCTATTGCATTTTTAGTGATGGCATCTGCTTTCACACACGCAAAAAACCGCAGGGGGGGGGAATCATTTGTTGAATATTAAATAACTGACACCAAATAGAGCTCGGAAAAAAATGTAGATAGCTCTAATTGAGAAAACAATATACCTGAAAACGAAAAGCCAAGTACGTGCAAACACTAAACATTAGCTTGTTTGTATCAGCACTAACTCGTCAGAACGCTCATTGCAAGCATAATTTCGAGCTTGTAGCGTCTACTGCTGATTTTCAGTTTTCTCGGTGTTAAGCTACGGGACTTCATTCCCCCCGTCGGCAGTGATGGACGTCGACACTGCCCGGTTCTCTTCCGCCCTGACCTCGCGTTCCGCGGTGCCGTCGCGGAAGCGTAACAGTGAAATGGACGATACCACCAGTGACATCACGGAACTCTACTCGGCCATCGGAGAAGACTCCGAAGACGGCTTCGAATCTGTACGAAGCCGCAAGGCGAAGCGGAGGAGCCTCAGGACACCTTCGCCGTCAAGTACGTATTCAGTACTCGAGCCTTCCTCGAGCCCCCGCCATACTCTTCATGCCAGTGGTTTCCTCGGACAATCTGTGGCACCTGAATAGGCAAGCTGTCTCCAACTTCCCTGAAAGATTAGTTCCCAATGAAATCACCGGCATAAGAACCCTCGCAAGAACATTCTCGCAGTAGATATCGTGCATTCTACCGCGTTTCACATCTTGCGCAGAGTAACCAATCTGAACGGGATCAATGTGCGCTCTGACATTCCTGTCGGCAAGGATACAGCAACAGGCGTCATCTATGACGTAGATGTTGCAATGCCGAATGACGACTTGCCTATCCTAGTCAAGACAGCCACTCCTGATAGTACAATCATGCAGGTATCTCGGATTGGCAATTCACGGTGTGTGAAGATAGTCTTCCAAGGCGACATCATACCATCTATAATGTCAAGGTCGACCATTTTAGCCACCGATCATTCCGAAACATTTGCAGTGCCACAAGTGCCTTTGGTTGGGTCACGTCAAAGGTGTTTGTAATCACGCTGCAGTATGTGCACGCTGAGCTGGGTCCCACACCACGGAATCGTGCCAAGCAACTGAATTTAAGTGCCGAAACTACGAAGGATCCCACGAAGCCACATCGAGAACTTGCCCCCGAATCAAGAAGGAGTGAAGTATACTTAAGGAGATGGTAAGATAAGGCTCTACGCACTGGGAAGCAGCCGATTCTGTGAAAAAACGACGCTCCCGCCGCCACCGCAGACGTTCCCCAAAGAGCGCGAAAAACCCCCACTAAGTGGTTCATTCGGAAAGGAAGGGGTTGGCGCTATCTTCTGCAGCCCTTGAGGGAGCACGGCTCAAAACCCCCCTCAGCACCAAGAGAGAGAGAGAGAGAGAGTGAAAGGGAAAGAAAGACAAGGAAGTTAGCCAGTGTAAATACCGGCTGGCTACCCTGTACTGGGGAAATGGGTAAATGGAATCTAGTCCAGCAGCGTCATCACCTCGAATTGTGAAACAGCAGTCCTTGCGCAAGACCAGACGCAACGTATTGAATGACAAAGAAGCCCAGAAAAGTGCTTATGGCGTTGCCTGGCCTGCACTGCCAAATGTACGCCCACCTGCTGAGCTTGAGCGGCGTACGTCTCCTTCATCGAATGTACTTCTTGCTTCCGACAAGTTGCCTGAACAGGATGTGCAGGTGGTTATTTTCCTGGTCATTAACAGCTGCGATTCGCACACTTTTGAGAAATGCACAAAATTCGACTGCTCGATGCGCTTTACATGTACTGGATGCTCTCGCTCCTGTGTTTGAAAGCTTGCATTAGAAACATGGCTCACTCACTTCTGCAGAGGCGATCTTTTCAATAAGACGTCAAGAATGCCTCAATTCTTCAGTAAAATGCGAGAGGTCTGGTATCACGAATTGATGATTTTCACCAATTAGTATATGTAAATCGGTTCGCGGTGCTGGTCATCTGTCAACCAGACGTGAAAATATCGTCAGATTATCAGGATACGCAGCTTTTACCTAGGCCACGTGTGACAAAATCAGCAAGGTCCTCGTTTATGTTCGCAAAGAACTCACCTACGTGGTCCAGGCCGTGCGTCCTCATGACGACAACCAGTATGTGTGCCTTAGCATAAAGAAGAAGAGGCTCTCCTTCACACTAGTCGCTGGCTTCACTTCCCCATCAAGCCGTTTAGACTACAAAAGGCTTGGAAATATTTTGACGTCGACCTCACGTGGATCACGTATTTTGACGTGGATCATCACAGGAGATTTTAATGCTCATCACCAACTTTGGGGAAGTACAAGAACCAATGTAAGAGGTCAGACTCTTGTATCTTTTGCTTCGGACCATGACCTCTGCCTTTTTAACGACGGCAGTACATCATTCTTGAAAGGATCGTCGTATAGCAGCTGCCTAGACCTGACTTTGGTGTCGCGATGCCTTACTGAAAAGAAATGTGAAATGGCCAGGTTTACTGACTTGGAAACGCGCGGAAGTGACCATATTCCTACTTATGTTCCCATCAAAGGTCTAAGAAATATGTCTTCCCCTATGGTCTCGCGAACAATTGATTGGCCTGCATTTCAAGCCTCGGTGAACGCCGAATTCCAAAGTGGCCTTGCACGTAGCATACAGCTTGTGATTGCGGACGCGATGCATGCTGCAACACGCTGTTTCTCATGGTCACCTGCTCGCACAGACTTCGACATTGAATTATAAAGGCTTCGTGCAGTACGTCTGCGTGCCGAGAAGAGATACAGACGCACAAAGTCGATTCTGGACCTTCTGGAGGCCAGGCGCACGCAGAAGAAAATACGTCGTCGCATGGACAAATTAGACAACGAACGATTGCATTCATTCTGTAACTCGTTGGACCCCTGCAAAGCACTCTCTCGCGTATGGCGAACTCTCCAGGGCCTTCGCTTTTCTCCTCAGCAACGCCACCCCTTTAAGGCACTGGCTCTCCACCAAGGCTGTCGAGAAGTGGATGTTGGAGAAGAATTTTATGCGGAAATTGCAAGTGACAGAGTGCTACAAAAGGATCTTGAATTGTACGAAGTTCCCCTCATGCAAGTTTCGGCAATGGGCGAACCTTTCTCCATGGAATAATTGGAGGCTGCTTTAGCCATTTGCAGGCGTTCCTCTTCGCCCGGGCCAAACAACATAACGTATGCTGCTCTCCGCCACCTTGACCATGAAGCGCGAGAGATCCTGCTACATCATCACAATGTCTCACATAGTGACGGTGTTGTTCCCTCTGAGTGGAAGCGTAGCCGTTTTTACCAATTTTAAAGCAAGGAAAATCTCCCCTTGAACTAAAATCCTATCGGCATGTTGCTCTCGCCAGCTGCGTTGGCAAGTTGATGAAAAGGATGATCCTGACGCGCCTCTAGTGGTTTCTTGAACATTACAATGTTTATCCAGACGCGATGACAGGTTTTCGACGTGGTCGCTCATCAGTCGACAACGTCATTGACCTCGTGTCGTCGATTCAACAACAGAAATCATCCAAACGCCTCTCTGTAGCGCTATTTTTAGACGTGAGGGGCGCTTATGATAATGTCTCCCATGAAGCAATTCTTGACGCCCTCATGGCTGCTGAAATCGGAGGCCGCACTTTTCGGTGGATTCGGGGCTACCTGGTCCAAAGGAGCTTCTTTATAGTCACCGAGGATGGTCAAACTACCGACCACTATACCAGCCATGGGGTTCCACAAGGTGGCGTCTTAAGCCAAGTTTTGTTCAACCTGGTTCTGATTGGGCTGGCGGAATCCTTGCCACAGCCTGTCAGTCTATCAATTTACGCAGATGACATCTGCATCTGGGCTTCCGGAGTAACTCGCCCGCAAGTTCGCGCAAGTTTACAAAAGGCTACAACGATGACGTCTACTTATCTTCAGAGACAAGGTCTTGGCGTTTCAACCGAAAAATGCGCGTTAGTCGCCTTCACGCGAAAATCGATGGCTGAATACCTTGTGTCTATTAATGGCCAGCCTATTTTGTACAAAAAAAAACATTGGTTTTTAGGGATCACTGTCGACCGCGACGAATCCTGGAGTCAACATGTATCCTACCTAAGGATAAGACTCCCCTCGATCAGTCACGTCTTCAAAGCCATCGCCGGAAAAGCATGGAGACCGTCGGTGCGTTCTATGCTGCAACTATACAAAGCGCTCTTCATGGGTTTCTTGCGTTACAGCACTCTGGTGTTGTCAAGCGCCCGGAGGACAAACCTCAGAGTGCTTGAGAGCATGCAAGCTCAAGCACTTAGAACTTGTCTTGGCCTACAGCGATGCGGTTCAACAGCCGCAACAATTGCCATCGCCAGGGAAGATCCCATCAGAATTTATGTCGCCACAGACACCCTTCGAAATCATCTTCAATGCCTTTCCCGACTACAGTCTCAACGCCTTGCTTCTCTCTCGGAAAGTAGACCAGATGCAACTTTTTCAGGTATTGTAACCTCCTATCGATCTTCTCTTCCATCAGACTCCACGCCTGCAGCAAGACCACCTTGTCCTTTGCGGTGTCTCCGGCAACCACAAGTGCGGCTCTCCATTCCAGGAGTTACAAAGAAGTCAGACTTGCCTATTTGTGCCCTGAATCAAGCTGCTCTACATCTGCTGCATGATTCCTACTCTGATCGAATTCACATTTATACAGATGGCTCTTCGACTCTGACCAGCTCTACTGGTGCGGTAATTATTCCGTCGGCATCATTCTGTAAGAAGTTCAAGATCAGCCAGGTCACAACATCGACAGGGTCTGAACTTGCCGCGCCCTCCGTAGTGCATTGCTTTACGTGCACGAACAATCGCCAAATAATTTGGCTATATTCTGCGATTCAAACTCAGCCTTACAGTCACTTTTATCAGCTCTACGCCGCAGCCCACATGAACAATTGGTAGCAGAGATACGATTACGCTACCATCAAGCGTTGCTCAGAGGCTACGGCATTGTATTTCAGTGGCCACCTGGACACTGCAACATCACTGGCAATGAATGTGCCGACAAAGCTGCCTGCGAAGCACTTGACGAATATGAAAGAATCCCAATACCATTGTCAAGAACGGATGCAGCGCGGCACCTCAGCAGTCTTGCCCATGCTATAACTCTAAGAAAATGGAATACACCAGAGTTTACCAACTGGCGCCTATATGCCATGGACCCACAGATGCAATTACAACTGTTACCTGGTTTTAAACGAGAAGAAGAAACCTTACTGTGCCGCCTGCGAATAGGAGCTTCTTTTACAAACTCCTATTCATTCCTAATTGCAATGGCCGACAGTGCCAACTGCAGCACGTGTGGTGTTAAGTAAACCCCCAGACATCTCTTATGTGACTTCCCCAGATATGAAGATGAGAGGGTTGCCCTTCGGACGGCTTTGGGGCACTTAGACGACAGGCCTTTTACGGAGGAGAAGATCTTAGGCCCGTGGCCTGGTGCGTCTGCTATGTGCAGGGCTACAAAGGCGCTGCTGCGTTTTTTGAAGTGCACAAGCCTGTATGACCGCCTGGGACGAAACTCAGCGATGAACGCTTGACTGTATATGTACAAGGTGTGAACTGTGAACTTCCCTCTTCCTTCTCTTTCAATCCCTTCTCCCCCTTCCCCAGTGCAGGGTAGCCTACCGGGCTCAGCCTGGTTAACCTCCCTGCCTTTCCCTTATGACTGTCTCTCTCTCTCTCTCTCTTTCGGCGTGTTCGAAATGTTCCCGCTCCTTGCACCAAATCACAGCTTCTCCTTCTGCCCCCCACGAGACGCTTCGGGACGTCGCCCCCAAATATCCAGATCACGGTTGAAGGGCACTCTATACCCCAGGTAAACAGGATAAGCTCCCCCCCCCCCCCCTTTCCAACGCAACCGAGCAAATCAGCATACCTTGCTAGCACTGCAAACAACAGTCGATAATACGCTCCGACTCATAAGGAGGATCTCCAATAAACACGGGTGGCTTCGAGAAAAGGAACTAATTCAGCTCATTCAGGCTTTTGTCTTAAGCAAAATCATCTTCGCACTACCATATCTCTCACCCTTTAGCAGTAGCACTTCAGCAGCAGACGAAATGGACATGTCCAATAGGTGGAGACTTACAGAACCCCCCCCCCCCCATGGTGTACACAAATGCCGAGTAACATGCGGAATCCTTAAAAAAATGTCACAGTTTCGCCCTAAGGGCGAAGCAATGAATGCGATAGCAACACAGCAATGTCATACGAAGTAAGGTGAGCGGCTTTGGTAGCAACAACACGCAGAACTGTTGTCGACGCCATCGGCGTTTTGCCCGCGTTAGCTCAAAATGCGTGCGGCGTTGGTGACTGTTGCTGGAGCCTCTGATATAAATAGGCACTTGGTGCCGCAGCTAAACGTCGCCTCCCTTCCCTCCCCCTCCCCCACGGCCTCTCGCGCGTCCGAAGAAGGCGCGTTTGCTCTACATATATGGTGATTGTAAAGGAGAAAAGAGACGCCTACTTCTGCAGCCCTTAAGCGAGCACGGCGCAGAACGCGCGTTTGTTCTCCGCCGTGCGTTCACTCCCCGTGAAAGACGCGCCCCTCGCTCCCTTTCACTCGCACATACAGCGTTCGGCGCGCGGCGACGATTTCATCTCCAAATGACGTCATACGGAACCTCACGGCGACGGCGACGGCGACGGCGACGGCGACGGCGACGCCGACGGCGACGGCGACGCCGACGGCAGAAATCTGCTTTTGAGTGTCCATATAATTGCTATCGCAATAAAAATGAAAAAAGGATCAAAAGAAACAGTATCGGTGCATGAAAAACAATTTTATTATGAAATCATTGGCTCCATGCGCCCTGGTAAGGCACGTACGGCCCGGAAATCGATGTTGCCATCACGAATCTTAAAGATTAGTGCGTTCCAGCGCCTTAAGAAAGCGTCGTCACCATTGATTTCTATTGCATGTTCAAGGTAAGATCGTACAATCTTACTTGCAATATGCAGGGCCGGGAACGCCGTTCTTTGCGGTTGTAGGCGCACTTCCGCGTAGCAACGACGTCGCCAAATTACACTGAGAGTCACCAAAGTGATTAATTGCACAAAGAAAGTTTTTTGGAACCTTGAACCTGCGCTCAACCAGCTTCCGAACACATTTAGTTGCTACGCACTCGTACTGTACATGACAAGTCGTCTAGCATCGCCCACAGTTGTGGCACTGGTCATTTGGCACTACGCGCCATTTCGTGAGCCATTCAGAAGGGGCATAAGAGGAAGGTGTATGACTGAATACGATAGCGGGAAGAGGAATACAGAGGCTGATCATCGCCTTGTCTCCCCTATGCTATCTTAATTAACTTAAAGCCCGACCCAACGTTGGCCCGACCCACATGGACCCACATTTTCTTGCGAGAAACCGGCGAACGAACGCGCGCGGCGTCCACTCGGTAGCCGGAGGCTGTTCGCCGTCGATCAAGATGGGCTATATATGTTCGCAGGTGGTCAACCGCTCGCCGGAAGCGGCAAATGAAGGCTGTCAGCGCGGACCAATCAGGGCGGGCTCCCGTCCGACTTCCTGCTGCCACATTTGAATCGGCTAGCCAGCCAAAGAGCCTAGAGCGAACATGGCGACAAAATATTGGGAGGACGCTTAGGCTTCGATTTTAAGAGTGGAACGCGATAGCATTCAAAGATCCCTGACTGCTTCTCACGCTTCCCAACAACTGCAGCTTAAGCAACCGTAATGGTTACCGGGAAACACTGGCGCCGAACGCTATGCACGAAGGCGAGCTTTCTAGTAGAAACGCGGCTTCTTGCGTGGCGCCATCCCGGAGATATTGCACAGCCGCGCCAAAAAAAAAAAAAATTGCAAAATTTTCAGGTTTCCGTTTTTGCTTCGTACTTTTAATATATTTGAGAACATTTAACATAAAATGCATGCGCTGTGGGTGTTTTGATTCATGACATTTGTTTGTGGATTGTCATTCTCAAAATTCCGAGGAATAGCTTTGCCAAGAATGAAAGACAAGGTATGAGCAACATTAATGATAGAATGGTGTGGCATACCTAAATATCTTTGGAGGGTCTGCGTGGTTGGGGATGATTTTCTCGGCCGCGGGCGGCGACGCCGACGCCGGATTTTCAGCGACACGAGGCTCTTAACGCTATCGCGTTAAAAGGTGCGTGCATCGCGTGCAATGCTCAACTGATCACACCTGTCCAGGCGCGACCAATATAGTTCAGTTGCAGAATAATGGCTCAGTTGCAGATAAAAAACTATTTTATTGCGATAGCAATTATATGGACACTCAAAAGCAGATTTCTGCCGTCGCCGTCGCCGTCGCCGTGAGGTTCCGTATGACGTCAATGGAGATGAAATCGTCGCCGCGCGCCGCCGAACGCTGTATGTGCGAGTGAAAGGGCGCGAGGGACGCGCTCTTTCACGGGGAGTGAACGCACGCGGAGAACAAACGCGCGTTCTGCACCGTGCTTCCTTAAGGGCTGCAGAAGTAGGCGTCTCTTTCCTCCTTTACAATCACCATATATGTAGAGCAAACGCGCCTTCTTCCGACGCGCGAGAGGCCGTGGGGGAGGGGGAGGGAAGGGAGGCGACGTTTAGCTGCGGCACCAAGTGCCTATTTATATCAGAGGCTCCGGCAACAGTCACCAACGCCGCACGCATTTTGTGCGAACGCGGGCAAAACGCCGACGGCGTCGACAACAGTGCTGTGTGTTGCCGGTGCTGCTGCATGTCCAAGTTTGTACAGCGGATAAAACTACTATCCTTACTCCGTATAGCTCTCTATACTAAGTTGCTATCGCAATTGATGCTTCGCCTTTCGGGTGAAACTGCGACAACTTTTTTTTTTAGTGCATTTTACTGGGAATGGAATCACGCTGTTTCTAGCAACACTGAAATCGTGGCGGTGGCGGCACGCTGGCCTTCCGCCGCGCTGGTGAGGACCGCGTGACGTTCGCCGTGAAAGTTCACTCCATGTGGGCTGGGCTTAATCGCTCAAACCTCAGCGGTGATGTGAACGAAGTATTCATTTGGTAATTCTAAGTCATGCGGACTGCTCCGATGTTCACAAGGCGTTTCTTGTTCTGTGTACTTATTTTAACCTACCAGATATGATTTTGCACCAATAATTATCGCGTGTTCCATTTTGTTATCAGCTCGCCGAAGAGTGCGACCAACTGAATAGTTGAGTACAGTAACATTATAACAAACGTTCTGGCTTCGACTGGTCGTTACGCTGGAGAAACGCAAGCAGCGTGAAGACTTGCGCTTTAATCTAAGCTGACTAAGCCGACGATCTTTGCAGAGTTGCAGACGCTGTGACGAGTAGTCGAACATGACCCTGACGTCACGTTCAAGTTATCTACGCCTATATTAACACTTTGTGCTGACGGCGGATAACAAAGACTGTCAAAAGTTTGAGTAAGGAGTAATTCGTTTATTCGCCCAACTGTTGCCAAGAAAGGCGGGTCTCCACTCCAATCACAACTATATTGGCGATCATAGTAATCGGACGACGAATTTGATGCCACAGTTCAAGTCTGCACCGCTCTCTGTACATGTATCCCCGTGCATTCTAGAGTAATCACTGGTGCTCCCTTAACGTACGAAAATCACCATCCCTGTTCCCAAAGCGCGCTCAGTCTGATTATACGTGTTTCTTTCTTTATACGACTGGTGAATACGTTCAGGATAGGAGAAAAAAACGGGAGAAGACAAGAATGTTAACCAGAAACGCGTTTGGGTTGGCTACCCTACGCTGGGGGAAGGAGGATGGAGGAATAGAAATAATAGAGTGACTAGCCTGGGTGGAATTCGTCGCCCCCCGTATTCTGAAGCGATCCTCTGCGCGAAGCTCTTCCTCAAATCTATCGCGTTGAGCGAAGCACCACCTATCGACTGGCGAAGACGCTACGCTTCTCAAGTATTGTCACGGAGGAAGCGCAGTGACCACTTCTTTCGAGGGGTGGCGCCACCATCCACTTTGTTCAGTCGAGTCATTCTCAAGAAGCGCAAAAGTTAACTGCCTTGTGAGCCGATGAGTGATAGGTCCAGTGTTCTAAGTACTTTCTACTAGCCCTACTTTTCACGTTACTAAATCCGAGTAGTGCCTGCTAAATTTCAGGTTCGTGAAACTTCTGACACAGCAGGCACATCTTGCACCGAGTGATAACTTAACAACAGTGATAAGTTCGACGAAAACGGACACCACCACCACAATGTAACACAAAGACACGTAGCGATATCAAGCGCTCACGACGACACAGGATTCTCACCTTTCCGCCGATAGCTGTTATCACAAGTAGCAGCTGGCATAATTTTGAGGGGTACTGCAAGCTCTCCTACATACGATGGCGGCCAAACAGGACAAAAACAAACAAGAAGCAGACATCGCTGCATAACAAAGGTTTCTTTCTTCTATGGTACTGAAGTACCGTCTCATTCATTCGCTCTTTCTTCGAGCAACTCAAAATAAGCGAAAACCACACCAACCGCACATTGCGGTTCTTATCGGGAAAGTGGGTTTTTCATTGTACGCAAACCAGTGATAAATGGTACTGCCGCGTCGAGCGAATCATATGTATTCTTGCGGCGAACGTCAATAAAAAGTTTGTTCAGTCACAAAATCACTTTGCGAACTACGTCACGCAGAAGCCTTCGTCACACGCGCCGATATTATCCGACTTTCCAGTAGAAAGAAAAAAATAATGATCTCCTACCTATAGGCTGATTGATCGCAGTACATTAGTGCGAAGCGTATGCTGGAGTTCCGAGAAAACGTCCCGCCCGTGCAAGTGCTCCAGTACTGACGACCATTAAGTGTAGATAGCGCCACTATCGCGTGAGGTTAAAAGGTTTTCGCAGGACTTCAAGCAACAGTGACCACGTCGTAGTTATCAGCGCCAACGTTGTTATTCTCTCGGGTGAAGGCCAGAAAAAAGGTATATTTTTCTTTCGTTTGCGCGCTCTCGCTCCTTTTTTTCTTTTTCTTTTTTTTTTGCCCACTAAGTTCACGAAGTGCGACGTCCGCTCCCAGGAGACGAAGACACATTACATTATTTCTATTGTCCTCACACAGTTCTATAACATCTCAAAAACGAAACAGAAAGAGAAAAAAAGGAAGAAAGTAGGGTAGGGAAAAAATGGCGACACTCCTCTTTAGGCAGCTCTGAGCCTATACCTTACGATCATCATTCAAAACTCAGGCGCAGTTTAATTTCCTTGGGCCAGTTCGAGGCCCTCCGAATTTTATTTACACGGGAACATCAGTTCATTCACCGAACCTTTCCTTCACCGTGACACACTACAAATCATTATAAAGCAACAAACAACCGAGAGTCTGTTGTGGCAGGCATAACAACGAACTACCGCTAAAGCTCAGCGCAGCACCTCTTATGTCAAAGAAGGGGGCCCGTTCACACTTCAAGCTATGACGTACAGGGGACCCACCCGGGGCCAGGATAGCGGCTATACGGCGAGGGGCTTATAAATTAAGGAAGCTTGGGTTGTCAAAACTGATGTTAACTCAATGCTTGTTTACACGAGTATTTTTTTAGCAATCGGTCTTCATCGGAATGCGCACGCGCAGTTTGGCGCTCTTTGTCCAAAGCCGGCCCTTGCGCCATTAAAACCCACCAATCAATCAACCAATTAATCAATCAATCAATCAATCAATCAATCAACGCGCATTCCCATGGTCGGAAATTAAGCTCGCATTAAGTAGCAGGAACAGTTACAGCCACCGAGAGGGCCACCGCGGCTACATGCATGCGTATTGTAATCTACGAAGCAATGCTCAGTCGTTCTGCCCTGAGAACTAGGTCACGGGTTCGAGTAATAGGCCCCCAGTTCTATGATAGGCGTCTCCGTACGACCCTAGTATTTAGAGAGATATGGCGGTGCAACGTCGTCCTCGGCGCAGCAGCTCTGACAGCCGTTACTTCTGGTGAAGCTAAATCAGGAACCAACCGAAACAAAGCGAGAAGAAAAGTACTAATCTGCTTTTTTTTTATTTCTCTTCCCAAATCAAGATATACAAGCAGCAGCGCAATGGGTGGAACTTCCGCGACCTTTGCTTCCTTTCTTTCTTTTCCGGAACGACGGAGATGATGTCTAGAAGACGTACGAGACTCGTCACCAGAAAGAACAAGAAGAATTCGAAGAACCAGGGATGCGAACGCAAACGTTCGTCTTCTCAACCCAGACCCCGTTGGTGGTTCCCTTCTCGGCCCGGCCCGGCAAGTGGGAAAATGACGCCTTGTCACGCGTCACCGAGTTCCTTATCGAACGTGGGCCAAAGGGGCGCTATGTGGGGACACCCCCCCCCCCCCCCCGCCCTCCCTCAAAGCGAAGCGTGATAGCGGGACGGACGACAAAATAGATACAAAGAAGAAGAGAGACGGCCCGACGCGGCGTTGTCACGCTTGGAAACGCGAGGAGCGAACACGGAACGGCGGGCGGGCGCGTGGGACACAAGTGGCAACAGCTGCTCACGGGACTCACAAATCTCGGGACAACAGCCAAAAAAGCTTCCGTACCGTCAACACCACTTCTCTTCCCTTCTTGTTTGGTGCGTTCGTTCCCTTTCTATATAGTGTAATGCCGAATACGATGTTTCTCGTGAATCGCCTCTTGCTCTTCTTCCCTACAGCTGCGAACAAGGCACTCCTACTGGTTATCTTTGGTCCACTCCACATTGCGACGAGCACTAGCCCTATGAGGCAAAACACGAAAGTTTTCTTTCAGAGAACTCCCAAGCATATCAGACAGAAATAAAAGCAATCGAATCGGGGTTTAGCAGATGGTGCCTGAACTAGTATGTGGAGTCGTCTCACGAAGAGAAGCCTTTTTCTTAAAGAAAATAAATAAATATAGAAAGAAAAGAAAATTGGCACGAAGAAGGTCTTCTGGAGCAATAGCGCGTCAGTCACAATCGTAAAATCAATCAAAAGCGTTTTCAACAACAACAGCAGGTTGCGGAGAGATATTGGGACCCATGTTCGATACCGAGAAGTTACGGGAAATAGCCAAATTTCAATAAGTGTGATTTCCAGCTGCATAGAGTCATGTATCTTTACTATACTGATGCTAGAAGATAAAGGAATACAAATTAAGTTAAAGCTAACTAAAAGTTGTCTACTTCGCCAAAACTATTCTATTTGGTGCCTGAGTGGATCACAAAACTTGCGGTCTACTTTTCAATGTTTCCATGAGGTGTCATATCGATAAGTTGTTTCAACTTATATCATTGGCAAACCGTAAACGTACGCTTCATGGTGTTACATTAAGATATCTGCTATGAAAAGCTGTATCATAGTTTACAGCACCTTGAAACCTAAAATCTCAACAGGCGAAAATAAGCGAATATGCCACACCTTGCCGTTACAGATTGCAACTTCAGACGAATCGTAGCCGTATTTGATAGCTTAAGACTAGGTGTATGTGTATATGAATAAATGGCGAGTTCGTTCGGTTTTCATGGGGTCCGTCAAAGACTGAGAAGCGACCAAACTCTTTCCTGAATCATGATACTCTCTTCAACGCTATGGGTGCATTAGGGACTCCTGAAGTTATTGGGGCTGTGGTTGTTCGAAGTGTATTTTCACCGAACACATATTCCAAACCTGGCAATTTTTGTTGTGTTGTTGCTGTTTTTAAAAAGAAGCAAAAAGGTAGCACAAAAGATGAGAGTGCTTGCACATCCTCATCATTTTTAAGCGCGGTCAGTGCATATGTGCAGAGACCGAGCACACAACTTAGTGACAAAGGGCTCATATTAGCTGCTTGATTTAAGCCCTGAATTTTCAATAAAATTGAAATTTTCCGAAGCGTTTCCTTTTAGTCGCTTAACCTAAATAGCTTTGCGTAAAGAGCGTGTCCATTAGGCCAGGGAAAAAAGAAAAGCAGCCTCTGAAAATGTGCCTTTTTTGTTCGTTCTCCAACCAAAAACACAGATAAGATATTCGACTGAACCGCGTGAATCGTTCAAAATTAGCGTACGTAGGTAGCAGCAGCATGCTAGTAGCGGTAAACATTCCAGATATCTTTCTCTATTACCTCATTTTATTTATTATTTTTATCTTCGAAAGTCAAGGTCTAGAAAAACTATGTTTCCTAAGATCATCACGTGCATGCCAATATTTCGTCCCTGACAACGTAGTAGATGTAAAGTGTAGTGAGTCGCTCGCTAATAGGGAAGGCAGTCGAGAGACGGGGGAGGGAGGGTGAAATGTACGCTGATAAAGATAATAATCACTGAGTTCATTGAGGTAAAACGCAAGGTAAACTCAACTTGAGCGATAAAGACTTTCGCTATACACGTGCATGATGACGCTGATCTGAGAGTCCATGGCACACATCTACCATGGTGATCCGTAAATAATTGAGTGGTTACCACGAACGAAGAGCGAGATAGCAATCTCAGTTGCGCATTTGCGTCTTCTTGCTTCTTCTCCTCCCGCTATATCTATCTATCGTCTCGTGGCAATGGCTTCGAACTTTAAACACAGTATTCGTTCACAGTGGCATTTATTACGATGACACCAGTGGCTCACTTTCAACGTTCGCTGTTCAGTTCTTAATCACTTCGCTGATCTCCCATTACAGTTCTTTCCTAGATGGAAAGAAATAAAATACAAAATAAAAATAAAAAAACCGCGGTGGCGTTGAATTACAGTAATTTCCAGCGTGAATTAGACAGTTTGACGGCCGAAACCGTACGGCTGGCCGTAGTTCAAGCCATCCCGTAGACGTAAAAAGAAAGAAAAAAATAAAAAAGAAATAAAGAAAGAAATACGCTTTGCAATTCAATAGAAAGGCAGCGTTGTACGTAAACGCGCGTTCCGGTTTCACCGTACTAATTATGCGGTGTAATTAGCTGGCAGGCATAGCGGTGCGTCATTAAGAAAATGAGGTCTTTACTGAAGCGACAGGGCTTTCTTTATTCTATAGGTTCATAGAAACTGCAAGTGCAAAGAATCAGGCACCCCTCCTTGGCTGTGGAGGGGGAGGGGAAAATTAAACCGCGGTTTCATATGCGAACGGTGTCTCGGACTCGTCGCTATTTAACACGGCGTGTAAATGGTGCATTCACTTTTAAGAAAGAAACGGCTTTTACCCCGCCAGTAAGAAATAATTGGACGATATCATCGCCGTTAAGGATAGCAGTTAATTAAGCAGACGTATTCATTCGTTGTACCGGGCATAAAATTGCGCTTTATTCCGCAGAAACGTTAATCAAGAGTCACTTTCCGAAGCCGCGAGACACGCACGATTCCGGCACTTCCAACAGTCACATTGTTGCGTTTTGGTTTCAATTAACGCTGGTTTCAAATTACCTCCCGATTTTAGTGGTGTAGGCCTCGGACACGGAACTCCTGACGCCGTAGGTAAGAGTGCAAATGCTAACTGCATCTAACTTCTCGTCCCACCTACAACCTAGTACCACTTGCCAGCGTGTTCGGAAACGGTACTATAGTTAACATTATTCAAACAAAGCTAACTATTCGAAAGCGCGCTTACCGTGCACCCACTGACTCGGTCGTCTGCAGTGCTGATACTCGTTGCACAACCTGATGAAACATGACAGCATAAGGCCGCGTGACCGCCTATGATGACGTCATGACGAATACACCTTCTGGGAACGAATCAAGAACTGTTTCGCGGGAAGGCTATTGACTAACTTATTTAGAACATTTTGAGGCTTGAAATTATTATCTACGGGTTCGGGGTCCAGAACCTCCAATTAGCGCATAAGAACAGAACATGAAACATGAACAGATGAACAGTCTGAAACGCTGTGTCAGTTTTCCTTTAGCCAGGCTGACCCCTGTTGGCTACCCTGTATTAAGAAAGGAGGAAAGGGGAGTGAAAGCTGAGAAAAAGAGGAGATGTTGACAGCATGCGCGCACGCACACGCTTGCAATAACGTGTTCGTCGCAAGCGGTCATATAGGCCGTTGCATGTCAAGAAACGCAGAGGAGCTTCTGTGGCTTTGCACAACACAGACGCACGAGAACACGGCCCCACAATCTCTTATTTCAAACGCCTGTAATCTCATTACCCTACGGCTGTCCGAAGGGCATAACGTCAGCCTGTCTCATGTGACATGCCTTGAAATAACCCCAATTTCGCCATGTTCTCATTAGTTCTTTCCGCATCTTTGGTGGCTAAGGCTGATAAGTAGCACGAGAACTCGTCCCGATTTTCCGTCGAATGGCTGATGTTTTTGCCTTGTCACTTTTCGCAGGTAGCAGGAGAACATTCGTAACGCTCCCATTTCGGCGACCGATCATTGTAGACCACCAGTCCGCATGTAGGCCACGCGTATGCATGCCTGAAACCCAAGCCGCACAGACCTTCGAAACGTAATAAGAGAACACAGCCAACTAGTGGGGTGACTGTGTTTCTGGGGCGCAAACGTGTACTTCAAACGATAAAAAAAGAAAGAAGAAAAAAACGCGATTCGGTAATGTGGGTCACGCCTCACGCGAGAGGTTCCTGTAACGTAAGAGCGAGTAGCGCTTCGTGTGTCAATAGCTGTTTTGGCGATTTAAGTGGTCGCAAAAAGCACCGAGGAACCCCGCAAATGGACAGATTTAATTCAGAACGGTATCTGAGGACGTCTTTTGTGAACCGGGTCAGCCGGCGACACGATGACACGTTTTCCTTTTTCAGGAGAGATTTAGGAAACCTCGAGGCTCTATTGCTGAGATTTGTTCACGTAGGCTTACAGCGGACGTGCCCCAGTTTCACCAAGCTTATATTGAGGCCCATGAACTCACAACAGCCTTCTTTCTGAGCGGCGGGTTTGTATCTTCAAGCGACGTAACCAAAGAAAAATAAAGACAATATTGGATCCAATAAAGTGGATCACAGACACTGTAAGCTGTCGGCGCAACTACACAATAATATTGCGATGTGAACGACAGCCGAGCCTTATGCTAAATTTTAATCACCGAACACACTGTCGATCAAGGCCCGTTTAAAGCATACTGCGGGCGAACAAGTACTTCGTTTCTCCTAAGTCCTCGTCAACAACGGTATAATATTCACTGCGTCAGAAACTGCGCGAACTCGTGTAAGAGTGTTGACAGTCGCTACAGGATTAACTAGGTCGCACGAAGATATGCAGAAGAACACAAAGTTTTGGGAATCCGGGTATCTCGAAAAAGCGATCAACGTTTACAAACTTAGCTTACAATTGAGAGGTGTCAGCATGACGGCCGCACGTGGAATCTTTATGACTGAACCGTTCAACTAAGCCTATCGCCCAACTCTTGACATGTTCACGCGAGGTCTCGTACAGACGCAAGGTGACGCTTGCCCTGTCGCTGAGCACATGTCGCAGCGATCGCGCTTTATTTCGAAGTACCAGTACATGCTTCCGTCTATTCATGCTAGCAACTGTCTATCAGCACAGCCTGGTTCCGAAGTCAACCCATCTACACAGGAAATGCGCGGAAAGCAATACGTTGTTCTGCCAACGGACACTACTTTTATAACAGGCTAAATAATAAATAATCAGTGAATGCTAGGCATATTTAAGGATAAGTACATATTTGGGGAAATGTTATGACAAGAAGGCTGGATTTCTGGCGAATAACAAGGATTTAAAACAGCTAATAATAACAGCATGGTTACGACGAAAACAAAGGCGAACGACACATGTGTCCTTGGCCTTCGTTGTCATTTTAACCGCACTTTTATTATTAGCCATGACCCAATACCAACACGCCCAACTTTCCATCCTCTTCATTTAAGCCCGGCTTGAGTAGATACATTTCCAAGCTCTCCCAACCACTGTCTTTGTAAAGCTCTCTTCTCCTAAAGCTTATATGCCAAAGGCAGAGCACGCTTTACAGGCGCATCTTGCCTGAGCATGGACGGTGCCGTGAATGGCCTCTCAATGAGATATTCGATTTCTTCATCTGCAATGAAGGGAGAACAATCTCAAATTCGCGATTTTCAGCTTTTCTGAAGGATGTGTTATATTCTGTTTCCGAAATGCCTTCGTAACCCGCGGTCGCTCAGCACGGTTAGGATTTCCTTTTATCTGTTCCGGGGGCCGAAGCAGTGCCGCTAAGAATCTATTTAATATATTTGTCTATTAGATTATGCATGCATGCATCAAATAGTAACGAGTACAACATACCGTTAAAAAAACCGAGCTCGAGAAAAGAGTCTGGGGTCACTCACTGAATTCATAACGGAAGTTATGACACCAAGACGGGTTACTAAACGTGCAACATGAATGCAACGGACTTGAGGCGCGTACACACTAGCGGCAAAACGCTGGCGGCAAGACGCGCGCAGCCCGAGCAGGTTTTTCTTGCCACGGGAGGGATCGCTCCTGAGGGGGGGGGGGGGGGGGGGGGTTATTCTATAAGAGTGGACTGTCCCCTTCGGCTGTCGCCATTGGCTCCAGCTTCACTAGCGCGAAGGTGCCAGTTTCCTTCGCGCTCGTGAAGCTGGAGCCGATGGCAACAGCCGAAGTGAACAGACCCCTAAGTGGATTCTTACTGAATACCCCGCCCCCTCCCCCTGGGCCAATTTCTCGCGGTTTGCCGCGTGCTGCGGATGAAGGAGACCAATGAGAGCGACCGCTTCCGTGACTTGCGTGCGGGAAACTGGTTTCATGCGGACCCACCCGACCGATTGTTTCGTACTCGCGTCCGGTGTCAGCCGGAAACTCGTTTCGCACTATCCTCTGCACGCGTCAGCTCTCAGACGGAGCTGACGGATAGTTCGAGAAGGGGGGAGGAGTCTATGCTGCCACGTGACGGCCACAGCGGCGCGCCACCGGTTGGTGTGGCCGCCCTACCGCAGTTGCGTTTTGCCGCCACCGGTAAACCGTGCGCGTTTTTCGCTAGTGTGTACGCGCCTTTACGGACTTAGCCGCCACGGTAGCCCACTGACTATGGCGTTCCTTACACGATATATTATATATATCGTGGGCACATTTGAGGGCTTGTTCATATTTTATGGCAGTATTATTACTGCCACGCGTACTTTTTTCCGTGTTTATGAAAGTCGATGTTTTGATTCGTTAGCACCTGACCTTACTTGTAATAGCGTGTACGCCTCTTAAAATAGCTAGGTAGCCTAATGTATCCAATGTCTTACTGTTTTTAGAAGCAAGCGTAGCCACCGCTCACCATTTGCTCTTCTCAGTGTATTCAGGACTATTTTACACAGGGCACTTAGCAAACTAAAAGGATCAGGGCCCGTGCTTACAAAAAAGCTCTTACGCTAAAAAATGTTAGTAAGAATTAAACTCAGCTGGATCCTGATGCTGGACATATCATTACCGAAGGCGGCCGGCCCAGTGGCAAACAGCAATTACATACAAAAATCGTTGTGAATTTGGCCCCAAATATTTTATTCCTTCCTTGCTATCGTAATCTAGAAGCCATTTTAGTACCTTGGTAGCTAAATATAGGCAACTTCTTATTGCTTTCGAAAAATACCTGTTGCTTCTCGCATATTTCTCTTCTCTAAGCATTCAATGCCATTTTTCGCCGTATTTATAGCTTACTAGGGAACGCACTTCTTTCTCTTCCTTTAACGATATATCCCAGTGCGCGTGCGCGTGCGCACGTGCATGTTTATGTATGGATGTGTGCTCCGTTTTTGTTTTCGTTTTTTTTTTTTTCAGGTGATGAAGTTATCACACATAGTCCTTACTGTAGTCGTCACTGTCATTGCTACCGCGAATGTTATGTATTAATGCAAAAAGACCAGCAGCCTGAATGTTTACGGCTTGCCACAGGCAGTAATACTCATCCGCAGATATCCCGCATCCTATAGGGCCTACGTTCACTAACTATTGCGCTCAAAACACTTAACGGAGTTCTTGTGCTATCGCACCTGTCCGCGATATGGCGGGCGATATGCGTCGAACGCTCACACAGTTTGCCTTTGGACATCCACGGAATGCAACCACCTTCCTGCTGAAATCGCATCCATTCACGATAACCAAAGATTTCGAGCGGCTTTAGCTAACATTGTGTAATCGAAGCATTTTTCCTACTATACGTTTGTAACCGTAAGTGCATTTTGTATTTACCACTTTACTATCGTACTTTGCTACCAATTTCTTACGACGATTTGACCCTAGCTAAAACTGTATAATCAGAAGCCTTTGTACTTGAACGTTCTAGCTGCTTTTTTTTTATTGTTTTTATGTTCATTTGCCGTAACCCACTCCCCTCTTTAATGCCTTTGGCCCTGTGGGCAATAATAATAAATAAATAAACCTGAATGACGGTCGCTGAGGGACGCAAGGCGTCTACAGAACGTTTCAGAAACGAGAAGATTTACTATGGTGGGCTTGGAATAGTCACAGCAGGTCAGCGTGCAAAACTGCATGACATGTTTCTCAGAGGTCGTGTTGTGGCGCTCTTCTTTATCATTCAGTGATTCGCCGCGACCACTCCGCGCACTTTAGTGACGTTCTCACACGCTCGAAACGCTCCACAGACTCGTCAGTGGGGACGGTAGTTATGTTCTGAATTATAACGCGACAGCAACGTACGATGTTTCAAGTTTCAGGAAATTAAATGAGGAGGGTTAACTAAGCAAGTCGGTATTGATTCATGTCGAAAATTTACCGCTAGAACCAGACAAGGACGAAGGGAGAGAACATCACCACGAACGCTTACTATAAACTGAAGGTTTATTTAGGAAAGATGGGCATATAGTGAACGAAATTGCGTGTGCGCTCACATGCGCAAAAAAAAAAGAAAAAAACTACACAGCAATAAATAACGCAAGATATACACCAACAAAAGTATGTTCATCAAACAGCGCTCGATCACACATGGAAAACAAGATATAAATGCGTGGTGGTCATCCCCGCTACAAGATCTTTATAAAAGAAGTTTGCCATGCAGCGCAAGAGAGCACTGGTGGAAATGCCTCGTCCTATTTTTCTTGTTATTGTACGCCTCGCTAATCTCGCTCGTCATCTGGTCCACGTGTCTGGACTCAATCAATCAATCAATCAATCAATCAATCAATCAATTAAAGTTTATTTCACGAATAGAAAAAAGTACATCGATAAGTTTACGGAAGGAGGTCCTAAAGCACAAGGCTTCATGGGGACCTCAACAAAACCTCATCTTTCCGAAAAAAACCTTCAGTTGATAGCAAGCGCTCGTGCAGCGTTCTCCCTTCCTGTTTGGCTGGTTTTAGCGCCAAATTTCCAGGAAAGACTGTTTGAGTACCTTCGTGGTTCTGGCCGGCCGCCCGACGTGTATAGAACAGGGCCCGAGTCACTGAACGATAGGTCACTCAGTTGATAATTTGTGAATAAATTCAGTTACGTGCTTTGTCTTGCGCGTTGTATTAGTGTGTCAGTTACGTGCTTCGTCTTTCGCGTTGTGCTAGCGTGTGCAGCGTAGTGCAGCTTCCATATGCACGACGGTTGCTCATGGTCATCGACGTTGGTAGTCGTGATGGAGGAGACGTGCCACCAGGCGTCAGCGTGGGTGCATCAACGCCTAAGGGCGCTTTAGCCACAAAACACCAATAGACATTATATATCAATGTGCAATAAACATTACACTACTTCTGTGAAGACACGTTTCACTTTCGTGTTCTATACCGATTCCTATATAAGAGGGATCAACCACATTTTTTTGTCACTGTTTCCTATCAAAGTGAAACAGCGAAATAACATTTTTAAACATACAGACGATTACCTGGCGTTAAAAAAAGAGCAAAAAAAAAAGAACAAGCTTTATCGCGGTCATCTTGCAAATGAGACACTGTTTTATTCACTGTGCTCACAGCTACCATTACCAGAAAGATACAGCGCCTGCTTGATACGTTGTTCGCAACTACGCTATATTTGTCGATATTTCAGGAAGATGACATGAAGTTATATTAGGAAGGTGTTTTGAACGTAAGTTGAAAACGCGTTCCTAAAATAGCATCCTAACTTCGTAAGTTCAATACAGTGCGTACTTTTTTCATAAATAAGCTGAAAGTGTTTGACGAAATCCAAAACAGGATTGGTGAACTTACATCCATTAGCGTGTTCTTTTCATGTGCCTGACTTTTGAGGAGTAAACAATGTCTTGAATGTCAAGCTAATAATGGTAATTTTGCAGAGGCGCGCTCAGTCTAGTAAGCGCGACAGAAGCCAAAGTTCTGTCTCTGCGGCGGTCAGCCAAAGATGGAAGCTTTCCCGGAAACTTGAGCGTTAGTAACAAGAGCTATATATAAGAGAGCTAACAAGCACGACGATACAAAGATGTCTGACTAGCGGGTGAAAGGCCTCTCACCTTCCTCAGTCCTGACCAATGCATTTATATTTATTTTTTGTTCCTATAGCATCGTGCCAACATCCAGGTCGACGCACCTTCGGCGACACCAGACTCGCTAATGGGCGAACTCTCAACTAAGTTGATGCTACAGCTCCTTAATTGCGTACGGCGTTGCGGAAGCTCTTAGTTTCGAAATAAAAAACAAAAAGAAAGAAAAAGAAACACGCGTGCTCCTGCGCTCATCGAAGGTATTCCTAACAATTTGTGGCAACAATTACTTTGGAACACTGTTACTCGGGCGCTGTCTCATTCCGAACTGTAAGTATCTGTTGTCGACAGTCAGTGGGCTGCTGAGCACGAGGTCGCGGGATCGAATCCCGGCCACGGCGGCCGCATTTCGATGGGGGCGAAATGCGAAAACACCCGTGTACTTAGATTTAGGTGCACGTTAAAGAACCACAGGTGGTCCAAATTTGCGGAGTACCCCACTACGGCGTGCCTCGTAATCAGATCGTGGTTTTGGCACGTAAAACCCCATAATTTATTGTTATTTATTTACCGACAGTCAGTGAGCCTAAAAATTAGTGTCTACAATATGACGTATGCACAAACGACACAGTGAAAGAGCTATGCAGTAGCCACGTGCGTCTGGACAAGTCTGAGCCACACTTACGTGCTGCCAGCAACTAACTATACTGAACCAGCGACTTCGACGAATAAAAACCACTCGTTGAAGTCGCTGGTTCAGTACCGATGCTAGAAACACTTTAGTCTTTCGCCCCCATCCCCCCCCCCTTTTTTTTTTCCTACACCTGGTCGAGTGTGTCGTCCGTGTGCTAAATAAACGCTGCAGTTTCAGCTCATCAACGTTGACGTTTTGTGAGCTTCGCTCCGGCGAGCCCAACTGTGCCGGGCACAGACATTAACGAGCTAGTGCCATATTTCACATTTCTGTAAACCTATCATGCTAGTTACTTGCTTGTAGACACTGTGGGTTAGTCCCTATAACAGTCAGGAAGTTTGTTTACGAGCTTGCTCAGCATTTTGTCGTTGCGTGTGATCATCCTATAGCGTCATAGAAAGGGACATTCAGTGAGCTACTCAATAAATAAATAAATAATAAATAAATAAATAAATAAATAAATAATAAATAAATAAATAAATAAATAAATAAATAAATAAATAAATAAATAAATAAATAAATAAATAAATAAATAAATAAATAAATAAATAAATAAATAATGACCTGCGCAGTGCTGGCGAAACGCGGCCGAAATGATCAGAATGTTTGCTAAGGTGCTCGCTGATGCGCGTATGCGAAGACATGCGTTCGTATACCACCTGCGGCCAGTTGCCTTTTTATCCACTTTAATTTTGATTTATTTAGCATTTCTTTATTGCAAGTACAAACTACAAATAATTTCCCCTGTGCTGCATACATAGGCGCACTTACTTATCTTGCTACATTCGAACGACATTTCGGCGTCCTGAACATCATAGGCGCATACCTTCCACACCCTCATATCCCTCGATTCTAAAAGAAAATATTCTTGCAGTTTTCTTAAACGTTCTTTCGCGCCCACCAGAGATGTAAGAGTAATCTGTGGCTCGTTATCACTCTCACTTTCGTTAAGATCAAACCACCGAAAGAAGCAAACAAAAGAAGAGCAAATTTGTAACATGAAGGGCATTAGGCGTACTCATAATCGCCTGCCTAAATATTACACAAGCCACCCTCTCTGAATTATCGTATTCTCTCACAGTCAATCGACACTGTTTAGTCCTCGCCAAAAAAAAAAAATGCAGGTGACCTTTGAAAAGCTCGTCTTCTAGCGCCCCGGTAATTTTTCGTTCTTGCTTTGGTTACCTTCTTTTTTTCCTCGTCATGGGGCACCAGAGGTGGCAACGGCCCTAGCCTATACAAATTCGCGCCGACATCGCCGAATGCGACGCATACGCTATTCGTGAAAGATTGCCCGACCTTAAGCACGCCACCTCTGCAGTCAGCATAATCGCAGTGGGGGCGGAGGGGAGGGGGAAAGAAAAGGTGCAAATAGATGAAGGGGTGAGTGAAGTGAAGGCGAGGTGGATGAAAGAGAGGTGAAGAGGCGGCGTTTCTGAGGAAAGTTCAGGCACTACTGCGATTACAGCAATCAGAAAAGCGGGCGGGAGGTAGGGAAGGGAGGTTGGGGAGTATGTCCGAGAGAGAGGTCTCCACGGACAGAATCCGCTGAGGCGACAACAGGCGCCGCCGACGCGAACGCGGCTTCGCTTTAATGGTCGGTCCCTCGACTAATCAACTAGTTCGGTCCTATAGGAGCTCAGGTTTCAGCAGCGCCCTCTAAAACCTGTCGGGAGAGCGGCGAAGCGGCCGAACAGGACAGCCGTGCCGTGTCCTCGTTCAAGTACCACGGGAGCGCACCCGTTCGCTCGTGGAACCGACGAGCCCGCGGGAAGCACCTACGTATAAGCTTTAAGTAGAAATGCGCGTCGCACGCAACACGCTCGGCAACCAAAACCGAAAAAAAAAGAGGACGGGTGCACCGAAGCCGATCGTTATCGACCTCTCGGAAAATGAATGATTCGGTGCATAGCGCAAGCCGCCAGAACCAAACCAGAGTAGACTTATTGCAGCCCATTGCAAGCGAATGCAGGGGTCGTTTCCTCTTCATCGTGAAACGTATACGATTAGCCGTCAGCCTCCTCCCCCGTTCCCCTGACCCTTCTAACCTTCTTTCCCGAAAGTTTCTCTCTATTTCTGACAACGCTGCATCAACACCATGTCGCACGCGACTATTTCAATCTGCCAATATTGACCAGTATCGTACGCTCGGCGTATACCGACTCCTCTGACATGTGGTCTTGCAAGAACCGCACGTCATTAAGCCATACCCGTCATTGTACAGCGGTGCGCGATTGCATATCCGGCCTTTTTCGCTACGGAATGGCACCGCTTCCAACTTTAGTGTCATTAGTAGGAGAATAATTATAGCTCCGGCGGAACGACAAACATATTTTTTGCTGTCGTTAACATTTAGCCGGACGAGATTCAATAAGCGAGGCGAACGAGTCGGGCGAACAAATCGACTCGGAAATGCGCCGGTAATATGCCACGCGATGCATGTGGGGACGAACATCACGTCAAAGATGCATCGACCCTGATGATTAATGCTGTGACTGGAGACTTTCGGGATATTCTCTTTTGTCGCGTGATTTCAGCATACGAGATGGGAACAAACTGATTTCTTGCAAAAAAAAAAAAACATGGTGAAATTGTTGGGTATCTTCTCTACTCAGGAAATGACTATGCTAATACAGTGGCGAATACGAGTGTACAACATGCGCACGGGCAAAGATCGCAGAAACAATAACACGCAAGCACAAGGACGACAATGTCAGGACACTCGATAAAGTTGCTCAAGAGTACACCTTACAAAAGTTTTTCTTTTGTTCTTTTTTTTTTTTCTTTGTGTGTAGGGTGACCTCGCCACCAGAAACCAGAAACGTGACATGTAATAACTCTATGGGACAGTTAGCGTAGTTCTCAGAGAGTGAGCGCGAGAGAGACAATAGATGGGAGAAAGGTAGGAAGGTCAACCAGAATTCAAAATCTGGTTCGCTACCCTACGCTAGTCTCAGTAATGACTTAGCAGTACGAGTATGAAAACAATGAACGCTATGCACGTGTACATTTAGTGACGTCATGCATGCAGCGCTTGTGGTCATAAATCAGGTACTACTCTTTTTTGGTTCCCGACACTGTCTGCACGCGCAAGTTTGTAGTCACGTTGATGCGTTGAGTTTGACATGAGTCAATGTACGTGTTGGTATGCATGACGTCGCTAAATGTACACGTGCCTGTGTTCATAGACCAGGTACCTTTTCTTCTTTTTGTTTGGTTACAGAGAATGTATAAATTGAGCTCTGTGTGCTTGCAATCGCACTCTTGATGAAGGCCGGACCCCGGCCGAAACGTCGAAATTAAAATTTTTCTGTTTTTCTACGTGCACCTGCACTTATTTCAAGTTATTAAACACCGGATTCGAAGAAATATTTCCCTCGTATATATATATATATATATATATATATATATATATATATATATATATATTGTCATGGGTCAACGCGAACAAGAGACCACACGTTGAACAAGACGGCGGAGCAGCTTCAGAATCACCAGCACAAAGACATCTTCTTCGTCTTTGAACACCCTGTCCTACTACTCAGTCAGTTAATGCATATACTGTCATCGTCGTTTAAACGTCTATAGATAGAGTACGCGTCATTTGCTCTCTCTCCAAAAGAGCATCGCCTCGATGCTAGACAATAAAGTTCGCTTGGTGAAAACGAAAGTCCCGCGTACAGTCACTCGCTGACGTAGGGCTTCATGCGCACTACGTGCACAAGTTCAGAACGGTGTTGGCGGCGCCTTGTGCAGTGAGGGCTATCTGGAACGACCTCGTATGTGACGTCACTTAGCCGACGCAGCACTTTATAGGGTCCGAAATATCGCCTCAGAAGCTTCTCGGGTAGTCCCCGTTTTCGTATAGGCGTCCAGACCCATACTCTTTCATCGGTTTCATAAGTTACAGGCCTATGATGAGCATTATAGCGACCTGCATCGTATGCTTGCTGCTGGTGTATTCGCACGCGTGCGAGCTGCCTGGCTTCCTCTGCACGTTGCGTAAACGCATCGGCATCCGTGTCAATGTCGTCAGGTTCGTGTGGTAGCATGGCGTCGAGCATCGTCCTTACTTCACGTCCGTGTACAAGGCTGAATGGAGTCATCCGTGTAGTTTCTTGTTTAGCCGTGTTATAAGCAAACGTGATATAAGGCAGAATCTCGTCCCAATCGTTGTGCTCTATATTCACGTACATGGAAAGCATGTCTTCGAGTGTTTTGTTCAGGCGCTCTGTTAGTCCGTTTGTTTGTGGATGGTAGGCTGTTGTCTTTCGGTGACTTGTGCCACTGAGCATCAGGACGTTATCTAAAAGCGCGGCTGTGAATGCGGTGCCTCGGTCTGTTATGACGATGGTTGGTGCGCCATGTCTCAGCACAACATTCTCTATGAAAAATCGGGCCACCTCTGCTGCTGTGCCTCTCTGGATAGCTTTTGTTTCGGCGTAGCGAGTGAGATAGTCAGTTGCTACAATAACCCAGCGGTTACCACTAGTAGAGGTAGGAAGCGGACCCAAGAGGTCCATTCCGATCTGGTCAAATGGTGTTTGCGGTACCTGAACGGGTTGTAGCAAACCGGCTGGTTTCGTTGGAGGTGACTTGCGCCGCTGGCACTCTAGGCAGGTCCGAACGTGATGTTTCACGGCAACGGGCAGTCCTGGCCAATAATATCTTTGTCGCACTCTGTTCAGTGTCCGCGTATATCCTAGATGCCCAGAAGTGACCTCGTTGTGGCATGCTTCCAGTACTTCACTACGAAGAGCAGTACGAACGACGAGCAAATAGCTTGATCCGCTCGATGAGAAGTTCATTTTGTATAGGACTTTGTTCCTTAAGCAAAATGATGACAATCCTCTTGCGAAAGCTTTAGGTGCTGTCCTAGTTCGTCCGTCTAAGAAATTAATCAGGTCAAGCAACTCAGGGTCGTCACGTTGTTGTTGTGCGATGGTAGACGTGTCGAGAAGACCAAGGAATGCTGTTTCCTCTTCATCGGTCGAAGGAGCCGACTCAATGGGTGACCGAGACAGGCAGTCAGCGTCGGTATGCCATTTCCCTGACTTGTGCAGGACCGTCATATCAAACTCTTGCAGTCTCAGGCTCCAACGTGCTAATCGCCCGGAAGGATCTTTCAGATTTGTGAGCCAGCAAAGCGAATGATGGTCGCTGATAACGTCGAAGTGGCGACCGTACAAATAAGGGCGAAATTTTGTAACCGCCCATACCACGGCGAGGCACTCTTTCTCAGTTGTAGAGTAATTTACTTCTGCGCGTGACAGCGTTCTGCTTGCATAAGCGATCACTCTTTCTGTGTCCTCCTGGCACTGCACAAGCACAGCTCCGAGACCAACATTGCTGGCATCAGTGTGAAGCATTGTCGGAGCTGTCTCGTCAAAGTGGGCAAGCACAGGGGGCGTTTGTAACCGGTTCCGCAAATCATGAAATGCAGCTTGCTGTTCGTCACCCCATACAAACGCAACGTCATCTCTCGTGAGGCGAGTTAACGGCGACGCAATGCGAGCAAAGTCTGCAATAAACCGCCGATAATATGCGCAGAGGCCGAGAAAGCGCCTGACAGCCTTTTTATCTGAAGGAACAGGGAACTGTGCGACAGCGGCAATTTTTTTAGGATCCGGGTGGACTCCCGCGTGGCTGACGACATGGCCAAGGAACTCTAGCTCCTCAAAGCAAAAGTGGCATTTCTCAGGCTTTAGGGTGAGGCCGGCGGATCGTATAGACTGCAGAACGGCTTCGAGCCGTTCAAGGTGCTCTTTAAACGTTGCGGAAAACACTATGACGTCGTCAAGATAGACTAAGCAGGTTTTCCACTTCATCCCCGAAAGCACGGTATCCATAAGCCGTTGAAAAGTAGCAGGTGCAGAGCACAAGCCGAAAGGCAAGACCTTAAATTCGTATAGTCCATCTGGCGTGACAAAAGCGGTTTTCTCATGGTCTCTCGGGTCTACTTCAATTTGCCAATACCCGCTTTTTAAGTCCATGGAAGAGAAATAACGAGCGTTTCGAAGCCTATCAAGTGAATCGTCTATGCGGGGAAGCGGATACACGTCTTTTTTTGTCACCTGATTTAGCTTTCGATAATCCACACAAAAACGTAGGCTGCCGTCCTTCTTTACCAAAACTACAGGTGATGCCCAGGGGCTCTTGGAAGGCTGAATCACATCGTCTTCAAGCATTTGGTTTACCTGCTGCTGTATCGCTTCACGTTCTTTTGGGGCCACACGATAAGGGTTTTGGTGAATCGGTCTCGCTTCGTCCTCTGTGATTATGCGGTGCTTGGTTAGGGGCGTTCGACCGACTCTTGACGTCGTCGCAAAGCAGTCGTGGAACTCGGCCAGTAGCGCAAGAAGTCGTTCTCGCTCATGTTGCGGTAAAGTAGTGTTAACGTCAAGCACAGGTGCTGGGTCTTGCGCATGCGCTTCTTCTAGTACTGAAAAGCACCCACGAACATCAGCGACATCGTCAAAATAGGCGACAGCCGTGCCCTTTGGTAGGTGCCGTCGCTCTGTGCTAAAATTGGTCAACAATAGGTTCGTGCGCCCATCGGTGACATTTACGATTCCTCGTGCAACGGCGATACCGTGAGTAAATAACAAGGGGGTTACTTGGTCTGCAACTCCTTCACAATCAAACGGTACGTCACATGCGACCGAAACAAGGATACATGACCGAGGTGGGACGATCACGTCGTTTTCGATTAGACGACAGGCGTTGCGTTTCGGCGATAAGCAGTGAATTAAATCCGGTGTCCTGTGAAACGTAACCAAGCGGTCCGGGATGTTGATTATGGCGTCGTATTCCCGTAGAAAATCCATGCCTATGATTAAATCTTTACAGCATGGTGCAAGAACGACGAAAGTTGCCACGAAGGACGAACCTCCTATGGTGACTCTCGCCGTACAGCTACCAGCAGGCGTGAGCAGTTGGCCGCCCGCAGTCCTTATATGAGGTCCGGTCCAGGGAGTTTTTACTTTCTTAAGGCGAACGGCTAGAGCTTGACTCATTATCGAATAATCGGCACCAGTGTCGACTAGCGCTGTCACTTGCAGTCCGTCAACTGAAACAATAATATCGGCGCTCACAATGTCGTCGGTGTTAGAGTTTGTCGGCTTCACGGCGTCCTGCGGCGGGATTATTGGGGGTTTTTCATCGTCTTGTTGGCCCGCAACCATACCCCCAGAGGTCGCCGCCGTTAGTTTCCCCGGCGTGGACTGGGCGACCTTCGTCCCCGGAGGTCAGCAAAAGTACGTCCATTCGGTGCAGATGAATGAGCAGGGGACGGAGAGCGTGACCGCCGGCCAAAATCGGTCTGGTGGTTGGACTGAGAGTCGTCGTTCAGAGTGCGCGTCGCGGGTGCACCTTGAAAAGCAGCGTCGTCGCGGCGTAGCATGTGGTCGTCACTGGTGCGTCGACCGTCAGACCAGGATTGATAAGGTCGAAATGAGGCATCGCGGTACCAGCAATGACGTGAGACATGGCCGATGCCTCCGCAGTGATAGCAGAGGGGGCGCCTAGTGACAGTGCGCCATACGTCCGTTCTTCGAATTTGCGGCCGCCTCGAAGGCTCGTCTTGTGGCGGTGACCAAAATGCAGCTGACGGCGGCTGGCGGTAGGACGGGATCGGCACAACGGGCGGATGTCTCAAAGGTTCCTCTGTCGGTGATGACCATGGTGTGGCCCTCGGTGGCTGATGGTGCGACCGCATGGGCGTCATAGCTGGTTGACGTCGGACAACGTCGGCGTAACTTAGGGGGCGCTGCTCATGAACAGGATCGCCTGCCTAGAATGTGTAACTTAGGGGGCGCTGCTCGTGAACAGGATCGCTTGCCGAAAACGCTTGTCTAACTTCATCACGGACGATTTCAGCGACTGATGCCATGGGTGGGCCCACTGCCGGTGTCCAGAGCTTCTGAAGTTCTTCGCGAAGAATCTCCCGAATTAGATCACGGAGGGAGTTCTGACTGGTAACGGTCATTGCGGCGGAGTGGATAGGAGTGCTGGTGGGCAAGCGATCGTACTGCCTGCCTCTTAGATGGAGTGCGCGTTCAATACCAGTGGCTTCCTTTATAAAATCAGCCACGGTACTCGGTGGATTGCGCACAAGTCCGGCGAATAGTTCTTCTTTTACGCCACGCATAAGGTAGCGCAACTTCTTTTCCTCAGTCATGTGAGGGTCAGCTCTACGACACAGGCGGGCCATGTCCTCGGCAAACATTGCCACAGTTTCATTTGGTTTCTGGAACCGCAACTCAATTAGTTGCTGGGCACGATCCCGTCGATCAACACTCGCAAATGTCTCAGTGAGCTGATGTTGGAAATCATTCCACGTGGTGATGTTGGCTTCACGGTTCTCAAACCACGTGCGAGCACTACCGTCGAGGGAGAAATAGGCGTGGGAGAGCTTTTGTTGAACAGTCCACCCATTGACCTTGGCAACACGTTCGTACTGGTCAAGCCAGTCTTCAACGTCTTCATGCGCGCCACCATGAAAGCGATCGGGAACCAGTGGTTGCAGAAGGGTTACCTGGGACGGACTGTGAGTAGAGCTGTCTTCCGGAACTCGTGGAACCTGTGGCGGGCTGGTGGTCGCCATTGACAGAGGTAGACGGGGCTCGGAAGAGCGTTCTTGCAGGGGGTTGAGCTCGGGAGCAAGGCCTAGCAACCGCCGACTGAAGCGATGCACAGGAGTTATTGGAGATGGGCTAGATGAACGGCTTCCGGGAGGAGTCTGGATCATAAGGCGGGGTTGTGTACCCAGCACTTCCACCAGTGTCACGGGTCAACGCGAACAAGAGACCACACGTTGAACAAGACGGCGGAGCAGCTTCAGAATCACCAGCACAAAGACATCTTCTTCGTCTTTGAACACCCTGTCCTACTACTCAGTCAGTTAATGCATATACTGTCATCGTCGTTTAAACGTCTATAGATAGAGTACGCGTCAATATATATATATATATATATATATATATATATATATATATATATATATATATATATATATATATGTATGTATGTATGTATGTATGTATGTATGTATGTATGTATGAAGATGAATAAAGTGACCTGCTTCACAGTCGTTTTCAGGCTATCTCAGTTCCGAGAACGACAATCTGTCGTTCTCCTGCGAATATCTAATACGATGATTCTTAGCTTCAGTCGATGAACATCGACGAGGTAATCGAACCCGCTTCCTTGTGTTCGGCAGCAGAACGCCACAGCCACTGAGCTAACGAACGGCTGGAGTGATAAACTTTATTGTTTCCGCTTTCGCACGAGAGTGCCATGTATAACTCCCTTAATTATCTGCCCTTCTCTTCTCGCTACGTTATTAGGGGCGAAGCTCCTTATAGCGGCACCCGTTCGTCCCCGTCGTCGTCGTCGTAGTAGTAGTGTGTAACCAGTCTGAGAGAAATGAGAAAAAAAAATTCCGAAGTTGTGTCCGTAGCGCGGAATCGAACCAGGGACCCCTCGCTTCCGAGTGCGCGGCGTTAGCCCACTACGCCACGAAGCGGACATGGACACACGCACCACGATGGCAATAAATACCCAACATTAACGAAAGGCCGCGTTTCTAGCGCGTTTCTAACGTGTTTGTGCTAGCGCGTTACGGCCCGTGTAAGAAGCTGGTGTAAGACGCTGTGGCCTCTCCGCCTTACCTTCAACGCGTTTCGAACGCGCTGCCCAAAGCGGTGGCAAGTCAAGTTCAAGTCGAGGAGCGTTTATGAATACGGGGGGTATACTCTCTCAGCAGTCATGTGATGGCGTCGGCAAACGCGGTGCACGTTCCGGCATGTGTAAATGGCTGCGTAAGACGCTGTGGCCGCTCCCCCTTACTAGAGAGTACTGCACGTTTCTAACGCGTTTGTGCTAGCGTCCCCTTAAGCGGGAGATCCGATGATTCCCTCCGGAGCTTCGCCCACTCATCATCATTCACCCCGTCGATATGCTGTGATTTTTTTTCTACATCTCCTCGTCCCTGTGGTGTCATCGTTTCGAACTTGAGTGGAGAAATTCAGAACCTATTCAAAAAAAAAAGGATACGTTTTTCCTCCCCTCCCAATATCATACCCCGATTTATGCCATATATAATCATAACGTAGATTTCATAGCCCGCTAGTGATTTCAAGGCTGTGCGGTTCGTTTCTGAAACCATAATGTGGTTTTGGAACGCGTGACCCTGCGCGCGCGTGCCTCTCAAGCCGAGGACGTAAAACAAGAGACCCAATACCACATCACTTCGGACATCGCTGCCTTTATCTTTCTTTCTTTTTTTTTCCTTGGCCGTTTCATCGCAAACAAAAGTGTCGAGTGTCCATTGGCGGGAAAAGTTTTTACGCTTGTTAAAGGCGCGCGTGCTCTTTTGGCGTTTGGTTCTGTCAAGCTATTGTTCGCGACGTATCTTTTATCTAAGCTCTCGTTACAGCGAAAGGCGTCCACGCGTCATGAAACGGAAGAAGAAACGGAGTTTTTATATCCGGGCAGTGATATTTGAAACCCGTTTCAAACTCGTTTCTGTTTTGTTTTGTTTTGTTTTTTTTTTTACTTTTCTTACGTTTCGTGGAATTTTGACACAAGCTTCGTACTGGCAGGGCGGCGCTCCGTGCACGATTAAAGGTTCTTACCCTTATTCGGACCCTGTATATTTTTTTAATGGCTGGATGATACCAAACGAAACACTTGGTTTTAATATTGATTTATTTTTCAATTTATCTCACGGGTGAAAATGACGTTCCATTATCGTGATGACTTGCTACGAGTGCTGATTATTGATACAATGGTTCTTTAAATTAAAGTTATGCGGTTTAACGTCCAGAAAACAAACCGCACAATGAGTTATGAGGGGACGAAGTATAGCGGAGGGCGCCGGATCAATTTTGTCCATCTGGAGTTCTTTAACGTGCGCACAAAGCTTGTACACGAGCGCTTTATTTATTTATTTATTTATTTATTTATTTATTTATTTATTTATTTATTTATTTATTTATTTATTTATTTATTATTTATTTATTTATTTATTTATTTATTTATTTATTATTTATTTATTATTTATTTATTTATTTATTTATTTATTTATTTATTTATTTATTTATTTATTTATTTATTTATTTATTTATTTATTTATTTATTACCGCCCCCATTGAAATTTCAACCGAACCCGCTAGCTCGAGCTCAGCAGTTCAATCACTTGTTCAATCTTCATGGAACCTGCTCTCGACGCTTGTTTACGTATATCAAATGCTAGGCAAATAGACTCTCTGTTGCACAAGAAACGGCGTATTGAGTTCTAATCGTTCACGAGGTACGATCACGAAAGGCGCTAGAACTAGTTAGCAGAGAGCAAATATTCGTTATCTGATGTTATGACGTTGAACCTAAGGACACGGGTTCCTTTCTTAGCCGCAGTGGCAGATGTTTGACGGGTGCGTAAAGAAAAAAAAAATCAGTGCGTGTATTGAGTACCAAAATCAAACCGCAATTACGGTGTCCTCATAGCCTTTAATTGTTCTTCGTTTGGGCGTTGATTAGCGTCAATCAGTTCAATCAAACGTATTTTAGCGAAAGCGGCCAACCAATGACAAATGACTCTAACGAACGTAAAGCTTTGACTATTCGGTCTCAGACTCGTTTTCAATCGATTCCAAGTCGCAATTAAATTGCCCGGACCTTCGGTGCCGAGACACGAATTGGGAGGCATCGACTAACACTGATCAGTTGCCTTTGTGAAATAAAACACTTTATGCACAAGCCTGCGGCAACAGCTTCGCGAATAGGCTTTGTTCGTCGACAAAGGGCGGTCGAAACTCTTTGCGCGTCACTAATTACTGTATACATTCATGGGCCCGTAAAAAAAAAAAAAAAAAAAAAAAAAAAAAAAAAAAGCTTGATTGGGACGCAGTCACACCATTTACATCCGGGCACCTTTATTTAGAGGATTCGAACTATGAAATGATTGGCTTGCTAACCTGAATGCGGGTAAGCTGTCATTACTCATGTATACATTCATGAGCCCGTAAAACAAAAACCTTGATTGGGACGCAGTCACACCATTTGCATCCGGGCACCTTTAGTTAGAGGATTCGAACTATGAAATGATTGGCTTGCTAACCTGAATGCGGGTAAGCTGTCATTACTCATAACTGCTGCGATTCTTGTGCGATGCGGCCTCGCGTCCACCTACACATCTTTTTTTTTTTCTGTGGGCTTGATTTCATCCATTTTCAAAAAGAAAACGCACTTGATTTTGTCACACTGAAGTCTACACGCTCAACTTCTTCAATTTATGAGGAGAACGACGATTTCAAGTAATTGCCATTGCGATACGGTTCGACTGATTTCAAAGAAGGATAGTCTCACTGAACCTTCATCATTGCAAGTATGGTGCAGGTGCGGCAGTAAAAATTAAGAAAAAAATAGCCCATGGAGATCATTGCTCTTGCGCAAAACCTTATGAACTTTCCGCATTAAATGGCCTGTTCTTATGACTTTGTGCGCATCTAAGCCTCCATTAATTTCTACAACACCTAAGCGGTCCCGTGGCAACGACTGCAGCGCCACCACGGGATCTCAAATTCAATCCATACATGTCAACGTAGTGAACCGGCAGCGTACTTCGACTTCGGATCCTCGGCTTACATTTACAAAAGGACGAGGGCGGAGGATACGCCATACAGAAGCTACAACACACGACCACGCAGATCTTGCACATAACAGGCCTGCGGATAACGTTTGTGCTTAACTGACCATAACCAACGTCAATGTTGTTGCGCGCCCCGGTCAACGTTGCGATCAACCTGGACTACGTTCAACCATCGGCAAAGGAGATCACCCCTCGCCTCCCAGCACCGGCATATCTTGCACATGATTCAACGAATCACCAGCAGGAAGAGGGAACTCAAGGAACAGGACCGTATCCGATTAGTGCAGGCTCTGATTGCGAGCCGCATTGCGTACTCGGCACCATATTTAAATTTAAGGAACGCGGAAGTGGAGGTACTCGACCGGCTGATACGCAAGGCGTATAAGCAAGCGCTCGGACTCCCACCCGGAACGGCTACTTTTCGCCTCGAGGAGACAGGGGTGTACAAAAACGCACGGGAAATCATAGAGGCCCACCTGGTAAGCCAGAAGGAAAGACTACTACGCACAATAGCGGGACGCTGCGTCTTGGAACGTCTTGGATATTCCGTACGGAAGACCAGCGCACTGTCCAAAATCCCAACACGAATGCAAGAAACTATGCACGTCTCACCGATTCCCAGGAACATGCACCCAAACGTCCACATCGGACGGAGACAAGCCCGAGCGCAGGCACTCGCGAGAAAGTATGGAAACCACCCCAATGTCTTGTACGTAGACGCGGCCAGCACCGCAAGAAGCACCGCATTCGTCGCCAGCGTAGTTGACAATCACGGGACCGAAATAAATGCATCGTTGGTTTCCAGAGTGAGCGCTGCGGAGGCAGAGGAACTAGCGATAGCGTTAGCAATCACGACGAGACCACACTGGGTATGCGTCATAGTTCTGACGGACTCTCGGACGGCATGCAGAAATTACTCCAGGGCCAAAATTTCCAGGGCTGCACATGGCATTCTGAATGCAGCGCACCAGCTGCCACCATACATACAAATCGTGTGGACTCCGGGGCATGAGTTCTTACGCGACAATCAGCAGACACACGCCTACGCCCGAGCGCATGCGCACCGGGTGCCGCGAGATGACCGCGCCGAGCAGTTCCAACCAGAGCCCATACCATTAACCTACACTCACATCCTACAACACTATCGCCTTTCACGAAGAACACTACCCCCGCCTCATAATGCTCTGACGCGAGAGGAAGCCGTAATATGGCGAAAACTCCAAACAAACACATATCCACATTTGAGTCTTTACCACGCCATACACCCTGCACTGTATTCCTATAAATGCCCACACTGCGATCAATGTTGCTCCGCTTTACCACATGGTATGGGCTTGCGCAAACACACCACAGCTAACACCCATAACACACCCCACCACACGGCAATGGGAGGCAGCGCTGTCCAGCTCCGACTCGACGGACCAGCTCAACCTGGTCAACCGAGCGAGAAGGGCAGCTAAGGCCGCTGGACTCGTGGACTGAGGGGACCACCCACTGCAGAGCGGAGGAGCTACCTACGCTCGCGTGCTCTTTGGATTAAAGTTTATTCTCTCTCTCTCTCTCTCTCTCTCTCTAGCACAGAATGAACGAACACGAGTGATGTACTGCAACTGTCGATAGTGTTCATTCGATTCCGCTGACGTGTGATATGGTGTAAGTTGGTCAGACACGTGTACGTCTGAACACAAGGCTCACAGAGCGTAACTACCACGGGTCAAGAAAAAACACCGGTCTCTTTACCTTCCATTGTAGGAGTTGAGGCTGCGCGCTGAAACAGAAAGATGTGAAAGTGGTGTGCAGAAAAAGAAACTAGCTGACACGTGAAATTATAGAACCAGCTGAGATTTCAAAGCGGAAGGAAAATTGCATCAATGTCCCTTCGATCGCCTTATTTGATTTTAGGCATCTGAATGCGGTGATGTCAGATGGTGGGTTTCACTCGCTTTCTTTCTCCTTTGTTCTATTTTTGTGCAGTATGAAGGCTTGTGAAGTATGAAGTTTCGTGCAGCATGATGACTGTTAGCTCGTAGGAGTGGCCAAAATTATGTGTCTTCCTCATCTCTGAATTGTTCCACGCATGCGTTGGAATGCGTATTTATGTATGCTTATCCAGCAATAAACCGATATTTGCAGTACAGCGCTTGTGTTAGTTGATTCTGTGTTACGTCGTCGTTTCGCACTGCATTACCATATTCCATCATTAATCAACTAGCCCCACCAGTACGGCTTAACATGGTTCCTGTGGGCTACACTTTTTTAGCAGGTGGTGTTGCGTCTCAGGTGGCATTACGTCTACACGTTTGCGACAGTGGAGCTCTTAGCCATCGTTATGAGCGACCACCTGTGCTAATCTTATAATGTAACACGGCAGCATGACCTATATACTGTAGGTAGAGGTCTTTCGAGATGCTTTCATCGAAAGTCAGGTGCCTGAAATTTTCTCTCATGAATAGACATAATTATATATACTGTTATATTGACGTTTTGATTAACTCAGCTGTGTCGTCACCGACACGTCCACGGCGCGGGTTCAGTTTCTTATCAGTTCACACATTCGTATGGCAGAGCGGACCGGCTTGTGTTCCATGCCTGTCGATAGAAGGCGATTGCAGAATCCTTGGAGAGACTATATTAGTGAGCGAATCACTCACACTAAAATTGCGTGCCTTATACAATAGATCCCAAATAACCACTTTTTTTTTCTCTCTCTCTATACATATATGCTTTATTTGCGTCTTGCTCACTCCTTTTCCTCATCCCCGGCAACGTAGTGAACCGGGTACTCGCAACTTGTCCACCTTCCTGCCTTTCGTACGTCAGTCTCTCCGTCTGTCGAATGTATATGCATTTGTTTGTCGATATATATAACTAGATTTCTGTTATTTCGAGACACTTTGCTCCTATTTTCAAGCGAAACCACCAAAACTATACATTCTCGCACTAACGAAACTCGAGCTGAAAACTGTTAACGTATAACGAAACAACTCGGCGTTCGTTTCTTTTTACTTGGCAGCCTTTATTCGCTATTCTCCCCTGCCACAAGCGCACAAAAAAAATCAAGCTGTTCTCAGTATCCACACCCATTCAAACGCTTCACTCACGGCTCCACAAAAAAAAAAAAATCTGCAGATCACGTACTAGTCAAGGGAATGACAGGGGAAGGTTAGGCTTCAAAGTGCAAGCAAACCAAGCGATCCAGTTTAGTCACTTTTTGTGACGTTACCAGTTCGACGACGCGGCAGTATTACGGCACGGCAGTGTTACAACACGACAGTGTTTATTTATTTACTTATTCAAGTTACACCCTAAAGGCCCTGTGGTTGAGGGTATTATATAGGGGTGTCTGGTACAAATAACATTACTGTACTATAAATATAATTCCAAGTAAACGATAATTAACAAATTAACAGTCTAGGCGTATCCAAAGTTCGTTAAAAAAAATAAAAATAATAATACAGCGTTACGGTATTATTGGTGTTACTGCTATATGCTAAAAGGAGTAGCCGTCACTATTATAGGGAGACTACATCTCTTTCTTTTGTTTTCATTTCAATAAAAAAAATGACACGGCATTATTACTTGCGAACAGATTTTTACAACTTGGGCCATTATATAAACAAAAAAAGATAGAAGAAAGAGAAAGGCTTTAATAAGTAGCGAAGATGTGTGAAAATAACTTACACAGTTTCAGTTTTTCGGTTGAAATTGCGAAGTTGTTTCATAAGTTTGGCTTTAATTTGAGAGCTCTAGACATGGAAGTTAGAGCAAAACTATAACGATAACGAAACGCTCGCTAAATTTGTGGGGAAAAAATCCAAAGGTAAAAATAAATTTCGGAAACAAATCTTTTTTCTCGCAATTTTCGCTATTGACACAGACAAAGCACAAAACTGAAAAAACACTCCAGTGATAAGTGGAGATTTGTGACAGCAAACAGAATCCGGAACTACCAATCTTAAAACATCTCATTATTTTCAAGTATTCGCTAGAAATACGAAAGAGAAACAAAATAAAGGCTTTGGTTAATAACCTGCTGCGCTTGCTGTACTATTAGGGTTAAAACAACTTGTTGTGAAGTGCTCCTATACGGCAAGCTCGCACAGGCGCACTTTAAAAATGTAAAACTTTCGCTCGCAAGCTTGCCACTTCGAGCACACTGTGATGCGCTCGCGTCCGCTCAAACACTCCTCGAGTGTTCTGTTTGACAGCTCCAAAGCGGGTGAAGTCCTCCTATAATGCTATAAATAAATGCGCGATCGATGATGGGGTCGAACCTCTCTGTCTTCCAGCGCAGCAGCCCAATGTTCTCACCTTTAGGCAACCATCACACGCACGCTTCTCTCGTACCAAAGGCGCTCTTTGAAACGTCTGGCGAGTGCTTCACGTGACAGTCTTCCTCGTTTACAGCTATAGCTGCAAGCCCTCGTTACTATTCCCTCGTTACAGATAAAGCATTGAGACGCTGTGTTCGACTGCACTGCCTTCGGTATCAGCCCATATTTCTCGTCAGAGGAACATGACACTTCCGAAGTGGGTCGAGTCAGCCCCCTACAACGGTTTCGCGTTCGAAAGCGCTATCGTTGGGAAGTTGTGAAAGGTAGACTGTGCAAAACGAGCTGTAAGAAACAAGACCTCTTGCTTGTTTCCTTCCTTATTTTTTATTATTACCGGTTCGTTCTTCCTCAGCAAGAAAATGAAATTGAATTGATATCAAATTCAGATGACAACGGAAGAAACAAACAGAATGAAAGCATGCAAGAATATATTCTCGGACGCCGTGTATCCGGGAAAGCCTCTCCAGGTGCCCTGAGTTTCGGGAGAAACCAAACAAAGGTTCAAGATGTAAACAAAGGCGAAGTGAAATTGCTGGAGAGCATAGTGGTGCGAACGGGCTGCGTCACGCATTGGAGTGGGGGAATGAAAAGCGCAAAGTCACGTTTTAATTCGCTCGGATAGGCACAAGGGCCCCGTATTTACTCTTCACCGACGTTAGCAAAGGGGCTTAACTGGAAGCGGCAAACAAAAACAAAAAATGGAAAGAAAGAAACTTTCGTTTAAGTCGAAGGAGTCGCAGCACCCGCGAACAAACGGAGCAATGATCCGGTGTCGCTGAAGTGCAAGACTCTCCCGACGCGTCAAGAGACGCCGGAATAAAACGATTCGAAAGCACCCAGCGCGCGCGTTCTGCTTGACACAGTGTCAACACGAGGATTCAGTTCTTCGACGAAGGTGAACGGCCCCGTGGAAAGATCGCGAAGCCTGCGGTATATATTAAACGGCAGCGATTTGAAACAATAAAGCGGGTATAAACACGGTGCCCTTAGAACGTAGTGAACACCAGACCAAGAAGAAGAAAGAAGAAAGAAACGAAACTACTTTTTACACCCCTAGCTGCAAGGCGATTGACTTCGGTTTCAGCTTTGCTCGCACGCGTTGCCCTGTCAACTCGAACACTTGTTTGCGCGGCATTTTGTCGTTACTTCGAAAGCATCCCTCTTTCTTTCTTTCTTTCTTTCTTTCTTTCTTTCTTTCTTTCTTTCTTCCGACACCTGTGTTTGGAAATAAAGCAAAGAAGGAAGGCCCTGAGTTAAGACAGTAAATATAGCCTCGGCTACGTGTTATCGTCTGCTTAAGCAGACGACATTTAATCTCGCAGCCTACCGTCAGTATGCGGTCGCAGAACTTGGTGCACTGGTGAGCAAAGTACACTGCTCCCATCCAAATCAGACGAGTTCAAGATCCCGTGTCCACACTTTCATCAGCCAGCGGCAGCCGTGAAAATGACTTTGGGACGTAGTGCCACGATGAAGGAGGGAGGGGGGGGGGGGGGGGAGGAGAGAGAGATCGAAAGGTCGTTTCGCAGGTGTGGTAAATGTGTGTACGTGAAACAACGGCAAGAAATGTCGTTACGATGAAATCAACGTCACAAGCCGGAGCGTGAAAAATGGTTCTCCTGCCTTTCAACACTTCACTGCTCGACCTTGGCCGGCTAAGATAGGAGGCCTGGAAGATTGTTCAAGACTGAGCATGGAGGTCAACGCAGTCATTACGTTTAGTGAGAAGAGATATAAGAGCGAAATAAAATAACAATGAATAAACAAATCACAACTTCTCCTCCAGATAGATTGTCTCATGAACGCGCGAAACTTTTTTGATTGCGTGTCAATTTCAGGGCTCGCCGAAATATTTTCATAGTATTCTTGAGCGGATCATTGATCCTGTGAAGTTGCGCAGAAGAAAAAAAATGACTGCGTGTCTCTGTCTGCGTAAGAAAGAAAAATATCGGCACAACCTTTGCTACTTTGCTGTTCTGATTATCTCATAAAAACAGCGCTCATTCGACTATTTCAACTGCAATAACACGTTGAAAATTTTCGCAGCTACGATTTTCTTGTCCACAATGGCACCATCAAACATTCTAGTCTCATTCCGACGAGCAAGTTTAAAAAGTCACAGTTACGCCCGAAAGGCGAAGCATCAATTGCGAAGCAAATTATAGAGAGCTATACGGAGTAAGGATATTAATTTTATCGGCTGTATAAACTTGGCCACATTCGCTTACTAACTGAATTAACAAGTCGTTGCGCTGCTGAGCACGAGATCGCGGAATCGAGTCCCGGCCGCGGCGGCCGCATTTCGATGGAGGCGAAATGCAAAAACGCCCATGTGCTTGTTGTAGTGCACGTTAAAGAACCCCAGGTGGTCAAAATTAATCCGGAGCCCTCCACTATGGCGTGCCTCATAATCAGAACTGGTTTTGGCACGTAAAACCCCAGAAAGAAGAATTAACAAGCATGGTGTCAGCGCACACAAGCAAACATGAATAGACCACACTCGTTTACCACAGACAACGGCTGTCAAAACGCTGGCGTGAGCAAAGGCGGCAGCAGCAGCGAGCGAAGGTTCGTGCGGTCTGTCGCTTCAACGGAAACTGAGCGGCGAAAGCACAGCGCATACAGAGTTAGGAGCCCGGTGTGCAGATCGCTTTCAAGATACGGTGCGCGCGACCACCCGCAGCTGCGCAAAGTACAAGTACGCAGTTGCTGGCAGAGTAGAAGCCGCACCCCCTCCCTCCCGCGCTGCCTTCCTGCTTTCGTCCTTTCGTGTGCGTCTCCAGTTGCCCTCCAGTTGCCAGAGTCTCCAGTTGCCCCTGCGCCCGGTCGCAAGATACGCAGTTGGTGCCGCAGCACAGCGTCGCCTCCCCTCCCTCCCTTCCATCTCCCCACGGCCTTTTGTGCGACGGAAGAAGTCGCGTTTGCTCTCCGCCGTGTGTTCGCTTTCCGTGAAAGCACGCGTCCCTCGCGCGCTTTAACTCGCACATACAGCATATGGCGCGCGGCTGAGATTTTATCGCCCTTGGACTTTATACGGAACCTCACGGCGACGGCAGAATCTGCTTGGAGTGTCCATATAATTGCTATCACAATAAAAAAAATAGCATACCAATGTTGCACAGTTTTGCACCGGTTAATGGTTCATTAACTGGGTTTAGCGCTCCCAAGCAACACAAGGGATGTGAGATGCTCAGTAGCGGAAGGTTCCCGATTAATTTCGACCAGCTGTAGTTTCTTTAAATGCACTGAAAGGTCTGTTCGGTAGCATTTTTGCATAACGCCCCTTTCTGAATGCGTTCGCCGTGGCCAGAAATCTAAACCGTGACTTAGTGCACGGCAGCAGGATGCCACAGTCGCCAGGCCAATGATGAGGCCACCCGCATAATTTCGTGGTTTAGGTACTAAGCCGCGGCTAGTGGGGTGCAATGAAGACAAAATTTATGAACGTTCGTTAAATCAGATTTGGGTGCGCGTTAAACTACACGTGGAGGTCAAAATTAATCTACACCTTTTTGTACTGCGGCGCTTCACAAAGCCGCATGTTGCTCCAAAAGAAACTTGTTCTTAGGCGAGTTCGTGCTTAGGCTTACTAACAAATTATTCCTGGCGCGAAGTAGAAGGACATGAAGCGGGGGAACTCCCTTTTCGTGTTTCCCTGCTTCATGTTATTCTACTTCACACCAAGAACAATATTTATACTAAACCCCCGTGTTGTTTTAAGATGCCTACTTCAATCAATCAATCAAAGCAGTCTCATAGTTGGCCACGCCCAAAATGAAAGAAATACATATATATGTCAGTCTAATACCCATATATGCTTGTGGTGCGTAGTTGTGTTTAACTCAATAGAGTAATGCTACCGGAAAGCCGATTGTGAGCGTTTTGCGAAAGCTGCTGAATTTCTTATTTCTTTTAGAGAGCTTTTTTAAGTTTTTCGTGCCTTGAAAGCCTTGGGATTCCCTGGCGGCAGCACCTGCGATAGGTACGCTTTTAAAGCTGCATTTTGCACTCACTCCTTTAACACGACAGGAATATTTTGATGGATGCAGGATAGCACTGGAGGCATGTAAACTGCCTGCCTAGCCTCCATAACACTATCTTATTTAACCTAACTCAACTTTAATTAATTCCGCCACACCGTGTGCACTGTGCACTCAAGCGAATTTAATTTTTACAAGTTTGAAGCTGTTTAGTAGCAATCGTCCACACAAGAACGCGTAGGTATGGTATTACTATTAAAAGAAAGCAAACTAGAACATTTGTATTAGAAACGCCTAAGTAATTGATTGATTAAGACGGAGATAGTTTTCGATGAGTACCTGGCAGCTCAGCATAACCACACGTCTTGTGGTGTGATGCTCAGCGCGACAGATGAATGTGAAGAGAGAGAAATAAACTTTTATTTTCTGAAACGGTAGAATAAAAAATTTAAATGATAGTATAAAAAGAAAGAGGTACAAATACAAACAGTGTGCACTGAGAACAACAAAAAGACACAGAAAGAGAGAGAGAGATAAATTAGATGCGAAAGGCAGGGACGTTAACCGGAAGAATAATCTCCAGTTTGCGACCGTGCATTCGGGAAGGCGTATAGGGAGACAGAAAGATAAAGAAGAAAAGCACACAGACAAAGAAAGGGAGGGAGATAAAAATATTGTAATCAATGTTCTTATAACAAAATAGCAGCAATCTACAGGTCTGGTTAAGGGGCGTGGACTGGGTAAGAATTTTTTGAGGTGCTTTTGTGGCCTGTGGTGTAGAGACAGCGCCTGCTAGATAATATCAGAGTACCAAAAAATTTTCTTCGGACGTCGTAACGCAGCTTAAAAGCATTCTTTGAAGAAGCCCTGCAACGATCTTTCTTCAAAAGTGAAACTCACTGGCGTAATTTGCGATGCCATTCAATGAATTTTAAGGAACCTTTTGGGCCCTTGGTCAACAACGGCCTTGCAAACGAGTGCTTTAAAAACGTTAACAAAATTTCTGGAAGAGAGCGGCATTGTTGGCCGTTATTAACGCTTACAATGTTCCTTTTATTTCAATATCCCTGTATATGTACATGTGTTTGTGGATTATGTAATGTTCCTTATTCTGCTCTGAACATATGTGATAATGCATTGACACGATGTGTGCACCACCCACTGATTAAAGACTGTATTGTAAGGTGCCATTATTATTTGTATTTTTGAGACTTTCTTCAGCCCTTCAGAGTATCAAGTCAGCCTTACATCACAGAACTTACGAGCAGATGATATCCGACATCAGGGAAGTGCATCACCATGCTCTGGAAACAGGGCACAGCATAGTCTTCCAGTGGATTCCTGCTCACTGTGGCATCATCGGCAACGACATTGCTGACAGGGCTGCCCGATCTGCCCAGGAAGACACCCAGACGGGTACAATACCTTTGGCGAGGACGGACACTGCCAGGGAACTTCGTCTGCTTGCACACAAAAAGTCACAAGCTTTATGGAGTTCAAGTGCCTTCAAGTGCCGATTGCATAAGCTTGACCCCTTGCTACGGCTACAACTGCCATCTAGCCTTTCCCGCGGCGAAGCAAGCTTGCTGTGCCGCTTGTGGGTGGGAGTGGCGTTCACGAACGCTTACTCACATCGTATATGGGAATGGCCGAGAGCCCGATTTGCGACTCCTGTATGTGCGAGGAAACCATCGAGCACCTATTGTGTACCTGTCCTCGCTACGATGTACAACGCCTCTCTCTCAAGACCACTTTAAACCGACTGGACTCGAGACCGTTCTCTGAGTCAAAGATTCTCGGACCGTGGCTACACCCGTCACTGGCACAAAAAGCGATGCGTGCATTAGTACAGTATTTGAAGTGCACCGGTTTAAGAGACCGCCTATAATGTCCCTGTACATCGTTCCACGTGTACTCAGTACTCATTATCTCCCTATTTTTCTCTTTCTATTCCCCCTTTCCCTTACCCCTATAGTGCGGGGTAGCAAACCGGACGCTCTTCTGGTTGACATCCCTGCCTTTCCTCTCCTTGCTCTCTCTCTCTCTTGAGACTTTATTCTGCAGTGCCGTGGAGTTATTGAACTTCTTCATTGTATGTACCAAGTTGTTTTTTTTTTTACTTTGTCGTGTTGCTGTGAAAATGTTGCTTGTATGAGAAGGTTATTTGACATGTATTCTTGTATGTTGAACCCTATATGTTGTAGGTTAGACCCATTCAAGAGCTAAGGAGTAGCCGGCGCCTTATTTGTGCGTCAACATCTCCTTATATCATATCAATAAAAAAATACATTCCCACGGGGTTTCGTTTTCGTTTTCTTTTTCTTTTTTTTTTTTTTTGAAGGCACCTAAGAATCCCAGAGTTTACAAAGCACAACGTTTAGTTTTTCTGTTTCTCTTCAACGCAAGTTTTCTCTCATATGGGGCGGCGGTGATGGCAATGCCCGGCTATAGCTATTTTTGCTCTTTCTTCAATCCGTGTTCACTTACGGTAACCCTTTAAGGCTGGCGTCTGGCGAAGGCGAGCTAGAGCGGCAAAGGAGCGACTTTCCCTCGGAAGCAACTTATCGTGAACAATCGCCAAACGGCTGACGTGTATGCGTTGCCGGGCAAGTCTATGACGCCATGTGAGGGACATAATAAAGGGGGCCTCGAAACCCGCAGGAGAGTGCTAACAATCCTTCATGCAAGATTGTGCTCCCTGCTGCGCGAAGCACGGGAACATTTGGCTCGCATGGTCATGGTAGCATTCTCTCAGATCGCTAACGTTTTCTCAACATGTTCAAAAAGTGTTGCAGTGCCACTTGAACGCATTTTTTCATATTATTCTGGTGTTTTACGTGCCAAAACCAGTTCCGATTATGAGGCACGCCGTAGTGGAGGGCTCCGGATTAACTTGAACGTAATCAGTGACACTGTGAAGCGGATGCAAGTACAATTTGCGTATAGTCTGAATCCTCGCGCCCTATACACGGCTTGCATATTAAAATAATGCGTGGCCGAATTCTACATAGATTGAGAGAGAAAATTAGAAGGGAGGAAAGGCGAGGAGGTTAACCAGACGCACGTTCAGTTCGCTACCCTTTACCGAGGGAGAGGGGATATACGGAAGAAACGAGGAAGGCAGAAGGGGAGAGAAAGAGCATTAGTTGCACGCATGCGTGTAGGTGCGCAACAGTTCCGTAAACTGTCGCAAAGAGACCTCCCGACTTGGGATACTGCAGGAATGCTTTCGTCGCTTTCTGCGCTAGCGAAGCGTGCGGTCATGGTTTAACGATTTCCATTGCCGAATACCTATCTTTGAGTCCAGCCGGTTTCGTGATGCCTGGAGAGTTTCACACTAGACATCGTACCGGAAGCAAAAAGCACGAAAGGTGTTGAATGGTTTCTTTCCTTCCATAAGAGACACGTAGGGCGTGTCACCTATTCCAGCGCCGAACGAGTAAGCCTTTGTAAATGCCACCACTAGCCAAAATGTAATTGCTGTAAACGTAATAAAAAAAAGACGTTACTTGAATCCAGAGCTAAAGTCGCCTCTGATGCGAAGGAGGTAACGCTAGCAGAAGAACAAAGTGCAGCCAATCTTTGGCGACTTTTCGCGTCTTCCGTCGAGATGTGACGTTATCCGATTCCATCTGCGATGCCGCCAAGATTGATATCGGTTTTAGGTGGAAAACCGCGCAGATTGAAGGTGGTGCGTCATGGCAGACGAGAAAAAAAAATTCTAAGGTAGGAAAAAGAGTGCTCGTAGTGAGGCCATGGCTTGAAATACTCGTGTAGTGCAGACACGGGAAGTGAGGCTGCCTGCAGCAGTATTGCTAACCTTAAAAAAAAAGCTACATACGTCTCACGTATGCCCACACTGCGGGGCTTTTGTTTCGCTGTCATTTTAGACTGTTTTCACCAACTACGTTTGATCAAAACAATTTCGCGCTCCGTCAAGGACAATCGCGCCGCTAGATAGAAAACACTCGTGATTCTTGTTGCCTTGACATTATTTGTCTAGCTTCGTTTCCCTTCCACACCTCCACGGGACATCACCTAGTCAAGGGGGAAAAAAAGAAAAAGAAAACTCAGAATGTTCATGTAGCACCGGAATTGTCCCCTTCGCTTCAGTTCACTTTTGCATTCTGACGCCATAGCGTGGATTTGCTCGCGCATTTCGAGCATGTTTTGGGGATGATTGAATTCAGCGACGCAAATCAGTGACAAAGCCAGCGAAGCAAGAACAGCAAGTGCAACGGCTATATTCGTGCATTCGCGGTGACACAGCGGCAGTGTTGCACTCCTGATCAGCACGCATGGTCGCGAGTTCCAATCCCAGCCACGGCGGCCGCGTTTCGACGGGGTAAAAAATAAAACCAAATACGCTATAGTGTTAATAGCTTCAGACTGCGTGTTAATGAACACCAAGTGGTGAAAACTGGTCCGAAGTGCACCACTTCAGCATTTCGCACAGTCGGAATGCTGTAGTGGCGAGCTCAATTTTTTGCCAGCTGGTATTATTTTACGTGCGTCAAGCAATGCTCTAACTCCCATAACGAGGTCATCAAAGTTAAACCACACGCTAATTTCATTTAAAACGCAAAAACGGCAGAGACGCGAAACCTTCTTGCACAGCAGTTTACGCGAATTGGTGGACATAATTTCTGACGCAAGTTAGAGTCGCCAAGCACATTACTAGCAAAAACTTCTCAATTCTCTTGTGATCTCGTGTGTGGGTTATGTCTATACTTGAAACATTAAGGCAGTTGTATTTGAAGACAACTTCAGTCTAAAGAGATTCGTGCCCTAGTACAGTACTTGAAGTTCACTGGTTTGAGAGATCGTTCTGTGCATCCTTCCACGTGCACTCAATGCTCACTCTCCTCCTATTTTGTTTTCTTTCTATTCCCCCTTTCCCTTACTCCCAATGTAGGCCGGGTAGCACACCGGACGCTCATCTGGTTGAGCTCCTTACCTTTTCTCATCCTTGCTTTCTCTATCTCTGTCTTCACTCTGTTTAATTCTCCTGGAGCACTACTGTTCCGAGATATTCTTCATCGTATTTGAGACCCATTCAGCTAATTTCGCATTCAGGCTCATAGATCTCGACACATCGTCAAGCCCCCATGTGGCGTGGCTTACTGCGTGTGGCCTATCGTTTGCAGGCTGGACTGAATTTTTCCCTTTCCCTCACGTTAACCTTGCCCCCTCACGGCTTGATGTCATGTCGAGATCCACGCCCCTCAATGCGAATTTAGCTTAGTAAGCGTGAAATTCGATGATGAATGTCTCGCAACAGAAGCACTCCAGGGGAATAAAACAGAGTGAAGTTGTCTTTAAATACGATTTGTCTTGACGTTTCAAATATCAACATATACTATAATCGTAATATAACAACCTAAGTAATATATTTTTGGTAATTATGCGTTTGATGACTCTAATCGTTCGCGAAAATTGTATCCGCCAAAGTGCATAAACTGCCTGTGGATGGAAATTTTGCGTAGCAACAATAAGTCTTCATTAAAATTGCTGTTAGTTTCATTTTGAAGCCCCCTGTATGTGCTTCTTTTGTCACAACACCAAGTAATTGAATTCAATTCTGTGGTTTTACGTGCCAAACCCATGATTTGATTATGGGGCACGCCGTAGTGGGGGGTCGACCCCAGATTAATTTTGACCCCCAGGGGATCTTTAACGTGCACCCAATGCCCGGTACACGGACGTTCTTGCATTTCGTCCCCATTGAAATGCGGCCGCCGCGGCCATGATTTGATCCCGCGAGCCCGTGCTTAGTAGCGCAACATCATAGCCGCTAAGCCACCGCGGTGAGTACCTCTTTCAGACGATTGACACGCGCGGCACATCACGTATGCACCACGTTTTTGCGCGTCATTTTCCATTAGGGCCACGGAGGCAGGAATGAAGCGGCTGCGTAATTTAATCAATCTAACTGCTATCTTTCGTGGTGTCTTTTCCTCCGCGTACAACTATCCTTACCATTCTCTTTTCGACAGACAACGAACTTCGTCTTCCTTGCCGTGGCATCATGGGGTCACCGACTCACAGTGTGCAATTCGCATGAACTGCTGTTTGCATTTCAGGCATATAGCTTATGAACTTCGTATAGTGCGTGAACTAAACTTGCATGACATAAAAATGTCGCAGTTTCACCCGAAAGGCGAAGCATCAATGCGATAGCAAATTAGCAGAGAGCTATACGGAGTATACGCATCGCTTTTAGTTTTATAGCATTTAATGAAAGCATTCGCTTCGCATAGATTGCAGTATGTGCACTGAATACTTTTTTTTTACAACAGCGGCTCTCCTCTAATTCCATTCTTCCTTCTGTCTCGTCAATGCCCCTCCCCCCTTTGGAGCGGCTCCCTGCCTGCGCTATGCCGGCCGATTCAGGAAGCTGCCGATTCAGCTATTTGGTAAGAAACGAAGGCATCTTTGAGAAAAAAAAATTAAGCGTCCGATTAGTAAAGGAACGCGGGCTGTCTCCTGCATCCTCACGCTGACAGAAACGCGATAACAGCCGTCGCAGATTACATACAGCCTTTCGCGGAAGCATTATTCTTCACTACGACACCGCTGTCTTAACCATAACATAGATATGAAATTAATGAGACGTTAGAAAGAAGTGACAGCCTGCGACGTGGGACGTGCCAAGTTAGCGCATAGTCTTTCATTCGCGTTTGAGGCTGAGCGCTCTACACACGAGGTCTATGCATAATGACATGCGTTGCGTTGACTTGAGACGCCAAGTCGCTTTTTGTTTTATCGTTTTATTTTTATTTTTTAGCTGGGTGGGCGTATCCGGGAGCTACACCAAGCTTTCTTGGTCTCCACGCAAATTTGAACACTATAAGGCTATGTATACAGAGATAAGAACTTCAGTGAGCCCCGGCGCCGATGACACGTTGACATCGCGTCGACTTATCGGGTCGTGTATAAAGTTAATTTTAGAACTGACACGACGCGAGAAACACTGCGCCGAGGGCAGAGCTCCGTGTGTGTGTGTGTATATATATATATATATATATATATATATATATATATATATATATATATATATATATATATATATATATATGTCCTCATCCGCTTTGTTTCACATTTACGTCGATTTTTATCTTTTAATGTGGCGCAACGCCAGCATGCGCTTCAATGCGCTCGTATTCTAGGGCTACTTCTCTCGGAAAGCTATCCGTCCGTCCGTCCGTCCGTCTGTATCACGTGACACGATGCGCTCCATAGGTATACATGGGCTCCCGTGGGAGAGGTTATACAGGGTGCGCCACGTAACTTTAGCCAATCCTTTAAAATATTGCTTCGCGACTCGCTGCTCGAGGCATATTGCGCGTATTCGCCGGCTTCTTTCACGCTCGCAAAAACACTTTTGTGTAGCACGTACTGAGCGGAAGAAAGCTGTATCGGGAGTTTTTCATGTTGCTTCTACAATTTTCTCATCGACACTTTTCATCTAATTATATTATTCGAGAAGTTCATTAATTAATTAATTGTAATATTGCAATTAGGCAGAATTCAAAACATAACCTGAGTATCTTCAATCGACGGCAAACAACCTTACCTTGGTTCTGTTCAGCTACGGGGCATTTGCATAAGTATGTTTAAATCTTGGTGCATGATAGTTGGGACACCCTGTATACCACACATTATAAGAGCTATTGTCGCGAACACCATCGCGATGGTGTTCTAGATAATAGGATTCAAAGTCCTGAAGCGACGTTGAGCGATGAGTGACGCAATGTATAGTGGGGGACGCCCGATTAATTTTGATCACACAAGGTCCTTTCAACGTGCGCCTAATTGTAAATACACGGCAAGCGTCCTTTGCAATCTTTTCCCATCGAATCGGAAAGCCCTCCTCGCCGGTAATCGAACCCGAGACCTCGTGATCAGCGACAGAATGTCCCAGCCACAGTCACCACGTTGGGGGAATACCGTCGTGCAACGCAGTGTCCTTTCTCGCTCAACTTTGGTCACATCTGTAAGCGGAAGATTTTGGCAGATGTTTGCAAATATTTGCAAATGTCAAAACCAGCTGTGTGTTCTTGGCAACCTGCTCAAGAAGCGTCCAATATTTTCTAGACTCGTTCATTGTGTTCGTTGTGCAATGTTCCCGAGGGCTTGCAGCTTGCATTATCTTACTACAATCGGTATATGTTCATTACGCAGACAATCTCTGAAGGCGACGTTGCATTTGTCACCACGACTCTATAGCTTCAAACTGCGGCGTATTCTTGGCCCGTGGAGAAATACTTAATACTGCTTTGCGGCCCATTTCGCGAAACAAAAGCCATTCTAATATTTTTGAGAACTACTTACTCAGACTTCGCGAACAGTTTTGAATGAGTGTGCTTGTCCGGGTGTGTGTGCCGTTTGTGTGTTTGCGTTGTCACAGTGTATGTCATATTTTCCCGTCCATCACCCCAGATAGCATGCCTTGTCGTCAGCCTGGCAGACATGATCATTTGATTAAAGACAACACACACACGCATTCTCTCTCTCTCTCTCTCGATATTTCTATCTCTCTTCAATACTTTTGAGCTCATACATATGCTTACAGTGATCAGTACAGATTAATTAACGAACTTCCTCATTATTAACCTAATGGCGACCTAGTTAATACATGCTCCTTTGAGAACATTGGAAAATGTCGCTTTCAGTTGTTTCCTACGCGTTATACTATATGAGTATATAGCTCTTTTTTTTTCCCCACGCTTGAAAGAGTACCCGCGAAATTTTCGGAAACGCCAGTGCAGCCCGCGGCCGCTGGCGCGCTGTTTTATGCAAGACACGTGTGCAACAATGGACCCGGAAACAACTGGCTCTCTTGGCTCAAAGGACGTTCATTCGTTTCACTATTAAACTCCCCCTCCTCTGATTTCAGTATTCTCCAATTTTTCACGTTAGATTAAGAATACAGAAACCGTACATTATGTACCTGTTACGGGATGTGGCTCAATTTAGAAAGCCTCTAGCAGACTTCCTTAATAATTAACCTAATGTAAGTAAGTCAAACCTGTCAGCTGCCGCAGTTTAACGTTGTCTTACAAGCACATCAAGTCAGACATTCTCTCTCTCTCTCTTCTTTTTTCTCTTGCCAATAAGAATAAAAGAAGGCGTAGGCAACGATGCCCTTTCAAAAGTCCAGCGCACAAGTATTTAAGATAAAAGATTACGAACAATATTTGTTTTAATCAGTGGTTTCCCATATCACGCCTGCTCACAACTGCTTTCTACAATGACAGATCAACTGTATAAGTGATTGCGAGCGTCTGCATAGTCGCAATTCTGGAGTACGATATGCTCATCACTATGACTTCAATATTAACTTGAATCGCCAATGGCAATCGTGTATTTTCAAATTTTTGCACTTGAGAAAAAAAAACGTGACTCTTCGTCTATGGAGAGGCTTATCTTTCATAGGCGAAGCTATGAAGGATTCGTCTGTTAAGAGACGAAGCCTCCTTAGGCTGTTCAAAACAAGCGAAAGCCACGGAAAGAAAATGCACCGTCACGCCTCTGCAAATGACGACGCGCAATGCTATCTTCGTTAAATATACGGCTGCGAAAATTGGCTTTTTGCCACAAACTCGCGATTACAAATTATTGTAGCAACTTTATATATATAGGTTAGTCTATACCTGTTTTAAAACGACGATTCACTGTTATAGTGAATCGTCGTTATGGTGTTGCATAATTGTTCAGGTGGGTCGGCGATAAATTATTATTATTATTATTCGGTTCGAAAACGTATATACACTTGACAGGAAAAGGGAAAGCGAGAAGCAGGCTGTCAACTGCTACCGGAAGGGGCACAACGCCTGCCCACACTCTTCAAAAAGGAGGAGACCGAAAGATAGAAATTGAAGATAGGAAGAAGGGGAGAAAACACACACGGAGGAAGCGCTCATGTCCACCTATAGTTTTACGCGTGCGACATCCTATAGCGCTATATATAATCCACCTCAACGTTGGTATAAAACTTACTCGCACAAACGTCGCACACAACAAGTTCCCTAAAAACAGGACACTTGCACCGCATTCCTGCGGAACGTAGTGACAACACCACAACACCGCAGAGCTACGAGAACAAGATAACGCGCACAGAGCAAAAGCGGCTCACTGAGCCGTAGAATTGAATCCCTTGTACCGTCGTAGAGTTCGCAAGTCAACAAGTTGTTAATGCGAAGTGCGCATCTTCCGGACAATCTTTTAGCGATTGCGCTGCTGCAGCAACAATCTTCTTTTCTTTTTTTCCCCTTTCGATAAGTGCGTACGAAATTTTATGCCGGCCGCGATGTTTCTCGTACAGTCTCCTCCCTTCGAAACATCGACGGACTTCCACCCGCTTTATTTCAAAACGCATGTTTTCTCGGCACGGACTTCCGCGCTCTTGGCGCAGATATAATGGGAAACCACGGCGAGCGTGCTTTCTGAAAGTCGAACGCAAGAACGCGGATAATCTCGAGTTACCGGTTGTCTCTCGCCAAATCCGTCAACAAGCGGCGGTGTACGGTTTTTATCCCATCTGCGCGCTCAGGTTAAAGAAGAGGCGAAGCGAACGAAATCTTCCGACGCATCACGTCCGCGAGCTACGATTACGGACTGTTCTTGCTTCGTCACGCTTTTGCAAGAAATGAAAGAGTAAAGCGGCACATAAACAACTTAACAGTATACGCAGAATAAAACTCGGCTAATATCTTTATAAAGTAGATTACAGAAAGACCCACACTACCCCAACTTTGCTGTAGAAAGTCTGAAAAATGAAGCAGACCATGCGAGGTGTAATCGCTTCTTTCGTTTTTTTTTTTCAGCGCGACAGTACAACAACTCCTGTATCTATCCTGCTATGCCTTTTTTTTTTTTTCTAAGCGCGAGGTCAAAAGAGTGAGATTAAGTACTCGTTAAGGAGTTGTCTACGGCAAGTCAACGGATCTGCGCTCGTGCGGAATAATCCTTCGTTATTCCTGCTACCTCTACTGTACCGGCAGATTCAGGAAGCCGCGTCCGTTAACGACGTATCGTTTCTCGGCAGCGGCGGCTGCGCAGGGAGCGAACGTGGATGCGTATAGTGAATGCGGCCAGATATTGAACCAGCTCGTTTAAGCTCTCGTTGGAGCAGCGAAACAAGAAACAGGCTTCATTTCATTTTGCTGAGTCCTTTAGGAGCGATAGCTCTTTCAGGTTCGTGCGCACGGCTGTTCAACGGCCTGTAGATGCGCGCAAAAATGGGAGAGGAGCGGAGAGCGTAGCTTTCTGACTTAGGTGCGCGCTGTTTATAGTTACATTAGACCTAACTATATAGGAGACTCGCTCGCAAGCCTTGGTTTGCGTATTTGTGGAATCAAAGCCTCCGTTTTAGAATCGGATAGTAACTGAGTTTTCTTTACTTGATACAGGTAAAACTTGATGCAGCCCCTCCCTAACCAGCCCCTATCCCTCCCCCTCCCCACCGCAAAAAAAAATTAATACAGCTTTGTTCCATATTGCAGTAACAGGATAGCTGGCGCAGTGACATGCGCAGTAAGCCTTTCATTGCCCCTGGTTGTGTCAGTTTCGGCATAAGCATTCGAAGACGTACGCGAACAATGTCCTTTCAAGAAGATGAATAAGAGTTATGCGTTACAGCATGCGTCGTGATTGGTTCGACTTTGCGGCTAATTTGGTGTACTTTATATGGTGCGGGGCTTGAATATCGGTGACCTGGTTTTAGTATGCATAATGCAGTCGAGAATATCGCGCTGCATGGACACGATGCGATCAATTTGTGAACAATATTTCTTTTGGTTGGCAATCTGATCGGCGTCACACGACACTTCGATTGTAACTTTTCGTTGTTGTTGTTTTTTTTTTTCTTTTTCGCTATGCGACAATTACCTTTCTTTTCTTTTTTTAACAAAATGGCAATTAATCTTTCCGCACGCAGTGTGGCAGTCATCATCGGCACCGTAATCGTAGATGCGCGTCGACCTGGTAGCTGAATACGTACCACAAAAGCATTTGCCAAGAAGCGAATTCACAACTATCGTTGTGGTAATTCGTGTGACTGCATGAGGCATCACAACTTTTTTTTTCTTTTTTCGCCTAATCTCTAGCGTTTGGTTCAGCTGTCTGCACAATGTTTGGCTGCTTATCATCAAACGTGCGACCGTTTCAATCCAAACAAGACGCCACATGAACAAGATGTTCACAGGAATACGTAGGATTAAAATGACCTACAGTTTCAGTTTTACCGATGCTTTACCGATACTTGTGACTCAAGATGTGAGTCGCAAGCTGATTTTATCCAGTAGCAACCGACACGGACGACAGAATTAAAAATAATTGTAAATAAATTGTAGGGTGTTACGAGTCAAAACCGCGACTTGATTATGAGGCACGCCGTAGTGGAGAAATCCGGATTAATTTGTACCCCCTGGGGTTCCTTACCATGCACCTAAATATAAGTACAGAAGCTGCTTTCTTGTTTTGCATTTCGCCGTCATTTAAATACGGTAGCCGCAGCCGGGTTCGAACCCCCGACCTTAAGCACAGCAGCGCAACGGCACAGTCACTGGGCTACAACGGCGGGTGGGACGACAGAATGCCACGTTTCGAACGTAAAAACGTTTTTTACTAAGAAAATAGGAGAGCATGGGAGGGAACCGAAGGCTGCCCGAATAAGGTGGATTGCGGCATCACGCGAGCCTAAAATCGAAAGTGAACTAGGATAACCTTAAGCTTTCTGCGAAGTATGCCTAAAATGTCCTTGATCTGATCCCAACTCGTTGTGTAACATTGTTCTACTGTTGACTGTGCTTAATTGAGTTAAATGTGAACCGCAAGTGACTGCACTATTAGCTTGTTTATATTTCGCTTTGTTTACGACCTGTTTTTACTTGGTGCTCAAATGGTGTGTGTTGTAGCGTACAGTGTACTAAAAATTACTAATTCTAATTTCTATTAAAGTATGAGCGTTAGCCACGTTCCGACTTTTATGTACAGTTTATTTCGATATTCTGTCTTGTTTATTCGTTTGTTTGTTTCAGCCAGCTTATCTTGGATACGTATTGTTTGGCTAGGCAAGAAGGAGTAGCCGACATCACCCGTGATGCCAACCTGTCCTACACACACACACACACGTCTAATTTTGAAAAATAAAAGAGCGAAAAGAATATTAATTTCTGTTTAAACATAGTTTAAACCACAAGAAAGCAAACGAAAGCAACAAAATTGCTGCAGCCTCCCGATATTATGTCAGATCTACGATATCTATCATAGATCTGATTATATCTATCAGAACTAGACCTTTTCCAGTTCGCTATCCTACAAGTAGTTCTCCCAGTGATGGTTTAATGTTATTTACCGCTATTATTCGTGGCTTGTGCTCCCAGCCACTATATGACCTCTTCAGAGTAATTTGGGCATTTCCTTTCATAATCGCTCGAGCGCCTGTTCTTTCGCGTTGTTTCGAAAATTAACCGACTCTAGCTCGCCCGTCTTGCAATTTTCTGCGTTTTTTTTTTTTTTTGACAGCGCGGTGCAAACCATACTGACTTGCAACACTTTAATAGACTTTTCGTATCTCCTGACCAATTAGTTGGTTACGCAACCACACATGAGCCAAAATAAATAACAAAATAAATTATGCACGTCCAACACGCATGTTGGAATCTATCTGAAGCGAAGCTCTCGTGAAGCGGTTAATTAAATGCTGTATAAAACTAAACGTGACGCGTGCCAGCTAAACATATAAATAAATTCAATCCGTAGACAAAAAAAAGGAAAAAAAAGATCTCGTACAATCTGCGCACTTTCTCCAGGCTATTCACGTACTTAAAGCATACTTTTTGGTGGATACTATACAGCGCAGGCTTTTGTTTATGTTTTGCTGAAGTTAGGACATCGCCAACCAGTTCGCAGAGCGATGCTGGTAACACAGGCTTCTCCGGTAAATGGCTTGAACTTCTCATTGTTCTCTTTCCGTTAGCAAGGTAGTCGTCTCTAAATAATATACGACACTGATTAAATAGAATATAAGTGTACAATAATTCCTGCCCCACCACCACTGCTACCGCTGCGAAGCAAGTGCACAATATAATGTATAATAGGACACATAACGTCAGCCCCAGACAGGCGGGACTGAAAACTCACGCAGCATTCGGGCAGTGCCTAACGAGGAAGCCTATAAAAGCCTTGCAGCAATTACGGCAGGAAGGGCCACAAACTACTAGTCCATTACGTCGACGGCGTTCGGGGGCCAATTATTCTTGGGGGGCACAATGCGTTTGGCCTATCTTGCATTATTGAAATTCATTCCTTCTCTTCCTTTCATTAGAATGCACTCAGCCGAATGAGCTGACGGGAAAGCATTCACCTTAAGGACAAGGACCTGTACCAAGGACCTGCACACTGTAGTCGGATTCCAAGCGCAACGACTTCAAAGAAAGCTATGCTGTGGATTTGCGGCGCTGTATGATTGTAGCATTAATAAGGTACGCTAATCATCCGCAAAGTAACCGCTTAAAGCTGGGAACTAGCATTGCTAAATTCCTAGCTGAAGCAATTCATG